>NC_022030.1:23532585-23563338 GCF_000317375.1 Microtus ochrogaster
CCGCCCGGCTTTTTTTTTTTTTTTTTGGTTTTTATACTAACTTTTTTTTAAGTCTCATGCCATCCAAGGGAAAGTCATAACACCGTATGTCGAAGTACTAGACAGCTGTCTTTGATGCCCTGTATGAGGCTCTTTCTTGACTGCTAAACTAAAAACCTACAGTTGTTTGATGAGGAGTAGTGTCATCAAGACTGTCTTTGTAGACTGCGGTTTTCTTTTATATCCTGGATCACTCCTTTATTAAAAGGGGGCCTTCTGATTCTTCATGTTTCTTCAAGATAATCATACCTAGCCAAGAAGCCTCCAGCAGCTTACAGATGTCCCAAACTCAAATAGCATTTGAGAGGACGTGGTTTTACTTATGATAGTCCTAATATTCTATAGAGATGAACTAGTAGTGCTTATCATTTCAGTTTGCATAAGTATCTAGAAATATCATACATATGATATATAATTGTGTGTGTATATATATGTATATGTGTATGTGTATGTATGTATATATATATATATAATCTCCTCTTGGTAAACATTATTTATTTGGCACTATTGTGTTTTCTCTTGACATTTAAGGCAGTGTGATTCAAGAAAATTCAAAGAGGCACAGTCTGGTCCCAAAGTCTGTGATCCCAAAGTTGTAGACTATGTTAAATTTTGTGAATGAAGCCTTCTCTGTCAGGCAGCCATAGAAATTCACCTTTCCTGAGGTTGTGGATGTTATTAAAGGGCTTACCTTAAAGTGACTCAAGCAATGTGGAGAGAATAACATGTTTTACAAGGTGTGTGTGTGTGTGTGTGTGTGTGTGTGTGTGTGTGTGTGTCTTAGTGTCTGTGTGTGTGTGTATGTGACATGAAAGCAGGAGAACTATTTTGGGAGAAGAAAGGGGAACAAAGAGGGTAAGGGGAGAGAGATGAGGCATCACAATTTCCTTTATCTACAGAATATAGATTTAAATACACGTTTCTATGACACAGAAGTAGTAGAGGGAAGAACATGAGATCATGGCGAACAAATAAAGTGAGGGCCAGTGGAATATTATGGGAGTGTGAACATTAGCAAAACATAAATTACTTGGGAGGGAGTGGCAGAGGCAGATGAATCTGAGTTAAGAGGCCAGCCTGGTCTATATAGTGAGTCCCAGACCATCCAAGGCTATGTGGTGAGACCTTGTCTCAAAAATCATTAAATACGTCAGTGAAGCCAAGTAGTCTATGGAAGTCATTTAAAACCTTGCTTATTTTTATGTGAAATGTTGGATTTTTTAAATGTAATTCTTACATAGTTTGTGTAATACATGTTCATCGAAAGTCTTGTCTTTGAATCAGCTTATCAAGTTGCTTTACATTTGATTAAAGGTTATTTTATTAATGATCCCCCTTTTCTTGAACAAGCCTTCTAATTACTAAACAGAAAAGTTTAAAGTTCTCATATATTGTAGTCTGTGATTGTTTTCTAATTTGTTTTTCCCCAACATTTGATTAGTCATAGTTAAGTTGTTAATTCTGTGTGTAACAATTACTCTGGAAAGGTACCTATGTGTCAATAAACCGAGGCTGTGACAATAAGAACAGTAAGTTGTGAGTTAAATGTCTTACTATTTAAAAGTATACGCAGCTCTGTTTGTATCATCAGAGTTCTCGATAGCTGTCTTAAATTGGTAGAAGTCCATATTCTAAGCGTAGATGATAGTTTTGGATGATCTCTGTCTTCATTAGTAAATGCGGCAGTAATTCCTATGACTGGAAATGAGTACAATCTGTGAACAGTCTGTGGTCTAGGATGATACTGAGATCCTAGATGTTCTTTTGACTTGGGAGTAATTTTGGCCGTCATAGAAAATAAGTTTGATTCATCTTACTCAAAGACAAATTCTAAACAGAATTTGGTGATAAGAACATTGTCTTTCATATTGACAGAGTTAAAAAAAATAGCATCAAAAGAGCTATACTTAAACAACATCACAGTATTATTGGTTTACATTTCTGAACTTTAAGGTACTCTGATTAGAAAACTGAAATGTTACATGTTGAACAAACCTGTATTTTAAATGTCATTTGTTGTTCCTAAATACTATTTTTGAGGTAAAGCCAGTGATACATCATTGCCTAATTAACTGATGGTCTTTTAAAAATATTGTTACATTGAATTCTGCATTTCCCTTGGTATGCTTTTTTTCTTTTCTCCTGTCTCTTTTCATTCTGTAGATTCAGACCCAGGACATACAAGTGAAAATTGGGGGGAGAGACTTATATCTTCTTACAGGACATACTCAGGTAATTAGATTATCAGGTGTTCCTGTTTAGCCAGTGGATTTTGCCATGTTTATTTGAGTAGTGTACTATAAGTAACTTGTTTTCAAAACAGTTTATAGATATCTTTGCTAACTTAAATGAATTCATATGAATCCACCAAAAATTTTCAGCTTTAGAGTCTTTCCTAAGAGAGGACACCAAGGCTCCTGGTCTGCCTTGTTGTAAATCCTTCCCAAGTGTACTCGTGTGATAAACGGTATTAGCGTCCTTGTTTAGTCAGGTGATTTCTTCTTTTAAAATAGATATTTAAAAAATAGTATTCACTGAATTCTGTAGTGTTTATTGATTTTTGCTTTACATACAGAATTTAACCATAAGTATATTAAAATATGGGGTCACCTAGACAAATGCCCCCCTCATTAACTGTGTTAGAACTTCTCTAGTTAGTTACAGCTTCAGTTGTTTGGGATTCATAATTACTCTAAATAAAAAATATAGGAGAGAAACTCCCTCATTCTAAAATAAAGAATAAAACTAATTGTTTTTGAAATAAGGCCTCATTGTGTAGCTCTGGCTAGCCTAGAACTCTTTGTAGATCAGGCTGGCCTCAAACTCACAGAGATCTGCCTGGTTCTGCTTCCTGAGTGTTGGGATTATAAAGCATGCTCCATCATGGCAAGCAAGACTAGTTATTTTGACTGATCTTTTCTTTCTTCTTAAAATTAGACTGACATTCATCTTTGAACTTACCAAAATGAAAATCTTGTATAGCCCTTGGGAATTTCTTTCTAATTTTTAGCATATGACACTTAGCTATAGAAACTGAACACAAACCTACAGTTTCTATGTATATTTTGTTTATCTTACAAATTTGGGGAACTCTCTAGAGGTGGGGAAGAACTAATTTCATCCTTAAAGTTACCTGAAATCATTGAGGTGATAAGTTCCTTGTGACTGTGTTTGCTGTGGCATCAGTGTGCCTTTCTAAAGGGGACTGCTGAGCACCAAGGCTGACCCAGGCCTGATGAAGTGCCTGCCACTGCTGACGAAGGCACAGTCACCTGCTCATAGCGTTTTTAGTACCTGGGCTTAATGGCAGTGCCCCTCTCCCCCAGGATGCAATATTCACACTATAAATGTGATGAATAAGTTATGCTCACCTGCCCCCATTGTCTTACTTGGAAACTACTTCACTGGGAAATACTTTATTCCTTAATTTTTGAGACACTAATAGGTTTATGAGCCAAGTTTTCCAAGAAAAAGTTTTGTCCCTTCTCTGCGGTAACTTTACACTTAATTGAAAAGTGACAATGTTGAGTGTTGTGTTTATTCTGACCAGAAAAGGAAAAAGCACTGATCTTCTAGAATGTGAGAGAGGCATCTCTGTTCCTGAAGCTCTGAATGCTAAGAAAGACAGAAAGATTGATTTGATGGAAAGAGCATTTTAGTTTTTATTTTGATTAGTATTAGGTAAATTTCTTACAGAGTTTTCCTTAAAAGTCTTGAAATAGAATTTCAGTTCTGTGGCAGACAGCGCTAAATGATGGTATTTGGTTGTACCTGTGTTTAAAGTTTTGACTCATTAGAACAACTGAGTATATGTTTTAGTTACTGAGAAATGGAGCACTTGACTGGAGATACAACTCCGTGGTTGAACTCTTACACAGCACGTGTGAATTTCTTAGATTTGGTCTCCAGCTACCCTACCTTCAAAAACAAACAAGCAACCATGAGAACTGTCTAGCTCCTTTTCAGAGAAACAGTTGCCATCACTGTCTACTTAATGCCCAGTCAGATGAGGCATTCGGAGTGTAGATCCCACATAGTCCTGTGATGATTTCTAATTTTACAAACTGTAGATATGTGGCTGCATACTTTAGACCCAAGCACTCAGTAGATAGAAGTCAAAAAGTTTACAAGTTGGAGAGTGCTAGACTGTACAGTGAATCCTGTGTTATTTTGGGATATATAGTTTGGTCCTGTCTCCAAAACAAACACCAAAACCACACAAAAAATTAAAAATAATAAATTTGAAATATAAACTTTAGAATATAGTAGTCTGATATTTAACAATTTAAAAATTTAATGTAATTGTCTCAAATTTAGCTATACCAGCCACAGTTCAGTTCACTTTCTTTTCCTAGTTCATGTAAAATGTAAATTTTTTGAAGATGATTATGGTAACTCAGAGAAAAAAACTAGTTTATATTGAATGCAAGTGTAAAAGTTTTGTTTAAATATTTGGAATACATCCAATTTGTCTTTTTCCAAAGTACTTACATATTTGATCATTTGATAGTATAATAAGTATATACACTTTAGAGTGTCATCCTTTTTGTGTATGTAGTGGGGGAAGAGGCAAAGTCTTACTATGTAACTTTAGCTGATTTAGAACTATGAAGACCTCGCTGGCTTTTAACTCAGAAATCTACCGGTCACTGCCTTCCCAGTGCTGGGATTAAAAGCATGCACCACCATATTCAGCATGTGGAGTGTCTATATATTTTTTAATTATATTAAAATGCACAGTTTTGCAAGTAATAAGCAATGCATCTAGGTGTGTTAATCCACACCTATAATCCCAGCACTCCAGAGGCAAGGGCGGGCAGCCAGTCTATCACAGGTTTAAGGTCAGCCTAAGCTACAAAGCAGAAACCTGTCTCAGAAACCACAAGAGGAAAGTACTCGTAGGGTCCTACTCTTGTTGCCAGGTTGTATTTCTTTTCTTAGAAGCATTTTTCAACATTCTCTTAAATTTTTGTATATTAGATTAAATTAAATATTTTGATTCTAGGAGAGAAATACATTCACTGTATTTAAATATTGTTATCAGATGAAAAGCCATTCGAAACAACAGTAGTTGTTCCTCCCTAAACATTAGAAAACAAATATCTATAGAGAATCATTAAGACAAAGAGTCTGTATTTCAGGGGAGAAACATGTTCTCCAAAGACATCTTTAAGGCTTTGTAATAACTTTAGTGATAGGTTAAATATTGTGCTAGGTTGGATTTTTGTGAAATCAGTTCATTACTGATGATAGTACAAGAATGGTGAAAATGAAAGATAGGCATATTAATGAGGTTGTTTTTTTTTTTTTTTAGTAAGTCTTGAAACATTTGGTTTGTTTGGAAAAAATAAGCCATTCAACATCTGGACATAGTAGCAGTTCATAGAATGATTTGAATCATTTGTGAGCAACAAAGTTTAAAATATTAAGACCTCTTTTTTCCAGATCATTGCAATACCAGTTTTTTTCTAATTAACTGGAGATGGTACACTGAACCAATCATTAACTTCTTGTGTCTATAGATAATATTAGATTTTAATTGTTTTTTTGAAACTTACAAGATGTACTATGATTTAATTTCTGCTAATTTCAAATTTTATTAATTATTTTTGTAGCTTCTTTTTTCAAGTACCTCTAAACCTGAATTTTAAATTCCAGAAATAGGTAATAATCAGACCTTTGATTCACTTTTTCCTGGTATCTGAATTAATTCAGGTGAATTCCTAAAAGAAAAAAGACATCTGTATCTTGTACCTGTACCATCCAGTGCAGCCTGAGCTCATTCCACTTAACTGGGAGCACTTTGTGTTCCTGGAAGGATTTCTGAACAGTTAAAACGAACTTCTGTGGTGGATAGGATCTCTTTGAGAAGGACTTTGGAAATTTCTGGCTCTTTGCAGGATATGTTTTAACTCCTAACGACACAGAATCTTTAGTTGTTCATATTTAACTTTGATTGCTATCATTCCATGTTCAGCTTTCCAGTCACTGTAGGGAAATGATTTGGTGGCTTTTCTTCGGTAATTGTTCTTTTTGGCGAGACTTGTCTTAAATGCTTAGCCTCTTGCAAGATTGTACAAGTAATTGGTAGAATTAGGACAATAATTGTAAGGCTCATTGGTATTTAGGCTTAGCAATAATGCTAGATACTGTGTGAAAGAGAATTTTACACTGGGCTTTTTGTCCACAGATTCAACTGATTACAGATAAAAATACTGAGGGAAAAAAAACTACAGAATTTTTTCTTGTCATTATTCCCTAAACAATGCAGAATAACAATTATTTCATAGCCTTAATATAACATTTCATGTTATAAGTAATTTAGACATAATTCAAAGCGTATGAGAGGAGTCACATGGGTTATATACAAATCCTGAATTTTATCTTAGAGATTTGAGCAATTGCAGGTTTTATTACCCATAGTACTAGAAACAGTCCTTAGAGATAGCAAGAAACAACTCTACTAAGGACTATTTTAATTGTTGTTAAAGATTTTACACTTTAATAGAACAAACAGTCAAAATTAAAATGTTCCTAGTAGTAAATTTTTAACAGAATCAAGAATATGTTTTTCTAGAACTTTCAGGAAAATATTGCTTATATAAGTCTAGCAGTTTTGTCTGGCTACCTCTAGTATACACACATTGTCCATATGCACACATAGCATTTACCAAAGAAGTTATCTTGAATATTTATATTTGTTTCCAATTCTTACATATTTATTAATTGTTACAGAGAAAGAAGGTCCAGAAAAGAAGAAAACAAAAAAAGAAGCTGGAAGTAAGAAATCCACCCCAGTTAGCATTCTTTTTGGTTACCCACTCTCGGAACGAAAGCAGATGGCACTTCTAATGCAGATGACAGCAAGGGACAATAGTCCAGGTGATTGACATTTATAGTAATTGAGTTAATGTGTCTTAGTTGGCCTAACTGGGTAACTTTCTTTAACAATTCTTTTCTACTAATTTGAGTTCTTATCCTTTATTGAATTTAATCAGCACTATTCATAATATCAGTTTTTAATTTTCTTGTTTGTATGACATTTCATTATTGTATCCTTCAGTGGGATTACAAGGTCTGTAAGAGCAGGAATTCTTTATACTTACTGGGCATTAATTAAATAGTTACTAAATAAAACAAGGGATTTGAAATTGAATAATCAGCTTGAAAAATTTGCAAGTGGGATTCTATTTTATTTTTTTGAATAGGGCTTATTTTAAAATTTAAGGATTTTTTAGAAAATTTTTTGTTTTTATTTTATTTTATTTTATTTTTTGGTTTTTCGAGACAGGGTTTCTCTGTGGTTTTGGAGCCTGTCCTGGAACTAGCTCTCGTAGACCAGGCTGGTCTCGAACTCACAGAGATCCGCCTGCCTCTGCCTCCCGAGTGCTGGGATTAAAGGCGTGCGCCACCGCCACCCGGCGTTAAAAAATAGAAATTTTATGTGCATTGGTGTTTTGCCTGCATGTATGTTTCTGTGAAGATGTCTCATTGGAGTTACAGACAGTTGTGAGCTACCATGTGGGTTTGGGGACTTAACCCGGGTCTTCTGGAAGAGAAGCCATTATTACTCTTAACCTCTGAGCCCAGAAAATTACTTATTTTTTTATGAGTGTGTGCATGCCTTTGTATGTGTGTGTGACTGACCATTTGTGTGCACCACATGCATACAGCAGCCAGTGGGGATTAGAAAAGGGTGTCAGGCCGGGTAGTGGGGATACATGCCTTTTATCCCAGCATCAGGAGGCAGAGGCCAGCTTAGTCTACAGAATGAGTTCTGGGACAGCCAGGGAAACCCTGTCTTGAAAAACCAAAAAAAAAAAAAAAAAAAAAGCAGGTGTCAGATCCTCTGGAACCTGAGTTACAGACTGTTGGGAGCAGCAAGTGTGTGCTGGGATCTGAACCCAGGTCCTGTGCAGGAGCACCCGGTGCTCTTAGCCACTGAGCTATCTCTCCAGCACTAGTTTATAAAAAATAAAATTTGCTGTTTTGATTACTCCCATTGTTTCTTTTTTTTTTTAAAAAAAAAAAAACCTTTATCTCTCCCATTTGAGGCTATGTGTTCTCTAATATAGGTATTTGAACGTTTATTTGTCTATTATGTGTATATATGGTCAGAGGACAGCTTGTGGGAATTGGTTTTCTCCTCACATGTAGAAGCTAGGGATTGTACTCAGATTGCTAGGCTTGGTAGCAAGCACTTTTATTCTCTGAGACAACTCATTGTCCCAGCATTCATTATTTCTATCCTAACTTGGTAAAGATTGGACAAACGAAAGATGTGCTAAAACATTTTTATAGTTCTCTGAAAAGGAAAGTTTTTCTCATCCTTGATGCTTATCCCCACCCACTATAGCTAGCTTTTCACTATTGGGGAGTCTCATTCCTATACTCGGGGATTTTTCTGGGCATAAACACGCAGATCAGTTTTGTCTTGTCTTGCTGTGTATGCCAAGTGAGTTAGTCAACTGCCAAGTCACATCTTCAGCCTTTCAGTTTGAAATAGGTCTCACTAAGTTGTCCTTGCTGACTGACCTTGAACTTCATAGCCAAGGCAGACCTTTGGTAATTTTCCTGCCTCAGCAGTCTGCTGAGTGTCTGTAATTAACAGGTCTATACCACTAGACCAAGTCAGAGATGTATCTTTTGTTGTTGCTGCTCATGTGGGTGTTTGCTTTTTTTTTAATATAAATATGATTATACTACATTAATCTACAACTGGTTCTTTTCATTTAAGGATAGTTGCTAGTCAACTTTATTATAATGTGTAAAACTAGAGTGGAAAGCTTTTGAAGTTACAAGTTGTTAGCTATCATCAACATGTGCTTAGAGTTTTGGGTTGACAACTTTACCCATTGATAGATCCTTTAGTTTATAAGAAAGTCAACAAGCCATTTTCTTAAATAATTTAACTGTCATGATTATAAAATTTATTCAGCACTTTTTTTTTGAGTTCCAGTGTGTAGCAGGATGTCTTGTAAGTAGTTTGATGCTGAATAAAGTAGAGTTCTTACTCTTTAGGAGTCTATGTTTTAGTAATAGCCAAATGGAAACATTGTTGGTAAGACACTGTACCTAAAATTCCCAAAGCAAACCTTTGATTTTCTGTTTCAGAAAGGATGCTGATGCTATAGAACTCTAGCTGTGCTTTCTTGCAAGACAGTGAAGAATTACATTTCATAGATTTTTTTCCCTTCTTAGAGCAGGTGTTTAAGTACTTGTATGTTTTCAAAAGTAATTGCTTAAGAACCCATTTTTTTTTTCACCCAGTGGTTATAAAATTGGTAGGGTGAGGGTAGAGGGCTTTGGCTTTTGATGTACAGGCTAAATCAAGAATAAAAAGATGTGAATTGGCCTGGAAAGATGGCCTAGTGGTTGAGAGCACTTGACTCACAACCACTTGTAACTCCAGCTCCAGGGCCTGATGCTTCTGGAATCCGAGGGTACTTGGAATCATGCACAAGCCTCCCCTTCACCACAGTTTAAAATAATAAAAGTGTTAAAAAAAAGATGTGAATCATAGCATAGCATAATTTTGACACATCTTTTTCTAACTGCTTTTGTTTCCTACAGAGCTTTGACTTATTTCTCATAGTTAAATAATCTGTGAATTGAATAGTGCCTTATATCAGGAAAGAACGCTAGTGTTTTTAGTCAGGGCTGTGAATGCCAGCCTCCAGCGTATTTTCATCTTGATTTTAATATTCTACAGCATGCCCAGAAAAAAAATCATTGTATTCCATCAAATTATTCATTAAGGAAATGTACATATATTTGATATTCCATTATCATTTTACACCTTATTTTATGAATTGGAAGAAAGGAAAAGCATTTCTCACATTGGCTTGTTACCATCATATTTGACTTGTTTTTTTCTTTTCCTTTTCTTTACTTTTGTTTTTTAACAAGGGTGTAGCCCTGGCAGTCCCAGAACTTGCTCTGTAGCCTAGGCTGTCTTCTCCTGCCTCTGCCTCCCAAGTACTGGGATTAAAAGCCCCACTGCCTGGCAAATTTTAGATTATTAGGTTAAGACAGTATTCCCTGTGTTCTAAGAAATAGTTATGTTATTATTAAGGACTTTGCAAGAATGCAAAAATCACTTAGAACTGCTTTTCCCTTTGTATCATGTTTTGAGATTGTACTTTAATTACAACATTTCTCCCTTCATTTCTTCCCTCCAGACCCTCCTATATACCCTACCTGCTGTTCTTCAAAGTCATGGGCTCTTTCTTCAGCAGTTAATGCACAGCATATGAATATATGTTTTTATATATACATATGTATGTATGTATGTACTTCAAAATATACCCATCGAGTCTATATAATGTTACCTGTATATGTTTTCATGGCTAACTCTTTGTCACTGGATAACCGATTTATGTGCCTGGGGAAGGCCATCTCTTCTGCTTCCAGCTTTATCCAGTCACCTCTAGTTCTTTGTATAGGGTTGAGACCTTGTGTGCTGATCTCCTTCCAGTTGGGAATGTTCGTTGGTGTTCTCGTTTAGCACACAGATGGATATAGCTTCCCGTGTCAGGAAACACAGTCTCACAGCAAATCCCTGACTAGACTTTCAGAATCATTCTGCCCCCACACTTCCTGGGCCTTAGGTATGGGTGTATTTTGTAGATACATCCATTGGGACTGGGCTCCCCAACTCAACTTTGATAGATCATGGTTTCTTTTAGTCTTCTTCATCTGTTGCAAAGAAAAATTTCCTTGATAAAAGTTAGAAACTATACTTATCTGTAAACATAAGGACAAATGTATATATTTATTTTTTTAAATTTATTTATTTATTAAGGATTTCTGCCTCCTCCCCGCCACCGCCTCCCATTTCCCTCCCCCTCCCCCATCAAGTCCCTCTCCCTCATCAGCTTGAAGAGTAATCAGGGTTCCCTGACCTGTGGGAAGTCCAAGGACCGCCCACCTCCATCCAGGTTTAGTAAGTTGAGCATCCAAACTGCCTAGGCTCCCCCAAAGCCAGTATGTGCAGTAGGATCAAAAACCCATTGCCATTGTTCTTGAGTTCTCAGTAGTCCTCATTGTCCGCTATGTTCAGCAAGTCCGGTTTTATCCCATGCTTCTTCAGACCCAGGCCAGCTGGCCTTGGTGAATTCCCGATAGAACATCCCCATAGGACAAATGTATATAGATTGTTATCAGGAGTTATGCTGGTTTACTAAATTAGTGGTTATAGATTCTTCTCCAGTAACCATGGTTTCACTAGTACTAATTAGTTAGCTAGGTTTCTAGTACCAGGTGTGGCTTCCTTCTTGTTATAGGGATCTTTAAGTCCAATTAGATAGCAGTTGGTTACCTCCAAGGTATGTATTCCACTGCTGCACCCAGAGAGTTACTGTGCCATGCTGGTGGTTAATGTGGTTCACAGGTGACTGGGAACTTTTGTGAATTGTCTTCTTTATTACAGATTCCACACCAAGTCATCCATCACAAGCAACACCAGCCCAGAAGAAGACGCCCAGTTCTTCATCTCGACAAAAAGATAAAATTAATAAAAGAAATGAACGTGGTGAAACGCCTTTACACATGGCTGCTATTCGAGGAGATGTGAAACAAGTCAAAGAATTAATAAGTTTAGGGGCAAATGTGAATGTGAAAGATTTTGCAGGTGAGACCTTAGTAATTCTGATACCCAGGAACTAAAATTGAAACATCCTGGCTATAATTTTAAAAGTGTATTTTATTCCAAGCGTGAAGTATATATAAAACTTTGATCTTTATTACATTTTCTTGTCAACAATTACTCAGATTTTTATGTATACAAATTACTGCTGTGTAATTATATAAATTAGTTTCTATTTTAGGTAATTTGAGCATATAATATTTTAATATGGTTAATTCACATAATTGTTTCAAGAATGCTTACTAACTTGAACACGAGGATCATAAGAGAGTGGTAATTTTCTTTTTTAAAAAATATACTTAATATCAATGATGAATTTGGGAAAGTGGGCCACATGCCACAGCACACACGTGTAGTCAGTTTCCTTTGCTTTCCAGCCTTGCTCAGTCTTCTCGCCAGCCTTGGTTGGTTTTAATTATGTAGGTCGCATAACTCTTATTACTCTTAAAAATGCAAGCAGTCAGGGCTGGAGAGGTAGCTCAGTGGTTAAAATCACTGACTTCTCTTCCAGAAGACCAAAGGTCAAGTCCCAGTACCCACATGGCAGCTCACAACTGTCTGTAATTCCACTTCCAGGGGACCGACCATACACCCTTGATAAAACACCAGTGCACATAAAGTAAAAATAAATAAATTTAAAAAAGAATGCAGGCAGTCAGAACATGTAAAAATAATGAAACTCCTTATTTGCACATATCTCACTTCTGTGCCTTTGGCTACAGTGAGATGTAACTTCACATATTATTCTCTTTTTGCCTTCCGCTATACTTTTCTCTTCCACAAAATTATTAGCTACTTGGAAAAATATCCTTTCAGTTTATTTTTATGATCACACATAAATACTAACATTTCACAATATACATAGTCTTTAGAAAGCATGAAATAATTCTGTGTCTATAATTCTGCAATTTACCTATAATGTTTGGCTTGTGTTTGTCTGTTTCATTTTTAATAGCTTCAGATTTTATAGTTGCCTTTCTTTGTTTCTTTGTTTGTTTTGCTTTGTTTGAGACGGTTTTTCTATGTAGCCATGGATGTTCTTGAGTATGCTATGTAGACTAGCATCTATAAGACTCAGTCTTATAGATGTGCATGTGCCTCTGCCTTCTGAATTAAAGATACGTGCCACCATGCCTGGCTTTTCTTAAGCAGTACTGTAGTGAACACATGTATTTGTGCATAGTCATGAAGTATTTTAGTAGAATTGAA
This sequence comes from Microtus ochrogaster, assembly GCF_000317375.1. Lineage (NCBI taxonomy): Eukaryota > Metazoa > Chordata > Mammalia > Rodentia > Cricetidae > Microtus > Microtus ochrogaster. The sequence continues at coordinate 23,545,481 of NC_022030.1, forward strand.
ATTACTTATATTAAAGGATATGCATATTATGTATTATTTTAAATAATGGCAGCTTATTTACCAAAAATTATGTATCCATCAGTTTATATCTTCAAGTGTATATGAAAGCCAAGCAAAATGTCATCCAGCTGTAAATCCCAGCAATTAAGGATGCCAAGGAAGGAGGATTGCAAATGTGAGGCTAGTCTTGGCTGCATAGAGATTTTAAAGTCAGACCCGCTCTCAACAACAGAAAAGTACATGAAGTAGCCCTTTCTTCACATCTTCATTAGAAATGGGTATTATCACACGTATAATTCCAGCACTTTGGAGGAGGAGGTAGAAGAACTTCTGAAGAAGAGGAGATAGGGAGGGAAGAGGGAGAACTACAGGGAAGAGGGAAAGGAGAAAAGGAGGGAATGGTACACTGGTTCATTCCAGGGGAATGATACTTTTTATTATCTACCCATATCATACTTTACTATTCATCTAAAATTTCACGTTTACAAATTTATTTTAAAACAATCTGAGACATGTATAAAAATAAAGTAAGGGATAATGTTGAAGCATTTTTTTTCTAAATTAAAAACTAGCAGTCAGCCACTTCCCCAGGATGGGAATTTGTAAAAATAAATAACAGTTTATCCAGTCAGTTGAGTACTGTGTCCTGCCCAGGTATATAGTTTGTACCTGTAGCTCCAGTGCTCAGGAGGACCCTGAGATGACTGAAGCCTTCCTGGGCTGCTGAGGGAGATGAAATCTGGAAAGAATCAAAGCAACAGTATGTTCTAGAAAAACGTAGCAATAAAAGAAAACACCACAGAGCCAGGTAGTAGTAGTGTACACCTTTAATCCCATCACCCAGGAGGCAGAGGCAAGTAGATCTCTGTGAGTTTGAGGCCAGCCTGGTCAACAGAGTAAGTTCCAGGACAGCCAGAAGAGAAAACCTGTCTCGAACCCCCCCTCCCCCCCAAAAAAAAACAATTAAAAAAAAATCACCACTTGAGAGAAAGGATTAAACATCTGTAGCAAGCTTTCTTGTCAGACTGTCTTTGGACCACTAGCCTGCAAATAATGACGCAAGCACTTACTATTAACAATGAAAGCTTGGCCTTAGCTTATGCTTTTCCCTAACTAACTCTTGGTGGCTTAGTTACCTCTTCTTAGTATGGCATATCCAACTCATTCTGAGTCTGCTGATATAATCCAACCTAGATTCCTCCTCCTAGTTTCTCTCTCTCTCTGCCTGGAAGTCCTGCCTGTTCTCTCCTGCCTAGCTGTGGTTATTTAGTTAGCTCTTTATTAAACCAATCAGAAGGTGCCCGAGGCAGAGACACATCTTTACATTGTAAAGAAATATTCCTCAACAAATATCCATTCTTGTTTATGAATATGGGGAAGCTAGTAAGAATTACATGAGATTTAAAATATTTTTATACTTGAGTGATAGGATTATTATAGAATTACAGTGCTGTTTGTGTTTTTTAATGTTTTCTAGTATTTGATTAGTGAACATGTTTAATTATGAAAACAAGGTGACAGATCTATTTTTCTTAAAAGCAGTATTAAGTCTAGAAAAGATATGATCATAATAGAGCATAAAACACAAAGGTTTTTAACTGATTCTTACCAAAGTTAACTCATTTTACCTCTTTTAAAAATATTTTTATAGTTTTGATGATTATGAATTAAACCAAATTAAAACTGAATAAAATTAGTATTTTATATAATTTAATTACATTGAAACAGATATTTCCTCAAATGAACCTTCTGCAAAATTGATGATGTTCTTGATTATTTTAAATAGTTTCTTTCTCTTTCCCTTTTCTTTTCATATCATGTTCAGATTAGAATTGATATACAATATATAGATATGAATATAAAAAGCATATGTTTTGAACTCTTTTTAATTTATATTCTTACTTTAGGTTGGACACCTTTGCATGAAGCGTGCAATGTTGGATATTATGATGTCGCTAAAATACTTATAGCAGCGGGAGCAGATGTTAATACACAAGGCTTAGATGATGACACCCCCCTCCATGATTCTGCCAGCAGTGGGCATAGAGATGTGAGTATGGAGAAGAAGTCACTGGTGTGTGTTCTCACAGAACAAAGGCTACCAGGAGTAATTGAGTACACTTCTCAGTATCTGATTGTGAATTTCATTCATTGTTTGATCACCTTATCCTTTTTTCTTTTCTTTTTTTTCTTTTTTTTTTTTTTGGTATTTTGAGACAGGGTTTCTCTGTGGTTTTGGAGCCTGTCCTGGAACTAGCTCTAGTAGACCAGGCTGGTCTCGAACTCACAGAGATCCGCCTGCCTCTGCCTCCCGAGTGCTGGGATTAAAGGCGTGCGCCACCACCGCCCGGCTTTCTATTTTTTAACTTCTTATTTGTACTTAATTTGATTTAGTATTATTTTTTTTTTCATAAAATAAGCCATGTTCAGCCAGGCATAGTGGTGCACACCTTTAGTCCTAGCACTTGAGGGCAGAGACTGGTAGATCTTTTTGAGTTTGAGGTCATCCTGGTTTACATAGTGAGTAGACTAAAGAGGGTTGCAGAGTGAAACTCAAAGAACTCCCCCAAATAAATAAAATGTGATTTAATTGATAATAAGTTAAACAATTTGGTAAACATTTTCTTCTGTCAGATACTTTTTAATACTTTCTTTAAATACATTTAATATTTTGGTCTGTCAGATAACTAGATGGAGTATGGTTGGGACACACACAGCAAAAGTAGTGCTGTGTTACGTGTCTTTTTAAAAGTGTTTACAACTGACAAAAGTTGGATTTGGCGTAAAAAGATGAGTTCACTTTTGCTCTTAATGAAATAAGTTAGCCTCTCTTGTGAGTGTCCATCTCCTCATAATACTTTTAAAAAGAGGTTTCTTCTTATTTTATTTTATTTAAAAGCTTTTTTGGTCAGGCAGTGGTGGCTCATGCCTTTAATCCCAGCATTCAGAAGGCAAAGGCAGATTTCTTTGAGTTCGAGACCAGCCAGGGCTACACACACAGAGAAACCCTGTATGGGGGTAGGGGGAGCTTTTAAAAAATATGTCTGGGTATTTTTGGTATTTTGTCTGTGTCTGTATACTATGTGTGTGCAGTGCCTGTGAGGGCCAGAAGAGGGCATTGCAGCCCCTGGACCTGAATTGTCAGATGGTTGTTGCCTTGTTGGTGTTGGAACCCAACCCAGATTGTCTGTGTGTCGAGGGCTTTTAACTGGTGCATTGTCTCTCCAGCCCTTAAAATTATACCTTTTAAAAGGGAATATTAAGAAGGAATAGAAGACACTGTACATGCAAGCAAACCTTGAAATTGAAAATGTTAACGAAAACTTCAGGGAGGAAAACTCTAAAATTCCTTTTGTATTGCTGTACTTTATATATACAAAAAAAAATTCTAGAAATGAAAAGTGCTGTTTTCTTCATTATTTTCTGTAAGATATTTTCCCATTTTTCTCATTAAAGACATTGTAATGTTGGCTGGTAAGATGGCTCAGTGAGTACACACACTGCATGAGTGAAATTATACCTCGTGACTAAGACATATTTCTGTGACCCTGAGTTTCTAAATATGCTCATAGCTGCACAGTATTTACAAAAGTTGACATCTGAGCTCCTATACTTTAAGTATTCAATAATGTTTGCAGCCCTTCTAGAAGGGCCCTGTTGTGCTCTGTTGAAGACTAAGAGTTTAAAAATATACATACATGTATATTTCATTTGCATGCATATGAACACCATGTGTGTACAGGAACCTGCAAAGACAGAACTTGGTATACACATGTGGATAAGTTGTAAGCTACCGTTTTGGTGCTGAGAGCTGAACCCAGGTTCTCTCCAAGAGCAATAAGAGTTCTTAACCACCGAACCATTTCCTTAACTTTCACAGTTTAAGAAGTTTTGAGTACTGTTTTCTCCTTGCTCTTCTATTTGTGCTTAAGAAGGAAGAAAAGAAAAGATGCTAAACATTTGTAACATGGAGGTCCTGCTTGTTGTTGGGGTTTCTGTCCCGCCCGGTACCCCACAACTGTTTATCCCCAAAGAAAATCACACATAGGTCTCCATAAATTATAAGCTGATTGACACATTAGCTCTAGCCTCTCAGTGGCTAACTCTCACATCTTGATTAACCCATTTTTCTGATCTATGTTAGCCATGTGGCTCAGTACCTTTTTCAGTGAGGTAGATCACATCCTGCTGCTTCTGTGGGCAGGAGTGGGAGGAATCAACTTTCTCCTTCCCAGAATTCTCCTGTTCTCATTACATCATTTCTACTTCCTGTCTGGTTTTCCCGCCTATATTTCCTGCCTGGCCGATCAGCTTTTATTTATAACATGATTGACAGATTACAGACAATTCTCCCACACCAAACATTCTTATCCCTATCATGTATCATGTCCTATGAACTAAAGCTAAGAAATAAGAAAGTATTTTTCCATTCAGTAAAAATCATATCTTCAAGGAGCATGTAAAACATTCTAAGGAGGGGGAAGTTGAAAAGAGCAGATCTATGAACAGGCCTAAGTGGTGAGGGTTGACGAATGTTGACATAGCTTACCAGTAATCTAGTCAGTGCCCTGCCTTTCACAAGTGCATCGTGCCTTATTTACACATCTTTATGCTGATTTATTCCTAGTTCTATTTTGGTAGCTATTACTATTTATTTAATTATTTATTTTTAAGACGGATTTTCTTTATGTAGCCCTGACTGTCCTGGGCCTCACTCTGTAGACCAGGCTGGCCTTAAACTCACAGAGATCTGCCTGCCTGTCTCTGCCTCCCAAGTACTGGAATGACAGATAGCTGCCACTACCACCACTCAACTTTATTTATTATTTTTTGGCTTATAATTTTCTTTACTTTCTCATTTGTTGCCTGTTGTATTTTAAGCAATTTAAAGTTCATATAACTTACTATTAATTAGAGTGTTTGTGTATGAGGTATCTATAAATGTTGGTTGTTTATGTTGGAAATTTTGTGGCATGTTTTTCATGCCCTTTACTTACATTGATTGCTTCCTAATGATCATAGAAACCTTTCACAGGATCAAGAGTCTTTGTTTCCAGACTCTCTACATACCCCTGACTATCCTGGAACTCTCTATGTGGGACCAGGCTGTGAAACCATCCTCCACCTCCCCTAACCCATCTCTTCAGTTCATTTAAGGAGAACATTTCTTTATAGATGATGAGGTCATCAGGTGGAGTGAGCTTAATGAAAGTAGAATTAGTGAAGAAGGAGGAGGAGGAGGATAATTTTTGAGTAGATACTAAAAGTCATGGATGTAGAATAGATGAAGTAGCATTCAAATGAATATTGTGTTATCAAGAGAGTGGCCGGAGAGATGGCTCAGCAGCTAAGACCACATACAGCTTTTCTGGTTGCCTGATTCAGTTCCCAGCACCCGACCATGTGTCACTCCAGCCACTCCCAGGGAATTTGATGCCCTCTTCTGACCTCTTTGGGCACCAGGCAAGCAAGTGGTACACAGACGAATGTAAACAAAACACATACACATAAAAGAAGAGGGAGAATAGAATGGTTTGAAATAAACGGCGGGACTAAATATTCCTACTGTTTAATATTGCAGATAGTGAAACTGTTGCTTCGTCATGGTGGGAATCCATTTCAAGCTAATAAACATGGAGAGCGTCCAGTGGATGTAGCAGAGACAGAGGAGCTGGAGTTGCTGCTAAAAAGAGAGGTGCCTTTGTCTGGTGATGATGAAAGTTACACAGGTTTGTGTCTTTCTTGTTTTGACACAGTGTTTTGCTATTTAGCCCAGGCCGGCCTCAAACTTGAAATCTTCCTGCCCCATTCTATTGAGTGCTGGGATTACAGGTGTGTACCTCCAAGCCCAGCTACAGTTTCAGCTCATGTGTATTCAGTCATGGTAATTTATAAAACATTCTGCACTGGTGTGTAGTACATAAAATGAGCACCTTAAAATAATCCTAGCTAGTTATTCAATGCTTATGTAATTGGCTGTGGTGATGTAGTTACTAACCTTTGTGTGCTGTATACAGCTTATGTGAATGCAGTCATAATACCATTCTTACCCTCTTTGTATTATTACTATGTAAGTTGCTGAACTAACCTTTTATTGCATCTAGTCTTACTGCAGAACCTCTTGCCATGCATACCTATCAACACTGCTGTTGTCATTCCCCCCCCCTTCTATTTGGTATTATGTTGCTATTAACAATATATTTTAGCTTTTCTCAAGATTCTTGAGATAAGTCATCTTCACAATTTGTGCTTTTGTAAATTAGGTGATTGAGCCCTAATAAGAAATTTCTTTACAAATATAACTTTTATTTATTATTACTTGTTTTTTGTTTTGTTTGTCTGAGCAGGGTCTTACTTTGTGTTTCTGGCTGACCTTGACCTAGGCGCTCCGCCCACCTCTGTCTCTTGAGTGCTAGGATTAAAGGCATCCACCACCATACCTGACTGCAAACTTAATTTCTAAAAAAGAGCAATCCAAAATAATTTTTGAGCTGGGGATGGGACCTATGGCCCTGTGCTTGTTAGGTAGCCCCTAACCCCTCAGAGGAACATGTTACAAAATATTTGGCATATACTTAAGAGTTTAAAAAAATACAGTTTGTGGATTTTATGGAAAAAAAGTTTCCCATGTTGAAGGAAGTTTTCTGGGTTGAAATTGGATATTTCAGCCAAAAATCAATTAAAGAAAAAAGAAGTATGACAAATGACAATGCCTTGATAAATTCTCAATTCTTACAAGAAAACATGTGACTTTTACATTAAATTATATACAAGGGGTTAAATACCAAGGTGTAATTTTAGCCATTTAGAGGAAGTAATAGTTTGAAAATAGTTTTAAGAAGGAAGTTTTATCTCTTACATAATAGTTATTGTTCATGTGGAAGACTGACTATAAGAACGCACCTTCTGAGTATGGAATTTGGTTGTCTTGGACAGAGGTGGTTGTACATGTACTCCATTGGCCAAGAAGTGCTGCCAGATTGTGGATAAGGTAATAAATGAGCCAAGGAATAAAGACAGCAGTGATCACTAACTACATAGCTGTCTCAAAATGACTTGAAACTGAAGAGGTTATGATTACAATTTAAACATCAAACAAAAACTAAAACATTTGTGAAGAAGAGACGACAGCAGTAAGTGTAGTTAATTCAACAAGGAAGGGTACATTATGGGGCTGGAGTGATGACTCATTGCATAAGAGCCACTGGCTGCTCTTACAGAACCTGGTTCTGTACCCAGCGCCTCCCAACCAACTGTAATTCTAGTTCTAGGAGGTTCAGCATCCTATTATGGCTTCTATTGGCGGCAGGTACACATGGTGTACTTAAGTACATTTAGGTAAACACTCATACATAAAAGTAAATGAATCTATTTTTTTAAAAAGAGGATAGATTTAGTTATAAAATACATTTAAAAAAATACACAATGTGTTGTAAACATATTCACCTCAGTTCCTTAGCAGTCTATCCCTTACTCTGTCACCACTCCTCCCAACTTCATAACCTTGCTTTATTTTTTAAAATAATTGACCGAGTCCAATTTGTGCTGCACAGGTATAGAGGCACATGTACTAATGGACATGTACTGATGCACACAACCTGGAGCTTGGGTGACCATAGGGCCACATCCATAATGAAAACTAACTCTTTTGTGGTCAGTTTTTTTCATTTCTCTTTAAGATTTATTTATTTCCTTTATGTATGAGTACTTCTACCTTCATGTATACTTTTATGCCAGAAGAGGGCATTAGATCACATTATAGATGGTTGTAGCTACTATGTGGTTGCTGGGAATTGAACTCAGGACCTCTGGCATAGCAGCCAGTGCTCTTAATCACTGAGCCTTCTCTCTAGCCCCATGTTTAGTTTTTGTAATAATAGACAAACATCCTTCCATATATACTATGTAACAGAATAGAAGTGGGTTTGTATTTACTCTATTAAGAATTTTAAAATAAGGGTTGGAGAGATGGCTCAATGATTTAAGAGCATTGGCTACACTTGTAAAGGACTCAGGTTCAATTCCCAGAAACCACATGGCAGCTCACAACTGTTTGTAATTCCAGTTTCAGGGGATCTGAAACCCATACACAGGCATATATGCAGGCAGAACACCAATGTACATAAAAATAAATAAATCATTAAAAAATTTTAAAATAAGAAAAAATGTCTTCTGATCTGCTTGAATAAATAAACTATAAAGGATAATAGATTAAAAAATACACCTAAAGTATTTATTAATTTAAGTTATATATATATACTACCTGTATATACTCAATTACATATATACTACTGTAAAATAATGCTGTTTGGATAGAGGTTTTGGTAGATTGTGTCTCAGTGGGTTAAGTGCTTGTTACTTCTATAGACCTAAGTCTGGATCTCTATCTTCTACAGAAAATGCCAGGTAAGTGATATGGAGTGGGTGTAATCCTAGTGTGTGGGAGGAGTCAGAGAGGGAACTCTGAAGTAGACTGTCTAGCTAGAGTAGACAAATTGTCAAACCAGAATACAAGATGGGGAGTAATGAAGGAAGACATTCAACATCAACCCCTAGCACGAATATACATGCACATCATCATACAGATACACCCCATACATGTGCATACTGTATGAAGACATACCGTGTGAAGACACGCACACACACAAAAACAAGTAAAAAAACCAGCTGTTTGGATCTTTTATTGTTGTTCTCATATGAAACTGTTTTAAAGATGGCTCAGTACATGGGTAAAGGTGCCTGCTGCCAAGCCTGCAACCTGATTTTAATTCCTGGAACCCACATGGTGAAAGGAGAGAAACAACCTCCAAAAGTTAGCCTCTCACCTCTGTACATGCACTGTGGCAGTCACATAACCACATCCCTAAACATAAACATTGATTTAATCAGAAGGGTTGAAGAGCTGACCTAGCCATTAAAGGCTCACAGTCAAAGCATCGGTCTTCATGGTGCTAGAAATCAAGCTTGGGCCCTAATGCACACAAGGAGGTCTGGCTGAGCACACCTCCAGCCTGTACTCACATAGGTTTGACACTGATATTTATCACCACCACAGTCACCTGTTATATCTAAATGTTGTCTGGCTTTCATTGACAGTATTAAGTATACCACACTCAGAAACCTTTGTAGGGATCATTACCACCCATTGCCGCTTGTCTTCTTTGTAAGCTAGCCTCTTACGGTATGTTTTTAAAATTCTCATTTTTTTTTATTTAGGACAGAGTATTATGTAGCCTGACCAGACCTCAAACTCACTATATAGTCAGAATTTGTGATGTTGCACTCAGGGTCCTCTTTCCTCCACCTTCCAAGTACTGTGACTGCAGGTATATGCCGCCATACCTGGTTGTATTGGAGAACAAGCCCCCAGGCCTGTGAAAGTAAGCAAACACTCTGCTAATTGAGTATACATCCTTAGCCCCCAAATTCTCAACATTTCATTATGAAAAATACTCAAGTGTATTAATTTTCAAGGAATTGTACATAGTAAGTACATATTTATTTATGTTTACAGCAAGTATTATACATAATAAATACCCTGTACTCATCAACTATATGTCCCAATTGTTAACTTTTAATGTATTTCCTTTACATTGCCATATTATCATCCATTGCTTTATCTAGCCTGGGCTGACCTGGAACTCACTGTGTAGACCAAACTGATCTCAAACTCAGATATTCTCCTGCTTGTGCCTCCCACGTGCTAGGATTAAAGGTGTGCATTTCTATGTCCAGGGCACATCTTGTATTTTGACAGTTCATAATAAGATGCAGACAGCCCAGAATACTTGAGCATACATTTTGTTAACTGAAGTTTGACATTCGTTTATGATTTCTCTTGTTAATAATTGTATTGGGAAATACATACGTCTATCATTTTTTGAGTTTTGAGAAATGGCTAGACCTATATAATCATAAATAGAGGAGGAAGAACAACTCAGTAATAGGCCAGAGAAATTGAGGGGTTTCTTGACTGGGTGACCCAAATGAACATCATCAAAGTAAGAAGAGATGCACAGCGTGAGCCTCCAGCCATGAGTGCAGATACACAGCGTGAGCCTCCAGATGTGAGTGCAGGTGCACAGCGTGAGCCTCCAGATGTGAGTGCAGATGCACAGCGTGAGTCTCCAGATGTGAGAGCAGATGCACAGCATGAGCCTCCAGATAAGTGTAGATTATCACCATCTGCACTTGGTATTATGAAGAATGTTCAGTGTTTTTTAAAATAAAGCCAATTTAATGTCATAAAGACTAAGAATTGACAGTATATGGGGCTAAATAGATGGCTCAGTGGTTAAGAGCACTGGCTGCTCTTGTAGAGAACCCAGGTTCAATTTCCAGCACCCACATGGCCGCTCACAGAAGTCTGTAATTCCAGTTCCAGGGGAGCTGATACCCTCACCTAGTTTCTGAGAGCACTGCACCCCCCCAACTGCCCTCTCTCACAGACATACTTAAAAGTGCATAAAATCATTTTTAAAAAGAAATTGACAGTGTTAAAAGAGGCCAGCAAAAATAGCAGAACTATTTTAAAATTTGAAAGACATAATTAAAAAGTAGCACCTGTTCTAGGCTTGAGCCTCTACTGAAGGAGAAAAGTGAATGTGTAGAGAATCACTAGATCATATAACAAAGTAATCTATCTGTGCGATAGGGACGCAGCTGACGACAGTGAGGCATGTAAGGAGAATTTTTATTTTTTCACACACACACACACACACACACACACACACACACACACACACACACACACACACGGTATGCATGGGAGTCAATGTCTACAGATGCCAGAAGGGGTTCTGATCCCTAGGAGCTGAAATTACAGACAGTTGTGAAGTGCCCATCATGGCTGCTGGGAAGCAAACTTTAGTACTCTGCAAGAATAGTATGTGCATTTAATGGCAAAACTGTTTCTCCAGCATGAGTTTTTAAATCTTGAGAGCTATTCTCTTTTGGTTTTTCAAGACAGGGTTTCTCTGTGTAGCCTCGAGTGTCCTGGAACTCGTACTGTAAACCAGGCTGGCCTCAAACTCAGAGTTTCTCCTGCCTCTGCCTCCCAAGTGCTGGAATTAAAGGCGTGCTCTACCACCGTCCGCTAAATAGGTTCTTTTTATTATTTTTAAAATTAGGTTTTTCAAGACAGGGTTTCACTCTGTAACCTTGGCTGTCCTGTCATGTGCATTGGTATAACAATGTCAGATTCTCTGAAACTGGAGTTACAGACAGCTGCGAGCTGCCATGTCGGTGCTGAGAATTAAACCCTTCCTCTGGAAGAGCAGTCAGTGCTCTTAACCACTGAGCCATCTCACCAGTCCCCTTCCTCTGCCTCTTAATGCTACGATTAAAGGTATGCACCACCACAACCCAGCTGAGATCTATTCTTAAGAAATACTGAAGTATTTATGAATAAAGGATTCTAGTGTCTGAAATTACTCTAGCCTATACTTCAAGTATAAAAGTAGATGGATAGATAACAAAAAAATAGTGTGTGTGAAGCAGGGATGTACAATATTAATCATAGGCAAATCTAGTTAAAAGATACATAGTATTTAGTAATTTCAATTTTTTTAAAATATTTTTTTATTTATTATGTATACAACATTCTGCGTCCATGTATGCCTGCAGACCAGAAGAGGGCACCAGACCTCATTACAGATGGTTGTGAGCCACCATGTGGTTGCTGGGAATTGAACTCAGGACCTCTGGAAGAGCAGGCAATGCTCTTAAACACTGAGCCATCTCTCCAGCCCCAGTAATTTCAATTTTTTAAACTTTTGGACTTGGTAATTACTTTCAAGTAAAATTTAAAATATTTACCAATACAGGGTGAAAGATGGCTCTGTGGCTAAGAGCACATACTATTCTTGCAGAGGATCTGAGTTCAGTTCCCAGCACCCATGTCAGGTGGCTCAGAACACCAGTAACTCCAGCTCCAGAGAGGATCCGATGCCTCTGGCCTCCGCAGGCACCTGCACTCTCATACACAGACATACACTATTAAAATGTCCTTGCTCTAGTAAAAGCAATGAGTAATAAATATAATTACAATAATTGCTGGCTCCCATGTGGTTTAAGAGAACGGTCACTCCTTGGCAGAGCATGCACATAAGATGAGTCTGGAACACTGTTTCTCTTCAGAGTTAGTTATTAAAGACTAGTGCAAGGTCTTGTTAAAAGACCTCAAGAGACTATTTGAAGTAGTTCCCACTGGCCAACAGTGACATAATGTCTTGTTTAATAAGATTAATTGCAAAGTTTGAGAACTCATATATTTAAATCCATGGGTTTATAAGGATAATTTTAAACATTAATGTGTATTAATCAGAGATTGCTAAAGAACCAGTTTATTTTTTTAATTAACTAAGTAAACAGAAAAAAATCATTATCTTGCCTAATCTATAGGCATCCTAAAACTAGGAAACTTCTCTTCTTTGTATTAAGAGGTATTTTTAGTCTTTGGAGAGATGGCTCAGAGGTTAAGAGCATTGACTATTCTTCCAGAGGTCCTAAGTTCAATTCCCAGCAACCACATGGTGTCTCAAAACCATCTGTAATGAGATCTGGCGCCCTCTTCTGGCATTCAGGCATACATGCAGACAGAACACTACATAATAATAAATCTTTAAAAAAAGAAAAGAAATATCTTTAGAAAATGAACCCAGGTTAAATATGTGAGTTGTTAATATAGCTAACCATTGAACATCAGCAATTACTACCATTAAATAAAAAGCAAGAATAAAAATGCCTCATGTTTCTGATAAAAGAACTCTGTCAAAGGGAACAGATTTTCCTGTCTTTGGTGCTCAGGACCGAGCTGCACTCTAAAAGGAATGTGTTGAACTGCAGCAGGAGTGTACAGTCGGCAAGACCAAGGTTGTAGCGACCTAAGCAGCTTTTGTTCTACGCAGACTCACTGTGTGGAAAAGAAAAGGGAGAACCTGTACCCACCCCTGAAATAGCTTGAAATGCACATTGAACTTCATGAAAATAAGCAACATTAAAAATTTACGCATGGCTTACATGGGTGATTTGCTCTCCAGGAGAATTTTACATAAAACTCAGTCAAATAGCACTTGTAAGATTCAGGATGCTGATAAACTAATTTTTTAGACATTTACTTATTCAGTATATGTAGAGGGGTAACAGGGCATGTGTGCCAGGTCATGAATGTGGAGGTCAGAAGACACTTTCAGAAGTAGGCTCTTTTCCACCATGTGGGTTCCAGGGATTACACTCCAGTTGTAACACTGGGTAGTAAGCCCTTCTTATGGATGAGGTGTGTGTGTGTGTACGTGTATGAATGCATATGTGTATATCACATAATACTAATTCTTAAGATGAGGGGTGTTATATAGTTATATACCACATAATAGGTATTATATAATTTCTGCGGAAGGAATAAGCAGTTGCAACATTTTCCAGTGTTTTCACGTACTTCACAGACTAGCTAATTATAGGAGGAAAGTGGAGGTGAAAAAGAGGAAATATAATGGTAATATTTACAATAGTACTAATATTATATTATTGCTATTATTGTTATAAAAATAAAGAGGAAATATAACTAGTAAAATGAAAGTATTTGAAAGAAGTAATATTAAAGGAGCTAAACTATAGGTAAAATTTATAAAAGTGGCAACTTTTATCTCTTTGCTGTGTAGTAGGAAATGTAAATTTAATATGTAAAGTACTTAGATACTGCTCAGTAAGCAGAGACTGACCCTGGGAGAGTATATCAAGGTTCTCTCTCACATGAGTTCAAGGACTGTGTATGTAGGTGACTTAGTCCACTGTACTAGCTGGGACTGTGAAACCCACTAGCAGACAGGCTTCTTTCCAGAGCTTCAACTGCTTTTTAGGAAAAAGTTACCTTACCTTCTTCCTGCACCATGAGCTGCCACTTGGATTACTTTATGTCAGGGTGCCATGCACTGATAAAAAAAAAAAAAGTTAACAACCCTTCAGGGTTGCCTGGAGGTATAAGAGAGCAGTCAGCTTAAGTGAACACAATTTAACCCCACTAAATAAAGGAACTAGAGGAAAATCTAAGTTCAGCATCAAAAATGGTCAGTTAGAAAAATTCTGATGCTCTACAGATAGTCTTAGAAATGGCATGTGCTTCCAGCATGCAAGGGGACAGGAAACTTACTAGTTCCAGGTCCAGCCTGGACCACAGGTCAAGACAGGTCTAGAAATCAAAGTTTGGGTTCAGGACTGTGGCTTAGTTGGTAAACTGTTACCTATTCCTAGCATGTATGAGGCTCTAAGTTCAGTCTCCAGTAAAATACAGACACCTCAACAAATGCAGTATTTGTAGAAGAAGCTAACAAGACGTGGTAATTCAGTAAGTAAGTGAATTAAACCATTTAAATGTTATTTTAGAAAATAAAGTAAAGCAAATAAATAAATGAATAAAAATAATTAAATGAATGAATAAATAAAAGTAAAGTAATAGATCTAGTGAACCTAAAGAACTTGAAAACTAAATTTATATAAATTTAAAATACCTGGACAAGTATAACTTAACCTGCGAGGCAAACAAAAAACAGAGAACTACAAGTGTTTTAAAAACCTAGCAGCTGAGCATGGTAGTGCATGCTTTTAATTCTAGCACTTGAGGCAGAGGCAGGAGGGCAGATCTCCATGATGAGTTCAAGGCCAGCCACGGCTACATGGTGAGACCCTGACTCAAGAAAGGGGGAAGAAAGAAGACTCAAAAAGCATAGTGGTTCATACTTTCCTCGCCTTGGAAGAATAAATCAAATAAAGTGGTTACCTAACAAAAGAATGGAATTTAAAAGGCAGGGAAGTAGCCAGGCAGTGGTGGCACATGCCTTGTATCCCAGCACTCAGGGAAGCAGAGGCAGGTGGATCTCTGTGAGTTCAAGGCCAGCTTGGCCTACATAGTTCTAGAACAGCGAAACCCTGTCTCAACCCTTCCCCCCAAAAATGGCAGGGAAGTAAGTGAATTATTGCTTTGCTTCTGAATGTCTGTCAACAGTTTAACATAGTACAAGAGACCTTAATTTAGAAATGAATCCTAAAGTATTTGTGGATGAGGTGATAGGGGCAAGGTATGTCTCAAGTGCTGTAGATATATGGTAAATGCAGGTATGAGATACGTAGAAACTGATTGTTAGGAAGCAGAATAGCTCTAGGTTATACTTTTGTGTCATTTGAATTTTACTACACAAAGATTTAAATTTTTAAATTTTATTCATTACTTATGAGAGAGAGCATGAATATGAAAATGTGTGTGTGTTCATGTCATATGGAGGTCATAGGACAACTTGTTAGAGTTCTCTCCTTCAGCCATGTGGGTCCAGGGATTTACTCAAGCCATCAGGTTTGGTGGCATGTGCCATTAGTATTAGTAGCTGAGTCATCTTATTGGCCCAACTTCACAAAAATATTCTTAAAATATTTAAACCTCTTTTTTAGTTAGGCACACTCCTGGGAATACTAAAAGTGCTGTTGCCAGGTTTTCTGTCCTGCCCAGTTCCTGCAATCGTTAAGTCTCAAAGAAATCACACAGAAGTCTACATTAATTATAAACTGATTGGCCCATTAGCTCAGGCTTCTTATTAACTCTTATATAGCCCATTATTCTTGTCTGTGTTAGCCATGTGGCTCAGTACCTTATTCAGCAGGGCAGTCACATCTTGCTTCTTCTGTGATCGGGTCAGGACTGCAGAGGAATGGGCTTCCTTCTTCCCAGAATTCTCCTGTTCTCATTGATCCACCTCTACTTCCTGTCTGGTTGTCCCGCCTATACTTCCTGCCTGGCTACCGACCAATCACGATTTATTTAAAATATAATTGACAGAATACAGACCATTCTCCCACACCAGAGTGCCTATTACAATACTCTTTTTAATGGCAAAAAAAATTTATTAGATTTTTTTGGAAACAATACCAATCCAGATTCCCACTTCCTCTTCTCCCAGTCCCTCCACACACCCTTCTACCCCAACCCCTCAAATCCTAAGAGAGGGCAAGGCACCTTGCCCTGTGGAAAGTCCAAGCCCCTCCCCACTACATCTAGGCTGAGCAAGGTATACATCCAAAGAGAATAGGATCCCAAAAAGCCAGTACATGCAGCAGAGACAAATCCCAGTGCCACTGGCAAAAAATTTTTAAAATATGCAAGCATCACTAGGAGGTTGATTAAAAACTCAAATATGTTGATGGTGTGCTTTGAGTTGGAGCTGCTTGGAAAGATTTTCATGTGTATTGGGTTGGAAAAGTTAAGATTAATAATCATATCTTGTAGCTAATTTTTATAATGTGACCAACCAACATTATTTGGTGTTTTGTTTGGTTTGGTTTAGTTGGTTTGATTTTGCAGTGCTGGGTATCAAACCTAGACCTTCACACATGTTAGGGAAGTACTTCATTCCTGAACTACATCCCTAGTCATGAGTATTGCTTTTAAACCTGTGTGTATGTTTATCTATGTACATAAAACATTTTTGTGAAATATTACAAGGAGTCAGAATCTGGAAAAGTATTACACTAGAGTGCTCATGAAGCTATACTGAAGTATAGAGCTAGAAGCTGCAGAAGTAGCCCTGGATTATTTTTTTTTTAAATTATATATATGGGTGTTTTGTCTGCATGCGTGTTTGTGTATTGCATGTATGAACACTACTTGTGCATTTGGTGCCCAAAGAAGCCAGAGGTAGTGTTGGATCCCCTTGGGCTGGAGTTCCAGACTGGAGGTTGTGAGCCTCCATTTGGGTGCTGGGAATTAAGCACAAGTCCTTTGGAAAAGTAGCCAGTGCTCTAACGAACAACCCACCCCTCCAGACCCTTATTAATTTTTAGTAGTCTGTTGTTTTCACACCTGAACTTCAAGTATAATATAGACTAACTACATTTCATGGAACCTGTTTTTAGTCAAATTACAAATGGATCTTCACTGCTAGATCCTTTAGAAGTAGTTTAGATATTTTCTGTTCAAACTGGAAGTTGAAAATGCTTGTTTACTTCTCTAATGTCTTGATGTCTGGGGCATAATTCCCTTTGACTTTCTACCACCATCTTAGACTGCTTTATTCCAAGTTTGTTTATAGACATTTATGTTCTTTTCCTTGATTCATGTATGGTCTTCTCAAATATTTCACTTATGGACCCTTTTCTCTTAACAGTCTACCAGATGAGTTCAGCACACGTCATCATTTTAAACTGCCACTTACATACTAAGAACCTCCAAACACATCTTTCAATTCCAGACTTTTCTCTAAAACTTCAAAAACTTAGTTTAGTTGCGCCTGGATATTGCCACTTCTATTCCCTCAGTGAAACCTCAGAAATCAACACACACAAATGAAACTTACTTGCCTCGTTTGTACCACTATGGTTTTTCCTTTCTTAATGACGACATCACTCAGCTGTACTTGGAAGCCACCCTAACTACCGTTTCTTCCTTTTCCTTCCATTTAAGTTTATCTTACCACTATTTCTGAACACCTTCTATGTGTTAGGCGTTGTTTAAGCACTGTAAGTAGAGCTGGTTAAGAAAAGAGGTAATAATATAATAGTTCCAATATTTCCAGTCAGTTTTTACATTCCAACCATTTGCAAATCTCTACCTAAAAGCTGGAGGTCTTTTATACGTCCTTCCTGCTGTATGGAATCAGGATTTATCAGTTAAAATTTATTATTTTTCATGAAAAAGCAGAAAAAAAAATTTTAGGCAGAACATTTTATATGCAATGTTTTAGTATTGCTATGAACTCTAATTTTGATTCTTCAAGAAGCTACAGCTTTATAAAGCAGCTTGTGTTAAAAAATCTTATGTAGCCAGGCGATGGTGGCGCACGCCTTTAATCCCAGCACTCGGGAGGCAGAGGCAGGCG
>NC_022030.1:23563438-23567938 GCF_000317375.1 Microtus ochrogaster
AAAAAAAAAAAAATGTAGAACAAAGTGCTGCAAAAATTTTTCAGATAAAAGCATTTTGTTTGAACTTACATGTTTTAATTAGAGTAGGACAAATCTTCTAAAACCTTTTGTATTTTTCACTAGTGCTATTTCCTGTGTTCATCAGCTATGTATTGATTTTTCAGAATATTTATTTTCCACATGGTGAATGTGCCTGAATTATTGCTTGATCAAAGTGCCTCAAGGAATGATGCAAAAATTGTCAGTAAGTATCGTAACAAAGATTTTGGAGTTGCTGAAGACTGATGAAAATAACCCAAATTTTATTCTTTAATTTACATGAGGTCCTTATTAAACTTAACATTATCAATCTTCAACCAATCAAAATCCAGAAAGCATTATTTAATGAAGAATTAGTTTAACTGCCCATAGATGTTTGTGTGTGAAAGTCCCACAGCATTGTTATCCCTCAGAGGTGTGTCCATGTGACAGATACACTT
This sequence comes from Microtus ochrogaster, assembly GCF_000317375.1. Lineage (NCBI taxonomy): Eukaryota > Metazoa > Chordata > Mammalia > Rodentia > Cricetidae > Microtus > Microtus ochrogaster. Next base: position 23,563,918 of record NC_022030.1, read on the forward strand.
GAGGGTTACAAAATTAGAAGATAACCGAGCCTGGCAATTTCACACCTTAAATAAACTTGGAGTAACAGTGTCATATATGTAGCATTTCAGATGCATTTTATTCCCCAAAATATTGTGTTTTGTATCAGTTCTGCTCAAAGTAGCTGTCCAATAAACACTGCTGTTGATACCAAGTCCACCAATCCCCAAGATAAGGGACCTGTGCCAGAATGTCTTTGAATGTACTGCTTTTTTTGTCACTAGGGAAAATGCTGTGAAGAAGTGTCAGCTGATAAAAACAGTATCTATTTAGTGGTGTAATTGTGTAATTAATTTATTTCCATTTTTGGTGCAGTATCCTTTTTTTCTAATGAACAGTATCATCAGTAGACTGGCCTCAGGGAATGAATTACTGCAGTTTGAGTAGCAGTTTTATATCATGCCCAGATATGTATGAAACTACTGCAGGAGTACATGTCCTGATTATTTGGATACAGGGGTGTGATATAAATTTGCTTAATTTCTTAGTTGTTTGTCCCCTTATCCTGAATATACCTTTTCTGTTTGTTTTGTTTTGTTTTTTTCTAGATAGGGTCTCCTTGCTGTCTTTGAATTTGCAATGTAGACCAGGGTAGCACTGAACTCATAGAAATCTACCTGCCTCTGCCTCCCAATACTGGGATTAAAGGTGTGCGCCACCACTCCTGGCCTGTTTCCTAGTCTTATTCAATGTTAGCTTAAGTGCAAAAATCATTTCTCCCTGTTCAAAATCCTACCTAACAGTAGTACTTACTACATATAATTTTCTTGTTGTCATGCTAAGAATTTGGTCATACCCAGCCAGACCTTGCTCATGAATTATAATTTTAGTAATGGGGAAATGTGTCACATAGTGCCCGCCCCCCATTCTCTCCAAGACTCACTAGTTATCTAAGTAGAGATTTTGTTAAATGAGCCTTTTCATTTAAGGAGTTCCCAGTGAACACATTTTGAAATGCCTGTCATTGTTAAAAGAGCTGTTAAAAGACATTGTTAAAAGACACTTTTCCATGTCTTCCTCTGCTGGTAATCTGGCCTTTTTACAGTAGCTACTGTAGAGATCTATCATCTGTCTATTTCAGCTTACCCAGAGACATGTTCTGTCCTCGTGAATGCTTTTAGAGTCTTCTGCAAGATGATGAGCCCTTTGAACGGAGACCAATGCATTGTTTCCCCTAGTGTTTACTGGGTGCATTGGTGTCATGAACTACACAAAACGTCCTGTATTTTGAATCATTTCTCAGCATTAAAATAGTACATTTTAATATCCTGCCAAAAATATTGCCATAATTTATGAGACTATTTTCCTTAGTTTTTTCATTTTAGTGACTATGTAAAAATATTGGTGTATACCTGTGGGTTAATAGCAGTTAATCAAGAGTTCAAAATAAGCCGATATTTGTCAGAATTTACCAGAATTTTATATGAGATGAGCTATGTGACATTAACATCTTAACACAGTAGAAGCATGATCATAGGAAATCTCAAAGCAGAGTTAGGAATATAAGAGCCGTTGAAAGTTCTTGATAGGATTTTCAGAGTGTCCAGGTATTAATTAGATCAACATATTTGATCATTAGCATTCAAACTTGATACACATCATATTTTTTTAGAATAAAGGCATTTGGGATCTGGAGAATGACTCAGCAATTAAGAGTGCTGGCTGTCTTCCAGAGGACCTAAACTTGTTTCCTAGCACCCAAATGGAGGCTCAGAACCCTCTCTAGCTCCAATTCCAGGTTATCCAATGTCACTTTCTGGCCTCCTTGGGCACGCCCAAGTGCACACACATGCTTCACAGATATATATAGATATAGATATAGATATAGATATAGATATAGATATAGATATAGATATAGATATAGATATAGGCAATGTCACATCAGACACATAAAATAACATTTCCGCCTTTAATCCCAGCACTCAGGAGGCAGAGGAAGGCGGATCTCTGTGAGTTCGAGACCAGCATGGTCTACAGAGCTAGTTCCAGGACAGGCTCCAAAGCCACAGAGAAACCCTGTCTCGAAAAACCAAAAAAAAAAAAATTAAAGAAAAGCATTTTCTTACTGCTATACTAGAGTAAAAGATTTTCTAACGTGAAGTTTAAATGTAAATAGTATTTTTGTTCCTTTCCAAGTAGCATGTTGTAATAACTTCAGATATTGAAGACATAGAAAGAGTTAGACCTGTTGTAGAAGATGAAATCCGTGAGGCAGTGGTGGTGCACGCCTTTAATCTCAGAACTTGGGTGGCAGAGGCAGGTGGATCTCTGTGAGTTTGAGGCCAGCCTTTTTGGTTTTTCAAGACAGGATTTCTCTGTGTAGCCCTTGCTGTCCTGGACATTACTCTGTAGACCAGGCTGGTACCTCCTGACTGCTGGAATTAAAAGAGTACACCACCACTGCCCAGTGGTGAAATAATTGTTAATGGAAACTACGAAGTTTTTTTGTTTGGTTTTGGTTTTTCAAGACAGGGTTTCTCTGTAACTCTGGAGCCTGTCCTTGAACTAGCTCTTGTAGACCAGCCTGGCCTTGAACTCACAGAGATTTGCCTGTCTCTGTCTCCCAAATGCTGAGATTAAAGACATGCACCACCACTGCCCAGCCGTGGAATAATTGAAAATGGAAATATATACAAAGTTTTAAGACAACAAAGAGGAGTGAATGCCTAAATTACCTAATGTTCCAAAAATTTCATTCTTTAGTACTAGATGAGTAACATGTTAGTAGTTACCAATTACATAATGAAACCCATTTCAAAAAAAGAAAAAATGGCATGTTTTCAGGCTTGTGAAATGGTTCAGCAGTAAAGACTGTGACAGCCTGAGTTCAGTCTCTAAAGCCCACAAGGTTTTGGAAGGAGCGAGCTAATTCTCTCAAGTTGTCCTCAGACCTCCAGAAGCATGCATGCTACAGCGTGTTCATGTGTGCCCCTCCAGAAGCATGCTGCAGCGTGTTTACATGTGCCCCTCCAGAAGCATGCTGCAGCATGTACATCTGTGCCCCTCCAGAAGCACGGTGCAGCGCTTTCATGTGTGCCCCTCCAAAAATGTATTGCAGCGTGTTTATGTGTGCCCTTCCAGTAATTTAGTTGCTTATTCCAAAAGAGAAACTTAAAAAACATGTTTTATATCTTTAATTTGCTTATCATACATAAATGAGAAATTCCAGTCATAGCTTCACTGTGCTCTGGATAGCTACAAATTAGTATAGTGTAAGTCCTTAAAGTGAGTCTGTCACATAATTGTAGTGGTGAACTATTACTGAATATTTAAAATTAAAACTCTAAATAAGCACACCTTTGAGCAGAACCCTTAAAAAGGCCATTAATTTAAAAATATTGATTATATCTACATGCATTTAAATAAGCTCAGGTTAATCAATTTCATCTCATACAAAGAAAATGGCTTTCTAGTCATGGTAAAAGGACCTCCATGTAATGTATGTATTCATAATGGAGTATCTGACCCTGGGTGATTTTTGTCAGTTTCCTTTAGTGACATCAAAATTTTTGTAGTGATACTTGTTTTACTTTCAGTTAAAAAAAAAACCCACCATTTTTACAGAATGAGTTTCTATCTTACATTTTTGACAGAAAGGAGTTGGGTGATGACTAATCCAGAAATATGCAGAGTGCTACAGTCCTTGGTTGTATTTACGATAGGAACAGATGCTGTACTTGATCTCCACCATAAACCCAGGAAGCAGTTTATTCCTAATGTAGATTTTGCTTTTAAACATAGTTTTCTCAGCTGTTGATCATGTCTTTTTCCTTCTGTTTCATCCTGAAACCCACAATGGTAATTTCCTTAGCAGAACCTGTTATTGCAGGAAGAAAGCAAGTTACATCTGATAAGCATATTTCCAAATACACATGACTTATTTTCTCATAATAGTAATCAAACACTTAATATTCATTTTGGAGAATTGAAGTATAGAAATTTAAATTTTTTTTTTAATTGAGAAAAAAAATTTCCGCCTCCTCCCAGCCTCCCACTCCTCCC
>NC_022030.1:23570444-23586374 GCF_000317375.1 Microtus ochrogaster
TGAGTGAGGCAAACCTAGAAATTTAAAATTTAAAAGCAACTACATGAAGCAATGTTGCTGGGTTTCTGGGGTGCTTGTGTAGAATACACGAAGCTTGAGTTGAATTCTTAGCACTGTATGAAGCAGATGTGGTGTATACCTGTAATCCCAGCATTCAAGAGGAGGATACAGAAGGAAAAATAGGAGGCTAGCCTGGAATACACAGCATTATTAGGGAGAGACAGAGAAACGGAGAGACCTACTTTCTGTTTCTAAGCTATAGCTCTCAGGGGATGTGAAAGATACCAAGATTTGTTTTCTAAAATGTAGCTTATGTTTTTCTGTTGCTTGATTCCTTGTCAAGGTAGCATAAACAAACATAAACATATATGACTTCATATATGATTTTAGTTAGTGCAGAACAAAGGAACCACTTAAAATAGACATAGAACAGGTCTGCTTCTGTTGTGAGACACTGTTTCCTAGGAGGTGCCAGAGAGTCTCAAACTCAGCCAGATTGCAGGGAGTAGTCTCAGCTAGAAGACACAAATTAGAGATATTCTCAGGTTCTGCTAACAGCTCTCTCACTTAGGGGGAAATGTTTATTCAGCAAATGGTTTTTTCCTTTATCAATATGAAAAGAAATCCAGAGATTTGAGGAAAATATCTGGGTATATAGCATGATTAATAAAAACCCAGAGACAGATATTGGTGTTCAACCTGAAGACCAAAAAAGCAAAGGAGCCAGCTACTGGCCGGACTGAGGTAGAGGTCAGGGCCAGTGCAAGGATCAGTAAGTGTTGTTACTGTAAGCTGTCTTCTGCAGCCCCAAGCTTAGGACTGTTTTAATATATGAGGTTATTTCCAGAAGGCTTACAAACACCATACCAAATGTAAAGATTTTTTTCTTGGAAGTATACCTAATATCAATAAAATCATAATAGATAAATATTTATGATGAGAAGACTATGAAAGGCAGGATTGGGAGGCGTAGGACGAGTTGGGGTGAGATGGGAGAAAGAAGCAGCTTCACAGACTTGGTGATGGAGGGTTTGACATTGGGAATAACTCAAACTTGTCTCTTCCCTGCCCCTTTTGAGAACAGCTATATTAACCACACAGCTCTCTCAGACTATCTAGATATAAACTCTGCTTCCTTACTACCTATGCTCAGATTCCACATCTGTCCAGGAGGTGCTGGGAAAGGTGAGTTAGTCAGTACAGGAATATGCGTTCAGAAAACTAACTCACAGAATGTCACAGCCATACTTTATGTGATATGGTAGCATTACAATATTTTAATTATAATTACTATTACAAGGTCAAAATTACAATTCACCTACCCAATCACTAGTTTTTAGTAACTTGAGCTAGTCAAGGTCTGGCTTTCTTACATAGTCATGATGAGTTATTCATCAATTTTATGTGATATTTAGGTATTTATACCCACATTCCTTGCTTTTTAGATGTATTATAGCTGTATCAGTTTTGGAAAATTCATAGTTAAATGATACGGATGTCAGCATGTGACTAAGTACTAATTTAGTAATGTCTACTTGATTTAATCACATATATTACAAAATGAGCAGTGACTGAACTCTGATCATGTTCAAACCTGACAATTCTGTTCTCAACTCTTGGTTCTACTGCTGCTGAGCCTACTTTAAGTAACTTAAAATCTATAGTGAAGGACTGGGCTAACAGGCTAGTGCGTAAGTACTTCCTTTGCAGTTATGAGAACATGAATTTGATTTCCAGCACTCACTTAAAAAAACAAAACTCCAGCCTGTACAGGTAGGCACATGTATGTGGGCAATCTTTAATCTCGGTGTTGGGGAAACAGAGGATCCTGGGGAGGGGGCTGTTGGCTGACCAGTCCAGTCGAGTCAGCTCCAGGTTCAATAAGAGACCTTATCTCAAGAAATAAGGTGGAAGGGCTGGAAAGAAGGCCTAGCTATTAAGAACACGGGCTCTTTTTCCAGAGGACTCAGTTTGATTGCCAGCACCCATAGGGCTGCTTACAGCCATCTATGATGCCAGTTCCAGGGTATCTGATGCCCTCTCTGTCTTCTGTAGCACTACATGCACACCATACACAAACATTCTTGCAGGCAAAACACCCATCATTTAAAATAAACAAATACACATTTTAAAATGTATGAGTATTTTGTCTGCATGTATGTCTTTGTGCCACCTGCATGCCTTGGAGGCTAGATGAAGGCATCAGTCCACTGGAATTGGAGTTACAGAAAATTACAAACCACCGTGTGGGTGCTGGAAATCAAACCTGGTTACTCTGGAAGAGCAAGCTAGTGTTCTTAACCATTGAGCCATCTCTTCAGACACCCCTTCCCCCACCAATTTTTTAATTAAAAAAATAGGTGTTGAGCATTATAGACACTTTGATGTTGATCACTGACATATAGACCTACAGACGAAACAGTCCTTATTGGAAGGGTACACATTTTTAAGGTGCATTCTCATGGATACCATAGCTTACAATATAGATTTGCATGTTACCTGGGTCTTTGAATTTTTCCCAGAATCTGTTTTACTGCATCTTCATGATTGCAGTTAAGTTTACAAGTATTTTATCTCAAATTCAAAATTGCTCTGCTTCCCTACAGACAGTAATTTCAGTGTTGAAGAAAATTTGTTGAAAGAGATTTTACAAGAGGGTTTTAGTTGGAATTGAGCAGGAAATAACATTAACATTAATGTGGGTTTTTTTTTCCCAATTGAAAACAACTTTCTCATGCATGAGGTGAATGTTGAACTTTGAGAATAAATTACTAGCATTTGTTTTCTACCTTAATTCTCTGTGTGTAGTATTAAAATAATTTACATGCTTATTTTTGCCCGAAATTTCCTTTTTAAAATTACTTTGAGCCGGGTAGTGGTGGTGCATACCTTTAATTCCGGCACTCGGAAGGCAGAGGCAGACACACGGATCTCTGTGAGTTCGAGGCAAGCCTGGTCTACAAGAGCTAGTTCTAGGACAGGCTCCAAAGCTACAGAAAAAGCCCTGTCTTGAAAAACAAAACATTCATGGTGATAGATATGTGTCTATTTTCATTCTTCTACATGTTGATATCCAGTTATGCCAGCACCATTTGTGAAATATGCTTTCTTTTTTCCATTTGATATTTTTTTGCTTCTTTGTCAAAAATCAGGTGGTCGAAGATGTGTGGATTGATATCTGGGTCTTCTATTTGGTTCCATTGGTCCTCCTGTCTGTTCTTATGCCAATACCAAGCTGTTTTCAGTACTGTAACTCTGTAGTAGAGTGTGAAGTCAGTATTGTTCTTTTATTGTACAGGATTGTTTTGGCTTTCCTAGGTTTTTTGCTTTTCCATATGAAGTTGAGTACCGTTTTTTCAAGGTCTGTAAAAAATTTTGCTGGGATTTAGATGGGCATTGCATTGAATTTGTAGATTGCTTTTGGTAAGATTGCCATTTTTCCTTTGTTAATTCTGCCTACTCAAGAGCTTGGGAGATCTTTCTACTTTCTGGTGTCTTCTTCAATTTCTTTCTTCAAAGATTTAACATTCTTGTCATACAAGTCTTCCACTTGTTCGGTTAGAGTTACTACTCTGAGATATTTTATGCTATTTATAGCTATTGTGAAGGGTGTTGATTCTCTGATTTCTTCCCCAGTCTTTTTATCATCTGTGTACAGAAGGGCTACTGATTTTTTTTTTACTTAATCTTGTATCCTGCTACATTACTGAAAGTGTTTATGAGTTATAGAAGTTCCTTGGTGGAAGTTTTGGAATCACTTATGTAAACTATCACATCATCAGCAAACAGTGAAAGTTTGACTTCTTCTTTTCTGATTTGTATCCCCTTGATCTTCTCCTGGTATGTATGTATGTATGTATGTATGTATGTATGTATGTATGTATGTATGTATGTATTTATTTATTTATTTATTTTCGAGACAGGGTTTCTCTGTGGTGGAGCCTGTCCTGGAACTAGCTCTTGTAGACCAGGCTGGTCTCAAACTCACAGAGATCCGCCTGCCTCTGCCTCCCAAGTGCTGTAGAGGTCACAGGACATTCTGGGAACTTGTCCTCTCCCTCTATCATCCAGAGATTAAGGATCCCTTGTCAGGCTTTGGCTGCAGCCACCTTTACACAGAGCCATCTCCCTGGCCTAATGTAAGGAGGTTAACATTAAGTAACAGGATTCATTGTTGCACCAGAAATAGACAGTGGTGGCTTCAAGCCAATAGTTGTAGAAGCAAAAATAGTGAATTAACTCTTTTTAGTCCTGATTTTTAAGGCAGCAGAAAAGAACGCAGGAAGTTGATCCATTTAAATTTCCGAGGAAAGATGAGAGAGTGACTGCGGATTCTATTAAGTACATCATTACTCTTACATGATATTGACAGAATAATTGTTTCTAGTGTGTAATACACAAGGCAGTCTGCTCAAAAGTCCAATATTTGTTGACTTTCTTACTAGACACTTAAAGTGTAATCATTTTGTTCAATACGAATCCAAAAGTATATCAAAACCTTTTAGCTTGTTTTATATTTTTATATTATATTTTATATTGTTATTTTTATATTAGATTTTTGAGGAAAGAACTTAATATATACCTTCATCTCTCAATTTGTCACATCTGTTCTGGTTGCTTGACCATTTTTATAGCATTCAAGAAAACATGCAGTTGGGTGTGGTGGCACATGCCTTTAATCCTAGGACGCAGAGGCAGGCTGGTCTCTTGAGTTGAAGGCCAGCCTGGTCTATAGAGTGAGTTCCAGGACAACCAGGGCTACATAAATACTGTCTTGAAATCCAAAGAAAAAGAAAAGGTGCAATTTATGGAGAGCTCAGTAGACAGGCCCAAAGCTTATAAGAGAACTTTAGATACACTTAACCATTCTTTAAATGTCTCTAGTCTTGTTTTCAGTTTTCACTCAGACTACCTTGAACTATGCAAGAACAACTCTGAAATATATTTAAGAGTATTAGCTAAAAATAAAATGCAGAATTTTTTTCATGGTCAGGAAAGATATAATAACATTTTAAATATTTGACAGTTGCATGGTTCTTGTTTTTCTATTATTAGAAATAAAATGTTGAAGACAAGTTGAGTTAAAAACTTTACAAGAATTTTTTTGTCAGAAACAATTTCTTAACATCTATTTTAAATACAGAAAAAAAATAAATACAGATTCAAATTTGACGATTAAGGAGACTCTAAATACTAAAAAAGTTTGAAACAAAATGACAAAATAACTTAGTATAATGATAACCAATGGCATTTAAACATTTTTTATTTAAAATTTTTTCATATACAAAAACACCAGATGGTGGTAGCACACGCCTTTAATCCCAACACTTTGGGAGGTAGAGGCAGACAGATCTCTTTGAGTTTGAGGCCAGCCTGATCTGCAGAGCTAGTTCCAGGACAGCCAGGGCTACACCGAGAAACCCTGTCTCAAAAAACAAAACAACCAAATTTTTTTCACAGAATATATTTTGTGTGTTTTTTCCTTCTGGAACTTTACCCAGGTCTTCCTCACTTCCCTATCAACTCAGCTTCGTGTTCTCTCCCCTTCAAAACAAAAAAGAAAGATCCAATAAGATAAAATTTCCAGAACAAAACAAAAGGGGCACAACAACAACTATTACGTCCATTTTGTATTGGCCAACTATCCTTGGGCATGTTACCCTGGAATGTGGTTGATATACCCTTTGGTGCTGTGTTGGAGAACACTTTTTTTCTTTTGCCAGAGGACATGGGTTACAAATAGATTCTTGGTTTAGGGGTGGTACTTTTTCTGGCTTGAACCTGTGCAGACCCTATGCATGCTGCCACAGCCCCTATGAGTTCATGTCTGCCCCAGTCCTGTTGTCTCTGGAAGACAGTTTTCATTTCCTCTGATCTTAAAGTCTTTCTCCTTCTTGAGCATAGATCCTTGAGCCTTAAGGGAATGGGTTTAATGAAGATGTCCCATTTAGCAGTAAGTGCTCCAGAGTTGCTAACTCTGCACAATGTTCAGTTGTTGGTCTCTGATTCCCATCTACTGGGAGAAGCTTCTCTGAGGAAGGTTAAGTTAGGCACTGATCTATGGGTATTGGCAGAATTGTAGTAGTGGGTTTTCCCCTAGGCCCATGGCCCATCTAGTCTCAGGTTCTTAGCTTCTTTCGCAATGGTCGATATAAGTTCTTTCTCATGGTGTGGGCCTTAAATCCAATTAAAAAGGAGTCGGTTACCCTTACATTTGTGCCACTATTGCACCAGTATATCTTGCAGGCTGGTGGTTATTGTAGGTCTCGTGATTTGTAGCTAGGTGACACTGACAGCTGCCTTCCACCTCTGGTGGTGTACAGACTACCTTCTAGCACCATGAATGCTAGCTAGTCAGTAGGAACTGAGCTTCTAATTGAGCACCAGCTCAACTTCTTCATGTTTGATGACTTAGGTAAGTGTTGTCTACCTCAGTAGAGCCTTTCCATCTGGTTATGTGTGGAGAGCAACTAATAACCTTGACAATAACCTGTGATGTTGGGGGGGGGGGTTCATCATAGGACCCTAACCATGGCCATTTTGACAATAGGAATTTGAGGATTTGGAGATTTTAGATGGTTTACTTAAAATAGCGAATATATGCCTAAAATAACAACACGAAAATGGAAGATCCTTTTGAAGTGATTCTTTCACTGGTATCCAGGACCAGGTAATCTTGTCCTCAGTATAGTGAATTCCAAATTAAGTCTCCTTAAGGAAGGGAAGATTTTGTCACCTTGGTCTACACATATTCTACTCACACAGTAACACCATAAGAGAAGCGGTCTTGGCTCAGGGCCCCAGATAAGGCCAAGAAATATGAGTGGAATATTCCGGACAAGTGTGTGACTCATGGATGGATTCATGGAAATATTTCATTATCATATGGATATTAGTTAATATCAGGCTAAATTCTTTACATTGGAATTTATAGGGTTTTTCAGAATAATATGCATATTAAAAATGTGAGGAAACAAAGACCTGTTTGCATTGGAAGATATTGGTTTAGTATGTGAATCAGGCTCGTAAATGACAATTCTTACAGCTCTTAAGTAGTGCATGTATATATGGTAACTCCACCAGTGCATATATTCCAAGCTGCTCATAAACATACGATGTCAGTACATGAATAAGATCATATAAAAATAATTAATAATATATTACTATGGTAGGCATAGGACCAGAAGAAATTATGTCATATCTGACATTAAAAAGAAGTAACATACATAAGAAATAAGCTCATGAGTCCTCATAAAACCCGCATTACCATTTCGTGTCTGTTGATGAACTGAGCACAGCCTTCTGGTGAAAGCAGTAATGACATCTGCTGTGCTAGAGACCTGAAAATAAGAAGAGCTTTTAGAAAATCATGTTCATCCAACCACAGTTTCTTTTTTAAAATAATTTATTTAATTTTATGTGCATTCGTGTGAGGGTGTCAGATCCCCAGGAACTTGAGTTACAAGGCAGTCATATGTTGCCATATGGGTGTTGGGAATTGAACTTGGGTACTCTAGAAGAACAACCAGTGTTCTTAACCACTGAGCCATCTCTCCAGCTCCCCAACCTCAGTTCTTACAGATACCATTTTGGTATGTTCCCCTGTCTTCTTCTATACTCACATATTTACACATTTTTATTGCAAAGAATAGTGTATGCCACTTTTTCTCTACATTATTAAATTTGTCTGTACTATCAGATAGTTGAAAATACCTGAATGTTCCTTCAGTAAAGTAATCATATGAAATGTTTGTATATTAAGTGTAATAAGTTTATTACAGTGATAATAATGAAGGACTGGAAAAATGGCTCAGTGGGTAAAATGCTTGCTGCACTCAGGGCCCCTGTAAAAGCTGTGCATGGCAGTTTACAGCTGTAACTGCAGTTCTGAGTTGAGTGGTGAGACAGGAGGAGCTGGGAGCTTGCAAGGCTAGCCTGAAGGGTGAGCCCCAGAGTTAGTGTGACACTGCCTCCAAAAAAAGGGGGGTGGGGAGTAGAGAAAAGGTTGAGAAAGACATCCTAGTGTCTATGTCTGGCCTCTGTACACACCCACTCAGGACAGTCCACATATGTGAACACACATACATGACACAAACACAAACAAGGATGTACTGAGCAATGTGTAGCTCAGTGGTAGAATGTTTGGCATATCTGTGACCCTGTTTGATAAATTACATTACAATCAAATTTCAAAAGAAAGTGTCTACTATCTTTAAATGAAAAAAATGACATACTCTAGGTTCTGTGATTTCGCTGCTTATTTTATGTAATATTGCTAATCCCTACTTGAAATTCTTACTCTCTGTGACTTCATTTCTTCTCCGAGAAAGCCAGCATCGTGAGTATTACTGTGGAAGTGGTGTTCCCTCAACAGCTACCATGCTGTATGATGTGTGGAGCTCAGGCAGTCTTTGCTGCTGGAGGCAGGAGCTGTGTTCTTTTCAGCATGCTTCCCCAACACTCTATGCCTGTGTATAGAACATTTTCCTGGGGATTTAAGGGACAAAAGTTATTTCCAGTGAAACTAATAGTACAGTGAGAAACTAAGTAGAAGTCATAAAGAAATGAAGTTTTTGAAAACTGCAAGGGGAGGGAAATCCTTGGGTTGAAAATATAAACAAGGGGGATGGACAGTTAAGAACACTGACTGCACATCTAGAGAACTTAGGTTCAATTCCCAGTACCCACATGGCAGCCCACTAACTGTCTTTGACTTCTAGTTCCAGAAGATCTGACGCCCTCATATCAGACATATGTGAAGGCAAAACACAAATGTAAAAAAAAATAAAATTAAAAAAAAACTTTTTAAAAAAGAAGAAAATATAAACAGTTACACTGGAGGTGGAGTTAGAAGAAATCATGAGTTCCAGTCCATCATGGGCTACAATGAAACCCTCTCTTAAATGTTAAAAATAGGAACTGGAGAGATGTGGTTAAGAACACTGGTTAATCCCAGTATTCGGGAGGCAGAGACAGGCAGATCTCTGCGTTTGAGGCCAGCCTGGTCTACAGAGTGAGTTCTAGGACAGCCAGGGCTTCACAGAAAAACCCTGCCTTGAAAAAAATAAAAATATAAAAGCCAAGCAAGACACTGTGCTTATTGCTCTAAAAAGAAAAATACAGTGAAATAGATTCTACCAAGGCTTTCATTGTATTTCTACAACAGGTTGGCTAATTTTGTTTTGTTTTTGAGACAAGGTCTCACTGTGTAACCTTGGCTGGTATAGCAGGCTGGCATGGAACTGACAAAGTGGAGATCCACTTGTCTTTGCCTTTACTAAAGGAGGCAAATGGGTCATGAGAGCTCATTGGTCTGCCAGTCTAGCAAACGTGACACTCCTTTCACTCAGGGAGAGATGCTGCTGCAAACATTGTGAAGAATGGTAGAGAGAAGCACCTGACACCTCCCTGGCCCTGCATGCTTGTGGGTGAGCGCCTGTGCTCACACAGTGTCGACCTGGGGGACTTGGGTTTGGTTTTATTGGGTAGGGGGTTGCTTTGTTTTTAGATGGGTCTTCCTAGGTAGCAAGGCTGATTTTTCTCCATTTCCAAAGTATGGGATTACAGGCGTGAGCTAAAAACTACTGACTAAAAACTTCATTTTGATTTAAAAAGCTATGTTGAAGTTCATTCTGCCAAGGCTTTGTTTGTATTTATACAACAGCGTGGCTGTAATTTGGTTTGGTTTTTGAGACAGGGTCTCAGTATGGCCTTGGCTGACCAAAAACTCACTGTAGTAGACCAGGCTGGCCTGGAACTCAGAGATTCGCCTACTTCTGCCTCTTAAGTGTTGGGATTAAAGACGTGAACCACCATGCCTGGTACTTAGCTATACTTTAATAAAATATTTGTATATTGAATAATACATAGAAAATGAGACTATTTCTCTCAGTGTTCTAGGTCTAAACTATAGAGTAAAAATACTTAAGGAACAGAGTAGTGCTTTTTGTGAATTACATATCTATTACAATCTTGATTATGTAGTTGGAGTCTTATTTAATTTTTTTTTCTTATTTTCTCTACTAAATAGCCATGTTTCTAGTATAGTTAAAGGTTGACAGAAGTTTCTGTCCTGCCTGGCCTACAGTCGTTCAGTCCCAAAGAAACACACAGAGGTCTATATTAATTATAAACTGGTTGGCCTATTAGCTCAGGCTTTCTTATTAACTAACTCTTACATCATACATTAATCCATTATTCTTATTCTTGTCTATGTTAGCCACATGGCTTGGTACCTTTTATCAGCAAGGCATTTTCATCTGGCTTCCTCCGTGTCTGAGTCACAACTGCAAGACTGAGCCTTTTCCCAGAATTCTCCTGTTCTGGTCATACCACCTATACTTCCTGCCTGGCTACTGGGCAATCAGCATTTTATTCAACCAGTACAACTGACAAATCTTTAAGGGTATAAGACCATTGTCCGACAGCTGTTAAAGCCTTCCCATCATTTAAATTATTGGTCTCTATGGCAAGCATGAAGTTCTGCTAATATATATTTTGAAAAATAAAACAAAATCTTTTTAATTTAATGGTTCTTAATCTTTTTTTAGGGGGAAGAATCAAAGAGCCTTACCTAAGCCATTCTCTTACCAGCACAAAAATGTACATATATATAATTTGGAATATTTTTTACAGTAGATGTTTCCCCTGAATCCAGGTGCCTCTGCTATATGTTCTCCCTCTGTATGTGTGTATATATTCATGTCATACATTTTAATAGACATACTGTGTTTAACATGTGCTTTTAAAGAAAGTCAAGAATCTCATCATAGAGGGGCATTCTGTAAAATTGTTCTGCAAAACTAGTAGAACTTTTACATGTTTGTCTTGTTTACATGCTTAAGGTAATTTTATCGGAATTGTCTGATGTATCTATAAGCTATATTTTTCTTTTCTTATTCTAGATTCAGAAGAGGCTCATTCTGTAAATCCTTCTAGTGTTGATGAAAATATCGACTCAGAAACAGAAAAAGACTCTTTCATCTGTGAGAGTAAAGTTCTCCCAAGTAAAGCCCCACTCCCGTCTGCTCTTGATGAGTATGAGTTCAAAGACGATGATGAAGAAGAGATAAGTAAAATGATCGATGACAGGCATATTCTTAGGAAAGAACAACGAAAAGACAATGAATCTGAAGCTGAAAAGAGTGGTTTGTTTGCAAAACAGGAAAAAACCTTTTATTCTAAATCATTTAAAACTAAAAAGCAGAAGCCATCTAGGGTTCTGTATTCTAGTACTGAAAGTTCTGATGAAGACGTTCTTCAGAACAAAAAGATTTCTACTTCATGTTCTGTCCCTGAAACATCAAATTCTGATATGCAAGCCAAGAAAGAATATGAATATAAACAGAAAGGCAAAGTTAAAAGAAAATTAAAAAATCAGAATAAAAACAAAGAGAACCAAGAACTTAAACAAGAAAAAGAGGGGAAAGAAAACACCAGAATAACAAACTTAACTGTTAATACTGCACTGGATTGTTCAGAGAAAACCAGAGAGGAAGGCAATTTTAGGAAATCTTTTAGTCCAAAAGATGAAACTTCATTACACTTATTCCATATTTCCGCTGGTAAATCCCCCAAACATTCTTGTGGCTTAAGTGAAAAGCAGTCAACACCACTAAAGCAAGAACATACGAAAGCATGCATATCTCCAGGGAGCTCCGAACTGTCCTTACAGCCTGATCTTGTTCGGTATGATAGTACAGAAACTGAGTTCTTGCCAGAAAGTTCAAATGTAAAATCTTACAAGCATAAGGAAAAAAACAAACATCAGAAAGATTTCCACCTAGAATTTGGTGAAAAGTCAAATGCCAAATTAAAAGATGAGGATCATAATCCAGCATTTGAAAACTCAGAGTGCACGCTGAAAAAGATGGATAAGGAAGGCAAAACACTAAAAAAACACAAACTGAAACATAAAGAGAGGGAGAAAGAAAAGCACAAAAAAGAAGTTGAAGGTGAAAAGGAAAAATACAAAAATAAAGATAATGCTAAAGAGCTGCAGAGGAGCATTGAATTTGACAGAGAATTTTGGAAAGAGAATTTTTTTAAAAGTGATGAAACCGAGGATCTCTTTTTAAATATGGAACATGAGTCCTTAACAGAAAAAAAATCAAAACTGGAAAAAAACATGAAGGATGACAAATTACCTAAGGAAAAACATGTCTCAAAAGAGAGGAACTTTAAAGAAGAACGGGAAAAGACTAAAAAGGAAAATGAAAAATTCCTTAGGGAAGAAAAGCTAAAGGAAGAAAGAGAGAGCGTATCTACAGAGAAAGAAGCGGAGTGTAGTTCTGTGGGTGCTAGTATAAACCAGGAATCTGTAGGACCACATTCAGTGGAAAAGGAAATGGACATTGAAAAACAAGAAAAGCATACAAAAGAAAGGGAAAAATCTGACAGACGATTTCAAACCAGGGAAAAAGAGGGTGACAAGACTGAAAGAAAATTTTCTGAAAAAGAAAAGAAGATGAAACATGAACATAAGTCAGATAAAGAGAAACTGGATTTTAGTGAATGTGCTGACAGAATAAAAGAAAAAGACAAGCTGTGTCCACATCAGACAGAAAGGTGTCAGAAAGAAGGGGAGAAGATGAAAAACATGATTAAAAAAACTGATGACAGAGAGAGGAACAGAGAAAAAACAGACAGAAAGCATGACAAAGAAAAACCTGAAAAAGACAGGTGTTTAGCAGAAAGCAAAGAAAAGCACTTGGAGAAAAAAAAGTCTGATAATAGTGAATATATAAAGTCAGAAAAGGTCAGAAGTAAAGACAGGGAAGGAGAGAAGAAGGAAAAATTTAGAGATAAAGAAAGTATGAATATATCTAACTCCAGGCATTTACAAGAAGAGAAAAGGTCAAGTATAGGAGACAGTAGTAGTAAAATCCAGCATGAGAAAACTATGTCCCTTAAAGAAAAGGCAAGGGATGAACCTTTGAAAACTCCAGATGGAAAAGAAAAAGATAAAAAAGATATAGACAGATACAAAGAACGAGACAAACGTAAAGACAAAATCCAACTGAATCCTTTACTCAAACTAAAGTCTGAAACAGATAAGCCTAAACCTAAATCATTACCAGTCTCAAAAGACGCCCGACCTAAAGAGAAGAGGTTAGTGAACGATGATCTCATGCAGACGAGTTTTGAACGAATGCTCAGCCTTAAAGACCTAGAAATAGAACAGTGGCACAAAAAGCATAAGGAAAAAATTAAGCAAAAAGAAAAAGAACGATTAAGAAATCGTTCTTGTTTAGAACTTAAAGTAAAAGATAAAGAAAAAACAAAGCATATACCCACTGAATCAAAAAATAAAGAATTTACCAGGTCAAGAAGTTCAGAATTGACTGATGTTTATAATAAGGAGAAACATTCTAAAGATGTTGGAAGTAATAGATCACAGTCTGTTGACACCAAAAATGTACTGAGTTTAGGTAAGTCAGCCTTTATTTCAGAGAACAGCTCAAACCGCTCTCCTAGGTCAGAAAGCGAGAGACTGGGTCTTAGCTCCAGGTCTGTTTCCATGATTTCTGTTGCTAGTTCAGAAGATTCTTGCCACACAGTGACAACCCCACGGCCTCTTGTTGAATATGACTCTGACTTTATGTTAGAGGGCTCAGAATCTCAGTTGTCTTTTTCCCAGTCACCTTTTTTGCCAAATGCCAAATCTCCAGCCCTTTATGAAAGGGAGCTGGAGAGCCTTACTGAGCTGCCGGAACGACTTAAGCCACCATGTACAAACAGACTTCCAGTGTGCCATCTCAGGTCATCTTCTGTGGAAGATGTTAAACTAATAACTAATGAAGTAAGGGCTGCTGTAGAAATCAGAAGATGTAGCATGCCCTCAGTCATCTGTGAACCCACAAAACATTTCCAGATAGCAGAAGAAAGCAACCAAGGCAGCTTAGCTGTGCCAAGAGAGACTTGTCCTTCTCCCAAACCTGAAGTATCTCCAATGCCAGAAAGAGGCCTTTCGCATTTGTCTGACTTAAACCCCAACTTTACAGGCTCTCCAACTAGGACTATAAACAGCAGGTATATTTCAACTGATACAAATGTAATCAAGAGCGCTGGTGTTGTGGGTACTTTAGTGGACAGTCCAATGCACTTGGAACCATCTAATCAAGTTGGAGTAATCCAAAATAAATCATGGGAGATGCCTGTTGATAAGCTGGAGTCTTTAAGCACCAATGAATTTATATGCCCAGATTCTGGTACAGTTGATCAAGATTCCTCTGCTCAGAGTTTCTGTAATTCAGAAAACAAAATGTTAAGAGAACAAAGTACTGACTGTTTATCCCTGCACCAGACTGAACTACCAGGAAACTCGTGTGCTCAGGATCCAGCATCTTTTCTGTCTTCACCGCAACCATGCTCTTTTTCCAACCAGTCACAGTCAGATGCTGAGTGTGCTTCTAAACCTGTGTCTTTGTCGTATGCTGCCAATCAAGAACCAGGTATTTTACAACAGAAAAATGCAGCTCATATGATTAGCTCTGTAATAGATAATGATAGTAACTTTACAAAAGATGTGGAAAATACGTTTGTCCTAGCAGACATTCAGAAGACGAATTCTTTTGTACCAGTTTACTCTGAAAGCACTATTCAAGAAACACTCCCAGCCTTTGAGAAGGCAAATACTTTGCTTGTATTGCCATCAGAAAAGGACTTCAGTGGAAGTGATGCTGCTTCTCAGATCAGTACACATTATGCATTTAGCAAACTTACTTACAAGTCTTCCAGTAGCCATGATATTGAAAAGAGCATGGATGATGCTCACGTCTCACATGAAAAAGAAAGCAAACTGCAAAGTTTAGTCTTAACTCAGTTGAGTAAATGTGATTCTGATTTGTATGAAATGAATGCAGGGATGCCGAAAGGAAGCCTAAATGAACAGGATAATCCAAAGCATGGTCCTGATAGTGAAAAGTATTTGCTTTCCATTGAAGATGAAGAATCTCAGCAGAGCACTTTATCAGGTGTGGAGAGCCATTCACAGCAGTCAGCCCAACCAGAGATGCACAAATATGACCAACTCATTAAAGGAGAATTAGAAGAAAGCGCAGAAGACGATAAAACTGAAAACCAAATCCCCCAAAGAATGACTAGAAACAAATCGAGCACAATGGTAAATCAAAGCAAGCAGATTCTTGCTGGCTGTACACTTTTGCCAGAAAAAGACAGTGACTCTTCGCCCAGGGGAAGAATAAGGCTCACTGAAGATGATGATCCTCAGATTCACCATCCACGGAAAAGGAAAGTGTCACGGGTCCCTCAGCCTGTGCAAGTGAGTCCCTCTTTACTACAAGCAAAGGAGAAAACGCAGCAGTCTCTAGCAGCCATCGTAGATTCTCTGAAACTAGATGAGATTCAACCATACAGTTCTGAGAGAGCAAATCCATATTTTGAATATTTGCACATAAGGAAAAAAATTGAAGAAAAACGGAAACTATTATGTAGCGTTATTCCTCAAGCTCCTCAGTATTATGATGAATATGTAACATTTAATGGATCATATCTCCTGGACGGAAACCCCTTAAGCAAGATTTGTATTCCTACAGTAAGTAAATTGTCACTTGATACATATCTGCAATACTCCTGGGGGTATAGCTCAGTGGTAGTATACTTGTCTCACGTACATAAGACCTTGGCTCAGTCTTCAGTACTGGGGAGGAAATCGTACATATGCAAACTGCATACATAATTTGAAGTTTTCTAGTAGTTGATATTTTGAAAGTAAAAAGACCTGATAGATTAATTTTATAAGTGTTAAGTTAGTATATCCAATGTGTTACTTCAATATATAATCAAAATACAGTTATTTGAGGTATTTTACTTCTTTTTTCCACCGAGTCTTTGAAGTTTGATGTATCCACATGTATTATCATATATGTCCACCCTTACTGACAATACATCACAAAGTAGCTTTTTTTT
>NC_022030.1:23586492-23588358 GCF_000317375.1 Microtus ochrogaster
CCTGCCTCTGCCTCCCGAGTGCTGGGATTACAGGCGTGCGCCACCACCGCCCGGCCCACAAAGTAGCTTTCTTATCCGGTTTCACATTTTAACTTTTCCTCACCTGCCCATCCTTTGTTTTAAAGGAGACATGTTTTGATTTCTTTGATGATGAATGCCCCTGCATGGACTTGATCCCATTATTTTGTCTTCTCTAGAACCTTCCTCTATTAAATACTCCTCACTAGTTATTTTTTTTCCGGTCTCCTTTCTTGATGGCCTATGTTTGTCCATTCGGAATAAATATGGGATTAGAGACAGGAAAAGAATCTCCCTTGACTTTCCCAGCTCGTCAACCGTATACTGTCTGTCACCTTCACTGCTGTGCTTGTGCACACTGATTTGTGTGTGACAGCTTTCCAACCTAATCTATTTATTCTTGAGCCGTTACTGCATAGCAGGGATCACCACTGAGCTTTTTGTAAGGTTCACTGGATTATATTTGTTTTATTTGGTATGATTTGACGCCATAACCACCTTGCTTTTATTAAGTTCTTCTGTCATGAGCTTAAGTACTTGTTTATTCTTCTGGTTTCTCTGCCTTATTGGCTGATTGTTGGGGGAGTCATTTCCCAGCCACCCAGACTCCTGAAATAATCACACAGAAATCTGTATGAATTGCACTACTGTTTGGCCAATAGCTTAAGTGTATTTCTGGCTAACTCTTATATCTTAAATTAACCTATTTCTATTCATTTGTATATTGCCATGTGACTGTGGCTTACTGGCAAGGTTCCAGCGAAACGTCTGTCTCCTGCAGGCGGCTACATGGCTTCTCTTTTCTTTGCCTTCTTTCTTCCAACATTCAGTTTAGTTTTCCCGCCTAGCTCTATTCTGCTAAACCATTGGCTGAAAGCAGCGTCTTTATTCATTAACCAATAAAAAGCAACACATATACAGAAGGACTTCCCACACCAGCTGATTTTTCTGTCCTGTCAACTAAAATAAGCACTAATTGTGTTGATTGCCCCCTCTGTCTTCCCATTTTCTGTATTGCCACTATGATGTGATGACCTCATTACCACCTGAGATAATCATATACATAAATATTGCATATTTTCATTTATTATGAAATATTCAAATATTCAAATTTTTAAAATATTAATTATGTTACATATACAAACAGCAAGTATATGCTAAGCATTGTGCTAGGAACTAGATATTGAAAATGAACAAGATAGACTTCCTAAATTGCTGTCATAGTTCCCATGTTTTCTCAGTCCAGCTTTATGGTGGTCTGGGTTTCATTATAAAACATATCTGTCGTTGGGGTATGGTGGTGCACACTACAAATCCCAAAATGGGGGAGGCAAAGGAGGCAGATCTCCCTGAGTTCAAGGCCAGTCTGGTCTACTTGGAGAGTACAGCCAGCCAGACTAGACAGTGGAACCCTGTCTTTAAAAGAAAAAAAATCTGTTGTTGTGGCTATGAGGCTAAACATTTTGAGTGATTCTCAATTTTCTGTAGGGTAAATCTCAATTTCTTATTGTTGCATACAAAGTCCTTTCTTCCAATACTTTACTAGGTTTGGTCTTAGTAACTGCCCCTAGTGTACAAAAGGGTACAATCTGGTGTCTTTGAAATGGATGAGGACAGATACTAAACATTAGCTGAGAAGTGATCCTGGTGCATTTAAAATCTTTACAGATCAATAGATAAGTAACGAACGGTAAATTTGTTATTGATACAGTCTTTCAGCAAAATCCATTATTAATAATTAAAAAATTCAGCTAATAATTTTTGTTTGTTGCCCAATTTTTATTTCCTCTTAAAAAGTAAAACATTTTAACTGAAATTATGTAAGCTTGGACTATAACATAAAGAACA
>NC_022030.1:23588798-23630211 GCF_000317375.1 Microtus ochrogaster
TCTGTCTTCTTTTCTTAGCTTTAGGTTTTTGTTTTTCTGTAGACCAGGCTGGTCTCAAACTCACAGAGATCCACCTGCCTCTGCCTCCCGAGTGCTGGGATTAAAGGCGTGTGCCACCATTGCCCGGCCCCAGTTAGTTAGTTCTTAAACTCTTTGACACCTCACTCCTAAGAAATGGTATAGTACAAGTCTGATTCCCGTGACAGAATGCAGAGAGACTTCATTAAATTAGAATTGTTTCAAATACTTCTTTAAGAGAGACAGATGATAGAAATTGGATGGTAGATAGAAATTGGTTATAGTATGGATTTTTGCCTTTAATGAGAATTATTAAAGCAATGGAGTACAAAGCTGTGTAGTGAAACAAGTGCCCACTTAGCAGTCACAAATTAGATACCTAAATTTGACTTCACACCAGTAGTTTTGTGTAGTTTTAAGTGGTTAACTCCACTTCTCTTCTGATTATCTTTCTCCACCATTCATCTATGTAATTAGCTCTTCCTTCAGAATGCTCACATACTGTCCTCTCAAAGAACCGGCAGCCCCGGTTTTAACTGAGTGGTCTTCCTCTGTGTTCTTTGAGACAACTGCATACCTACAAGAGATGGTAGTATTAAAACAATAGCACAAACCTCATTTCTTTAAACTTAAAACAACTCACAGACACAAAAAAATTAATGTGGTTTTACAGTTAGAGGCCTGAACAATTATCCCAAATAAGCTGTTGCCTTATAGATGTCCACACTGTTCTGTTGAGACCTTGTGATGATGTCTTATACGTGTTTGGCTCCTCAGAATTCCTGCGTGCTTAGAAATACACTCAGTCTTAGAAATACAAAGTCTTTACAAATCTAGCTTTGATTTTTTTTTTGGAAAGAACTTTTCTCAATGTTCTCTTGTGATCATTGTAGCACCACCATAGGAATTTGATGTCCTGTCTTCTGATGGAGTCAACAGACTATAACATGGTAGGAGATAACTAACTTACCTTTCCCTAGTAGGCCAGTAGTAGTCATAACAAGGATATGAAAAGGAAAACACAGATACCTTAAGTAGAGAGAATATTCAGGGTCAAAGATTGTTGCCAGACTGGCCTATCTACATTAATAGTAAATTGCCAACTTCCTCTGGAATTAATCAGAAAGCATAATCCATTGTAATTCCAAGTTAGAAATGAACTGATAACTTTTGAATGATTACACACAAAGTTATGTGGGATGTTGTATACAATTAAGAAAGTTCGGGCCGCAGAGATGGCTCAGCAGTTAAGAGCACTGACTGCTCTTCCAGAGGTCCTGAGTTCAATTCCCAGCAACCATGTGGTGGCTCACAACCATCTGTAATGAGATCTGATGCCCTTGACTGGCCTACAGGCAGGATACTGTATGTATGTATGTATGTATGTATGTATGTATGTATGTATGTATATATGTATGTATGTATAAATAAATAAATAGAAAGTTTATTACATAGTTTTGTCTACTTTTTCATGAGAGAGTTCATTAACACCGAGGTTTTTTTTCTGTTTTATTCTTATCAAGTCTACAAAGAGGCTTTGCCTATTAAACTGAAGCACTGCTGTTGTCTCAAAGTTTTTGTACCAGCTTTTTTGTTTCTGTGACCCTCATCTCTTCCTGTCTGGGAGCACTAACTGATGCTCTAAAATAGCTCTGCAGTAATTAACTTTTTAGTCCTAATGTTTTGCTCTTTGAAATTTTGCAGTGGCCTAAATATCAAAAAATATAAACATAATGGAATGTCCTGCTAGGTTTTAGACAATTGGAACTGACTGAAAAGTCTTACTCAGTTGTATAATGGCTTTTCATCAGAAGGACTCGCTGTGCCAAATAAGCTGACAGTATTTAGTTTGCCTCAAGGATTCTGCGTTTCAGTTCAGCATTTTCTGAATCCATTGCTTTAGGCAGAAATCATGTTAATGGGTGCATGTGGCAGAGACTCATCACTTCATGGCATCCAGGAAAGGGAACTGGAGGATACTCCACCTCCACTCCCAGGTCTCTTTTTATAGTCCTGCCACCTTTCAGTAGTTTATTCAGATTTTGTTTCAAACAGGCTGGAGTTTGGTTGAAGTGTTGATTAGGGCAGAGCCCTCATAACCTAATTGTCTTAGAAAGCTTCTGTTGTCAAGTTGATCAACCTGGAAAGAAGGAACCCCAAATGAAGAGTCTCCTCCCTCAGATTGGCTTGTGGGCATATTGGGCATTTCTTGATTGGTAATTGATGGAGGAGGGTTCAGCCCACTCAGTGGTACTCTCCTTAGTCATGTGGGCCTTGCCTGTATAAGAAAAATAGCTAAGCAAGCCAGTAAGCAGCATGCATCCATTGGTTTCTGCTTCTAGCTCCTATCTTGAGTTCTTGCCTTGACTTCCCTCAGGGAACTGTAACCCATACGCCAAATAAACCCTTCCCTCCCTAGGTTGCTTTTGGTCAGTGTTTTGTCACAGCAAAAGAGACGAAAACTAAAACAGTTGTTTCTATGCATATCTGATTGACACTTACAATTATTCCTTACTAATCCTCTAGGATTCTCAGTCTAATCAAATTGACAAGATTATCCATCACAGACTGTATTGTTTAATTCATGAAATGTCAGGTTTTAAGTTACACACTGAAAGTTTAATTGTAGATAAAAAACTTAATAGTTTCTATGTGCTTTCTAATTAGATTACACCACCACCTTCGCTGTCAGATCCACTTAAAGAGCTCTTTCGGCAACAGGAAGTAGTAAGAATGAAACTGCGTTTGCAACATAGTATCGAACGGGTAAGGCGCCCTCGTATATAAATGTATGTAAAAATGACCTGTAACTTTTCATTGGTGGATATCACCCATTTACTACCCTTTGGGGAAATGCTGTGATTTTCTTCTCATATGCTCATCTAATTGAAGGGAGAGTTTGACACCTGTCTTAGGATAGTTGCTTCCTTATTACAACTCATGCTGAAGTATGTTTTTATATCTAAAATCTCTGTGATACATCATTTGTTAAATTTGTAGTATTCAAATAGTCAGTTTCTAGTAGAACATTTAGAATTCTAAGTTTTTGAGTGCTTTTGGCCATACCAGTCACTTCAAGGCTAATGGGAGAGGCTATATCTACTCATCTTTTTGGTATGCCTTAGTATCTAATTTTCAGTAGTTTGTTTGGTTTGGTTTTTTGAGATAGGGTTGCTCTTTGTTTTCCTGGAACTCACTGTGTATACCAGGCTGATCTAGAACTCATAGAGATCTG
This sequence comes from Microtus ochrogaster, assembly GCF_000317375.1. Classification (NCBI taxonomy): domain Eukaryota; kingdom Metazoa; phylum Chordata; class Mammalia; order Rodentia; family Cricetidae; genus Microtus; species Microtus ochrogaster. Next base: position 23,592,052 of record NC_022030.1, read on the forward strand.
TCTGCCTCTGCCTCCTGAATGCTGGGATTAAAAGTGTGCACTGCCACTGCCTGGCTGGTAGTTAGTCTTGACATGAAAGAATTTTTAAAAAAAAAAAAAGTGGCAAACTGGTGCTGGAGGGATGGTCCAGTAGTTAAGAAAATTATTGCTATTCTTTTAGATCACAAGGGTTCAAATCCAAATATCCATATATTGGCTCACAACCATCTAACTCTTGTTCCGGAGGATCCAAAGCCACCTTCTAGTTTTCCACAGGCACCAGGCACACATGTGGTACACATACATAATATGCAAGCAAAACATTTACATAAAATTAACCCTATTGCTAGAAATCATGGAAGTCATTTTACATGGATTTACAAAGTATATCCCCTCAAGCCAGATGTGGTGGCACATGCCTTTAATTCCAGAACTCCAGAGGGAAACAGGCAGGTGGATCTTTGTGAGTTCGAAGCCAGCCTGGTCTACATAGGAAGATCCAGAACAGCCAGATCTACAGAGGGACCATATCTCAAAAGAAAACATAAATATATCCATATCCCCTTAAGCTTGTGGTAAAGTTATATGGCCTCTAAAAGATGTCAACTATATTTCACAGAAATATGCAAATGCTTGTGTTTGATTTATATGCAGTGGGTTCCCCATGGCAGAGGCTCTTAACCTTTTTTGTACTTTGAGCCAATTAGGGAACTTGTAACGAGTTCTTAGACTATGTTTTTAAGTGAGTAAAGTTCATGTGATTGCAAAGAGAAGCAAGAAGGGAGAGCAAAGCACTGACACAGGCTGAACCCGGTGACAGTGTCTTGTACATCCTTCTCCCTGCACAGAGGAAGCCGAGTGTCCGTGCTCCCGGCCTGTCCTCACAAGGCACTGTTTGCTGGTCATTCTTGCTAGCACAGGTCTCAGAGCTGTTCTTGTTGACACTGAAGGTAATAGTTTATGGTGACCAAGTAATAAAAGCCTGTAACAGACTCAGGATGGGTTGCAATCTACAAATGGACATCTGTGGTTCCATCTGCTAAATACAAAGATTAATAAGACTCAGACCATCCATAACTGGAAGTTTGGGACACTTAACTCATTAAAGAGGAGTGTGTTTGTTTCTGTAAATAATATTACAGAATTGTAAAAATTAAGCTTCAGGGCTGGAGAGATGGCTCAGTGGTTGAGAGCATTGCCTGCTCTTCCAAAGGTCCTTAGTTCAATTCCCAGCAACCACATGGTGGCTCACAATCATCTGTAAAGAGGTCTGGCGCCCTCTTCTGGCCTTCAGGCATACAGACAGACAGAATATTGTATACATAATAAATAAATAAATATTTTAAAAAAATTAAGCTTCAGCTGGAGAGGTGGCTCAGCAGTTAAGAGCACTCCCTGCTCTTCCAGAGGACCTGGGTTTGATTTTCAGCACACATATTGAAGCTCACAGTCACCTGTAACTGCAATTTCAAGAGACCCAGTGCCTCTTCTGGCTTCTGTAAGCACAGGCACGCGGTGTAGTACACAAACACACTGTGTATGAGGGCAAATACTCACACACAGAAAAATAAAATTCTGAAAGAGAGAGAGCAGACATCACAAGGAAATGCAAACATCTGTTAGGATGACTATAATAAATAGCATAATAGAATACACCAAGAAATGCATAAGGAAATTGGAATCATACATTATTGGTCAGGATGTAAAAATGATATCAGCCGCTACTGCGACAGTCTGGCTGTTCCTCGACAGTTAAAAGACTTATGACCCAGCAGTTTCACTCCTAGTTATTACCTCATAAAAAGATAAAAATACATGTCCAGGACAGACAGAAACTTAAGTATAAATACTCAGAACAAATTTTCATATTAACCCAAAGAAAGCAAAGCATTATCTCAGACCTGTTATAGCACTCTGTCTGGACCTGAGAGTTAGAGAGTCATAAGGCAGACCAACAAAATGCTTATACGTTATGATTGTAAGTTTTCCTTAACAGGAAGTCCTTATGAGGAAATGAAGATCCAAAGAAGTGGTAAAATCCTGATGCTTTTATGTTAGGTTAAACAGAGAACCCTAAGAAAGCAAAGGGAAGATAAAGGTTATTTCATTTCAGAAGGTTCTCTTGACTTTACCTCCCTGCTTCTGGTGGTAAGAATGTTCCTTTGTGCTGGGTGGTGGTGGTGCACACCCTTAATCCCAGCACTCAGGGGGCAGAGGCAGATGGAACTCTGAGTTCAGGGCCAGCCTGGTCTACAGAAAAAGTTCCAGGGCAGCCAGGGCTCCACAGACCTTCTCTCAACCCTCCCCGCCGCCTGTTCCTTTCCTCCTGATGTGTAGAGGACATCTTGTACTTGGGAGCTTCATTGCCTCAGAGGGCCCTTGTCCTAGTTGTTTTTAAACTTCAGCTCAAGATAATCATTATGCCAAACTAGCATAGTCTGTCACCCTTCAAATCCAAGTGATCAATTGATGAATGGCATACATAAAATATATGTCTCCAGTAGAATATGATTTGTCAATAGCAAAAAGATAGATATCTACACTACAGTGTGGTGAGCCTTGAAAATATAAGACACTAAGGAAAGTTGGTCACAAAAGACCACATAGTGTATGATTTTATTTACAAATAAGTGAATTTGCAAAACAAGTAAACTCCTAGGGACAAAAGGTAGATTACTAATAGCCAGAAGATATAAAAAAGAATACTGCTAATAATACGAGATTTCTTTCTGGTTTGATGAAAATTGTCTGGAGTAAAATGTGGATTTATTTATTATTTTTATTGTATGTATGAGGGCTTTGCTGGCATGTATGTCTGTGCATCACGTGCATGCCTGATGTCTTGAGATTAGAAGAGTATGTTCAGTCCCCTGAAACTGGACAGTTGTGAGCCTACATGTGGTTGCTGAGAACTAAACCCAAGTCCTCTACAAGATCAGCCAGAGCTCTTAACCACTGAGCAATCTCTCCAGCCTCATCCATACACTTTAAAAAAGTATTTTAAGAAAGAAATTGCCAATTTTGGAGAGGGAAGATTTTTTTTAGAACCCCTAGGAATTTTTTTTTTTTTTTTTTTTGTTTTTCGAGACAGGGTTTCTCTGTGGCTTTGGAGCCTGTCCTGGAACTAGCTCTGTAGACCAGGCTGGTCTCGAACTCACAGAGATCTGCCTGTCTCTGCCTCCTGAGTGCTGGGATTAAAGGCGTGCGCCACCACCGCCCGGCTCCCTAGGAATTTTTAAATTTCTCAAGCTTCCTGCTTGAGAAATAGTACTCCGATTAAGATTGTTTAGTGTAGCTGAAGTGACTTTATCTAATTTCACAAATAACTTTATAAATATTTTTAATTACTCTGTGTTCAATTAGGAAAAACTTATTGTATCCAATGAACAAGAAGTTCTGCGAGTTCATTACAGAGCTGCGAGAACACTGGCAAATCAAACGCTGCCGTTTAGTGCTTGCACGGTCTTACTGGACGCGGAAGTGTACAATGTGCCCTTGGACTCACAGGTAAAGCGCTAGCTGATACATAGTGCTTTCAAGAACTATAACATGCCTGTTTTTAGATCTGCCTTGGTAGAAGAAACTTGGATTAAAGTCAAAGAAGAAATGCAATTCTCAAAAGTATTCCTGGAGCAGCTGTTCCTCTATATTGTGGGTTGTTATAAAACCCGGCATCCATGGGCATGGGTGCTCAGGCCTCATCCCAGAACTTAAGAGGCTGCAAACTCTATTTGCTTAACCAAAATGAAGGGTTAAAAAGATGACTCAATAGGTAAAGTGCTTACCTTGCAAGTATGAGGCTCTGAGTTTGAATCGCTGGAACCCATATAAAACCAGACACGGTAGCACATGTCTAGGCTCCTGGTGCTTCAGCAAGATGAGCACACGCACATCAGCTCACAGAGACTTCGTCTCAACTGAGTCTGATCAGCAGGACCCACGTGGAGGCAGAGACCCAATTCCTACAAGTTGTCTGCTGACCTTCACACACACCCTGTGGCGTGCTGAGGAATGCCTAGCCTCTGATGGGTTAAAAAAAAAAAAAAAGTTTCAGCCTGTTATGGTATATTCTTGGGCAAGAGGGTCACATTTGAGGCTAAGCTAGACTACATAACACTAGCTAGTCTTAAAAACCCAAGTGAAAAGATTGTATATTTTTATTAGTACGTTTTATTTGCCGTGCATGTGCACACCTGCATGCCACAGTATGTGTGTGAAGGGCAGAGTCAACTTGTAGGAGTCCTTTCCTACCATGGGTCCTGTGGCCTCAACTGGGGTTAAGTCACTTGACTTAGTTTACCCAAGAATTTAAAAAATGAGTGAATTCCTCAGGAAGCTCAAAATGATCTCAGAATCAGAGGTGAAACAAAACTGAGCCAGTCTCTCTAATAGTTACAGGACTAAAAGTCCTGGACATCTTCTGGAAGGTGGATGCTTTCAGATTAAGATGAAAAAATTACTGCTTTTGATGCTATTCACTTTTCTTAGATAGCCACCCAACTTTCTCTAATCTCTCCTAAAAATAAATAATATAAGTGATTAATGGAAAGGGGATTTTGGTAATAATTCTGTTATACCTTGCCCTGAATCTTCCTAATGAACCAGAACACCAGATTTTAAGTTAAAATGTTAAGCTTGATGAAATACCAGGATTCGAGGCTTATTCTCTTGACAAGGATGCGCATCCGTAACAGTTCTTAGTTGTAAGAGCTGAGTCCAGAAAGCCTGTTTACTGATGACTTTAGGTAGGTTGTCGTAGCAGACTGATTTACTGTCAGATGGCCTCTGAAGAACCTCTGCTTTGGTAGGGTTAGTTCATCTTTTAGCTTACCCTTTTCACAAGAAACTTGTAATATTAAGCAATAAGCTTTAAAGTGGCCAGACTGTCCTTGAGACCACGGAGGAAATGCAGTTGATGAGAATATGAGTTGGTGAATATGAGGCTAACATTAACGTTAACAAATGTTAATCTTGACCACATTTGTAGAATGCCAGTCATATGAGTACTTTGTGTGTGCATAAACATTGAGCCACTTTTTATTCTTTTTTTCTGTTGTTTTGTTTTGTTTTTTGTTATTTGTTTTCTTTTTGGGGTTTGTGAGACAGGGTTTCTTTGTAGTAGCTTTGGAACCTTTCTTTGCACTAGCTCTTGTAGACCAGGCTAGTATTTCACTCACAGAGATTTGCCTGCCTCTGCCTTGTGAGTGCTGGAATTAAAGGCATGTGCCACCACCTCCCAGCCACTTTTATTCCTTAAAATATACTTGAGAGGTGCTCTTCAATATATGCCATAGGAAACTGAAAGTGTAAAATTAGTTCAAAGTCACACAAAAAGGTACAGAGCTGAAATTTAAATATATCTTCATTTCAAAACTGATACTGAGAATCTTTTTACTTTAATTTTGTGTGTACATGATGCATATTTGGGCACTCAGCATGTGTGTATGGAGGTCAAAGGACAAAGGTGGAGTTGGTTCTCATTGTCTCTTTTGAGTGAATCAGGAAGGCTTGTATGGCAAGTGCCTTTACCCTTGAGCCATCTCACAGGCCTGATTTTAAGAACCCTTAAAAAGATCCATCCTGGAAGAAATACTACCTCTGACGGCAGGTGTCTCCCACATGATCACTTCTTCCTCTGTATGATAAACTTTAACAAAGATATAGCAGGCACAGCACTCCCTATACCATGCCTTTACTTCATAACAAACATTGCATCTTCAGGATTCTGTGAGTGCCCTTTCTATTTGGTATGGAAAGAACAGCTTTATTATGTTTTCCTTTTAGAAATACATTCCTATCAGTAAAATTGAAGCATTCATAATAAATGGGATATTATAAGTTTTTTTTTTTTTAGAGAAAGCATTGTACTACATGTAACATTCTTTTTTAGTCTGATGACAGTAAAACTTCTGTGAGAGATCGATTTAATGCAAGACAGTTCATGTCCTGGTTACAAGATGTGGATGACAAGTTTGACAAACTAAAGGTAGGTGTGTTTACATGCAAGTTGTCTTTGTTCTCGTGTGTCCCAGACTGGCTTTGAACTTGAGTGGGAGTTCAGCTCAGAGTCCGGGATTATAGGCGTGCAGCACCATACCAGGTGTTTGTCTGGAGGTCGCCCTCAAGTGTTTGCCCTGCCAGTGCTCTACCAGCTGAGCTGCTCCCTTTAAAGGGATGAAATGGGCGCTTACCTTGGGGCTGCAGCAGCGCTAGGCAGTTCAGAGCACTCACTGCTCTTACAGGGACTGGCACCCTCTAGTAGCTCACACGATCTGAAGCTCCAGGGGTCCAGTGCCCTCTTTTACCTTCTTGCCTCTCCAGGCACTAGGCACACATACATATGTGCAGACAAAACACCCATACACAGTAAATTAATGTTTCCCTGTCCTTAGAAGTCACCACTAGTGAGAAATAATTAGAAAAGAAACATTGCTTAATTATAAATATTTACTGTGAATCACAGCTGGAAAATAGGAAATAAAATCTACAAGCCCATTTTAAGAACTAATGTAATAGAGCTGGAGAGATGGCTCAGTGGCAGAGTGCATACTGTTTTTGGAGAGGACTTAAATTCAATTCCTACTTCCTGTACAGTTAACTCACAACCACCTGAAGTCCAGTTTCAGGGGGATCTGATGCCTCTAGGCACCTTTACTCACCTGCACATACCCATCCAGAGACACCTATCCATAATTAAAAATAAATCTTTTAGAAAAAGACTACTAGGCTAGTGAGCTGTCTCAGCGATAAAGTGCACTGGCCGCTCTTCGAGAAGACCCAGGTTCAATTTCCAGTACCCACATGGCAGCTCACACCTGTCTATGACTCAAGTTCCAGTGGATCTGATTCCCTCACACAGATATACATACAGGCCAGATGCCAGCACACATAAAAATTAAATGAATAAATAAAGATTACTTCAAAAAAAACTGAACTACTTGATATAAAGAATCAAAGCAGCACAGAAACAGTATTTTGTGTTTCTTTGTACTCGTCATCCAATACATCTGTCTGGTTGTAGCCCTCACATAAGAACAGAACGGTAAACAAGTGTGCATAGTGGTGCACATTTGTAACCCTAGCTGTGTGGAATACTGAGTCTACAAGTTTGAAGCCAGCCTGGACTACATACAAGATTCTGTTCCACTCCTCTCCACCCCTCACCAAATTGACTTGAAATTTACAGCATTTCTGTATAGATTTTACAACTCTTTCAGTAATTCAAAATCTTATAATTTTAAAACATATTAGCAAGCCCAAATTAAAAAGATAACAATGAAGCAAGAGACCAAGAAGTGGGGCATGCTGGTGTGACAGGACAGAGGAGGCTTATCGTGTGAACTGTTTCTCACCCGTTATGTATCTGTCTTGCTCCTCACAAAACTGGATGAGATTCCTGCAGGAGAACCGGGGGCTTTTGTGAGGGACACACTGGTTAGGATCAGTCATCAAGAAGCACTGGTTCTTCATTCACTGCAGAAGCCTGTTTCCCCCAGAACAACAACCAGTGCCTCTGAATAGGAGTTCTGAGATTGTAAATGTCTGTTTTAATACTCAACTATGAAATACCTGTGAATGTTTGTAAATATGTTTAATATTCAAATATATTTGAAATAGCAAATGTAACAGATAAATCAATTCCTCTCTTCTTTTAAATAGACCTGTCTTTTAATGAGGCAGCAACACGAAGCTGCAGCTTTAAATGCCGTCCAGAGACTAGAATGGCAGCTCAAACTTCAGGAACTCGATCCCGCCACCTATAAGTCGATCAGTATTTATGAGATCCAGGAATTTTATGTTCCCCTTGTTGATGTTAATGATGATTTTGAATTGACTCCTATATAGCATTTGGTACTTGTGTTGGTATCGCTTTAAACTAATGATACAAGTGTTATACTGTGGAATACTGCCTTTTAAGAAAAACCTGAAAATATGCCTTTACACTTGTTAGTGATGTTAACTAAAGTTGGTTATGTAGTGAGCACTGTCATTTTATAAAAATAAAGAAAAATATTTTGGATCTTAGGTCCAAATACAGTTTCTAATAGAAAACTATTATTTATATTGATCAAAGGTAACTATTGCATTAGAACATGTTGGCAAACTGAGTAGATCTTTAAAAGGTTGAGAAAATCTGTTAACAGCGCTGGAAGTTGTTAGCACTCCAAGTAACAAGATAGCCAACCACAAGTACTCAGATCTCTTGCTAGCATCATTAAAAGTATGTGAGTAAACGCAAAGATCCAGTTCCTACCAAACAGTTTCTAATGTGGAAGAAAATCTCGGCACAAAATTCTTCAGTTTATTTTATCTGTAAATTAATTGTACAGTTTTCTTTTTTGAAAGTTTTAATATTGTCTTCCTTTTTAATAACTTATTTTATACATATTGTACATCTTGTAATTAATGGTCAGTGTATACAAAGGACTGGCCCTCAAAGCGTGTACAAAGAGCTGACTGTAAAACTGTTTGTTCTGTTGGACCAAAGCTGTAGCTCTTAGAGTGTAGTAGGAGTGTGCTCAGATAACGAACCTTTAAATAGGGCATGCATGTGTTGAGTTAGCTTGTGTCCATCCCGTACTCTCAAGATGGTGGCTTAGTTGTGTCGCATGCTTTCTGTAATTTAACTTTCTGTAACTGACGCCTGAGACAGTGTGAGACTTCTCATCCCAGTTTCCTGCAAGAGAACCGGGGACTTTCTGTGTGGGACACACTGGTCAGAATTAGTCATCAAAGAAGCGCTGGTTCTTCAACTCACTGGAGAAGCCTATTTCCCCCAGAACAACAACCAATGCCTTGGAATGGAAGTTCTGAAATTGTAAATGTCTATTTTAATACTCAACTATGAAAGAACCTGTGAATATATGTAAATATGTTTAATAAATTTTATTGGTCATGTTAAATCATTGTAAACTTTCTTATATTGCTTAAATTTAATCTTTTAAGCTTAATAGCCTTTGCACTTTTAAAATAAAAGTTGAATGCTCAAATCAAACTAAGATATCTTAGTAGTCAAAATAAGTAAAAGACTTAGGAATATTCCAGTCCCTGAAATGTTCATAAAGATTTTATTACTATGTTGTATTTTTCCTTGTATCAAGATGCAAAATGTGTAATTTGCAAATTTTCATAATTGAAATATGATTTGGTATGCCTTTATAGTAAAATAATGAGCAATATCCGTAGAACAATTTATCCTATGACACAATGTAGACTAGATATTCAGGAAAACTTCAGATAAAACCTGCTGCTTAACTTGTGAAGCATTTGGAAAGGAAAGTTAGATTAATCTAAAATCATAAGTAAATAGGATAAACATTTATGAACCCTGCTACAATACTGTCTTGAATTATAACGTAATACTGGATATTTCCTATTTTGATAAGGAAAGGTTAAAAAAATATGAATTAAATGGCTTAAATTCAGCTCACAAGTTGAAAATCCCAGCTAGAAAAAAAAAATTATTTGGTTTTTCTGTGCAAAGGTTCATATTAAGCTTAGGGATTTTTACATCAATTTATATTTTCACTCTTACTGTACTGGCATGCGCAATAAAGCAGCACATGTGAAAAATACACAGTGTGAGGATTTGATGAGGTTGGGTGTCATTTTCCTTAGAAATTTAGATGAATGACTTTGGCCTTTTCATTCAGTCAATGGGGCCAGAAAGGCAGGGTAGACTTTGAAGCACTGTTTTTTGCTGAAGTTATGCTTCTTAAGGCTGGGAACATTGGAAGATAATTTATAAAAGCAATACTTTTTAATACAAAAACAACTTAATGCAAACTTTGTTTATTCTTTATCCTAGGAAGGAAATTTGATGAGCTCGTGTGGCAAATTAAAAAAGGAAATAGGATTATTAAACGTTCAAGAGAGAGCAAGAGAAGAGTAGATCTGTAGAGCGTTTTTTCTGGTGGTTCATCTTGGGGAGAAGGTACCAGAAGTGATACTGACCAAACAGAACAAGCTGTTGGGGGAGGAGGGGAGAGCTTCACTTAAGCAGGGTCCGGCAGGTGCAGTCCTCAGTCAGCCCAGCTTTCCAGTCCCCCCCCACACACACACACACAGTGCTCACTCTTTCACGTAGCTCAAACAGCTGGAGCCTCTGCTACAATTCCGCTACTACTCACTTCCTCTGTAGGCCGTCAGGATAGCTAAGTTACTGCACTTCGTAGTATATGTGTGAGTTAGTACATAGTTAGGACTTGATGTTAGAGACTTTCTGAAGGTCTAAAATACTAGAGGAAAAAAAAATCTCAGAATGGAGTATATGCCTAAGAATATTTGGGTTCTCAAAGAAAAATAAGGATGCTGAATTTAATCAGTGATTCTTTTTAAACTATTCAAACATCATGAACAAGATATTCAATTGTACCTAAGGATTTGTATTTAAGTCTTGTTCTAAATCATATCTGTTTAATAAATGACTAGTTAATATTTGTGCATGTTATTTAATAAAGAGTTATATTTTTATAGAAAAATAAGAGTGAAATGTGTGCTAAGTGTTTTTTTACTTATGTTCTACTCCTGTATAATTAAGTGGAACACCAGTGTTTACTTGGGCCTCCAGCAAGATTGCAGAAACGCTCATCTTGTGAAAACAATCCCATTCAAGTCAACTGAGTAAGGAGAGGTCTCCCAAATGAACTGCGCAGTTCCCAAAGCCCCGTGCACCTCATCTGAGTGGCACTTGGCTTTCTAGAGGTCCAGAATGCAGCGCAGGGTGAAACAGTTTCCTTTCTTTTTCAGAAGGTCAGCAATGTCTGCAACTCTACCTCTATCTACCGCTCTCGCATGTAAACTCCCACAATTTTACACCAAGGCTGTTGACTAGTTAAGGGAAACATTTCACCATTCAAAAAAACAAAACTCTTTTTCACCAGGCAGATGGTTCATACCTGTAATTCCAGCATTTAGGAGACTGAGAGCTCAGTGCCAGAATGGACCATCACTAGACCCTGTCTCAAAACAAAATAAAATAAGTAAATGCTTCAAACAAGGGAAGAAGTCAAAAATAATAATCTTTAGGGATGTGTGTGAAGTTTAATGGTTAAAATTTCATTGTTTTGTTTTGCCTTTGAGACAGGGTCTCAGTACCCTTGGCTGGCCTGGTACTTGCTATGTAGACCATGCTAACCTCAAACTCAGAAATCTGTCTCCCAACTGTGAGGATTAAAAGGTGTGTGCCACCATGCCAGCTTAAAGTTTCTTTTAATTCATTATCTTGGTGGCTTCTTGGTAGTCTTGTTTGTATTTAAGAGGGAGTTTAAAGTCACCAGAATCTGTTCAGTCATGAAAACTAGCGTTCATAAACTCAGCCATACAAAGTAAACAGTTCCATTAACTCAAGCTGCTCTAACTGTAGATGTTTAAGTATTAGCACAAAAGTAGCAGGTACAGCTGGAAGATTGGCCAGGTTTCTCTTGCAAGTAAACAGATACAGTATGGGCAGTATCGCAATTTTTGATCATGAGACATACTTTTGTCAGAAAAAAGTGACATTTTTTTTCCCTAAAGACAGGCAGTCTTTGCTCACATTGGAAATCAGTGTTATTACATGCAAACCTAAGAAAGCACATTTGTCTCATTTATTTAAATACATTTCTTAAAAGCGGTTGCTCTATCCAGATCTTCAACTAGTACCAGAGAAAGCCTCTATGTAGCCAATTCCTCGCTTTTTAGAATGATGTTACATACCTAGGATAGGTTCACAGGTTAATAGTCACCACACATCCATCTTTACGTTCGTCAAAAAATGCTTATGATTTAGATCGAACTTTTTAAACAATCCAGACCTAAGTAAGCAGCCTGATAGCTCCTTGTCACAAGTACCCAAACCAACACAAAAGGTCATCGCCCCAGAAAGTCCTCAGTCCATGCTGTCTCCCCAACCCATGGGCTGCTTGCCTTCACTCCGTGTTGGTCCTACCTAGTCTCAAACTTTGTGGAAGTGAACTCATGTACCATATACCTTGTGTCTGCCTTCCTTCATAAGCAGATTTTGGAATTCATATGTGTTTCGTATATCAGTAACTAGTAGTAATTTTTAACGAGTAGTGTAACTGTACAAATGTGTTCTCTTGTACTTAGTGTTTGGATTGTTTACAGTTGGGGTATTGTGAATAAAACCTATGGACATGGAAACCTTAACTGTGAATCTGCTTTTTCTTTTTTTCTCTCGGGTGTTTACTGTCACAGCTTAGGTTCGTGTTTGTCGGTATTAGAAAATGACAGTTCTCCAAAATGAACGCACTATTTATACCACTACAGTCGTGTATGAAAGATGAGTTGCTCTGAAGCCTCTCTGTTTCAGTGGGTCTAGCATCCATGATGCCCTGGGTTTACTGGACAAGTAGGGAATGGGACTAGTGACAGTGTTTTAGCCAATTCAGTGAAAGACTGGAACCTTGTGTAGTATTACCTTGTGCTTTCGATGTGTATTCCTCCAGCAGCTGCTAATGAGGTTGAGCTTGTTGAAGCTATTTGTGCATACCATTTTGGCTTGGGGGGAGGGGTTGTAGTTTGGTTTGGTTTTGAGACAAGGTCTCATGTAGCCCTGCCTGTCCTGTAGGCCAGGTTGATGTCGAACTCATAGAGATCCGCCTGCCTCTGTTTCCTAAGTGCTGGGGTTAAAGGTGTGCTCCACCACACCTGATCTGATTTCGTTTTTAAATCTTCAAGCATTTTTCTCGTTTCTTTCTGAGCTGTCTTTTGATTTACTGGTGGCCTTTTCTGTGTTAGACATAATATTCCTTTGTCAGATATGGACTCTGTGGGTGTTTTTATCCAGTATATACTTTGCCATCCCTGTTTTTATAGTGACTAGTTCCCTTATTCCTCCTCCACATTGACGTTCTTTCTGTGGCCTCATTAGCACTGTAGCCTGAGCTTTGGTCGGCCTTCTGTGACATCCGTATCACCTGCCACCACACATGCGCTGGTGGTGCTGATTTTCAGGAGAGGTGTGAGCATCAGTGAAAACAGCTGGAAGCCATGCTGAGACCCAAAGCTGATGATCATGTCCGTGTTCCAGGCCTGGAGGATAGGCTTTCGGGGGTGGGGGTTGTTCCTTTAACATGTGATTTTCTCACAGTCACTTCCTGATCACTCGAAGGACACCAGTTCAGAGATGTAGATCGACACGTTTCGCTAAGTAACATCAAAAGTTCACATTTGAGGCTGGTGACATGGCCCTGCAGGGAAGGTGCTTGCCATCCTACCTGGCCACCTGAGTTCAATTCCTGGACCACACGTGGTGGAAAGAGAGACTAGGCTCCCACTGGTTGTTGTCTGGCTTCCACGGGTGTGCCGTGGCACTCTCAAGCCTACACATAAATCCACACGTGGCACAGCTTTTCCCCCTAAAGGAGAGAAGTCTCCAGGCACGACTGACTCTGGCCTGTGAGTGTGGACTCAGGTGCCCAAATGGCTTGTTTCACTGAAGAAGTGGTTTACGTGGACTCCTTACAGTCACAGGACATAAGGTCATACATAAGTCAGTACATTCACCCAACATGTTACAATGCCATCCTGGCATTGTAACATGCCATCTACAAAGATCTCACTTGAGAACTGTACAGTTGAGGTTATTGAGTTTTGTTCTGTTTACTCACAAAAAGATACTTTAAAATTTTAAAGTAATTTTACAATTCTTGTGTTGAGTCCAACCCATACGCATACTGTCCTAGAGTGTGTATCATCTATCTGCCAAAGAACCAAGATGTAACTGCAGTTAGCTTGAAATTCATCCAAGGATCCAGAGGATCATTTTATTCAGTGTACAGCCAAAGTGTCTAATGTTTTCCTCTATTTTGACAAGTAAAACATTAAAGAACTGGAGATTTGAGGGTTGGGATGTGGAAATATATTGCCTACATGGACGTGTATGTCAGAAGAGGGCACCAGGTCTCCTGGAAGTGAAGTTACAGATGACACAAACTACCGTGTGCGCTGGAAATTGAGCCAGAGTCCTCTGGAAAAGCAGTTCTTAGCCCCTGACGCTGGCTTTTTGTTTTAAAGAAAGCTTGGCAGAGGAAACTTGAAGAAGACAGTTGGGCGTGGCTGCCTTTGTGTGAGACTGGGGGCGGGGCAGTTTAAACCCCACTTTCCCTGGCGACCACTTCAAGGCCCCAGCTGGAGACTATCAGGGTCCACATCTTGAGACCTGCTGGCCTAAATTGGCGCTTCTGCAAAATACTAGCTCAGAATGGCTTCAAGCCTACAAAGAGCTGATGTGGGGATATGTGACGAGAGAAGGGGAGAAAGAAGCTGCTTTTGTGGTGCTGGTATTGGTTTGGGCAAGATGAAAATTAACCATCTACATAATCAACAGCAAACCACCCCCCCCCCCATGCTCGCCCACACATAGCACATGGCTTCAAGAGGCTGGAAGTTTACATTGTTAATACTGTAAACAGTGGACAAGCTTTTGTAAAGCCCTTTCCAGACAGTTGTGACTGTTAGAAAACTTCTACAGAAAGCTTAAGCCCCACCCCAGGGATACCATCGCCTCTCTAGTAACCATTAGAGATCCACAGTGATTCTATTAACTACCCTGTGACAGTCAGCTAGCCTGCCCTGCACAAACTACGTAGCACAGTGAGAACCTTAGGGCCCCTTTCCTATACCTTGTGTTTCTGAGGTCTCGGCAAGAAGATACACCCAGTGAGCCCTCATGTGTCCCCTCACATCCTTGAACAAGTCCCCAGCCACCCACCCTCTCACATTCAAGCCGTTACAGAGCCCATACAGCTCCAGTCCTAGGTTTCTGAGCTTGTGAGCACCAGAGAGTGGCCAGCAGGCTGCTTTTTTGAAGGGTGTGGACATACTCTGGATGTCTAAGGGAAACTGCCCTAGAGAGAGGCTGAGTTCTTGAGGGTGTCTTGCACGGAGTTGGCAGCCAGATCACTTTTAATACCAGACTTCTCAAGAACACTAGTGTTAGCCCAGCTTCACAGCTGAAAAGTGGTGGAGGCAGCCTGGCTGGAAAGCGTATGACAAGAGCCGTAACTGACCCCGTCTCCAGTGCAGTCATCGGAGCTCCAGTTCAGAGAGAAAGGCTTGTCGGGTGATGTTTCCGATGCTACTGTGGCATCAAACTACCACATCTCAAGTTAGCGCTAACAAGCGACTGCAATCTAGCAACTTAAAAGAACACCCGGTTTGGCACAGTTTGGCACCTGCGCCTCAGAGATCATGAGTCTCAAACAAAGGCTTGAGCTTCAGCTTGCAGACCCTGTGGAGACTCCATTCCTAAGGTCATTGTTGTGTAAGAACTCAGTTCCTTGCGTTACAGGGCTGAGGCCACCTTACCTGACTGGCTGTCAGCCAGTAGCTACTCTAACCTCTGAAGGTCACCCTCACCGATGCTGTGAGGTGCCTTCCACCTACAGGCCACGAGTGATCTCCAGATCTTTCTCACACATTGAATTTGGTTCCTGCCATTGATAACATTGATAAATTCTGGATTCAGATTTGAGAGACTTTTATGGTTAAGTCAGCACCTCCAAGCTTCCAGTAATCTCACCATAACCTAATGGTAGCTGAAGACAACAGAAGGGGTGGGAACAAAGGGATAAGAAGAGAGAGGGACAGGGATGGAGAGGATGAGGGAGAACGGATAAAAGTTCTTGCAAAAAGAAAAAAGTAGATTGTGTCTACAAAGGGAGACCCTGTCTCCAAACAAACAATTAGTCATACCACATTGACGTAGAATAAGGTAGAAAAGACCAATTACTAGATTTACTCAAAGCACTGCTTATCCAACTCCTCGCCAAGCATGACGTCATTCGCTACCTGGAACAGAATGACCTAGAAAAACAGCTGAAACGATCGGTTGTTTCCTCTAACAACCTGACGACAAAAGCTTACACCTGTTAACTCTAACTTGTACCTTAAGAACAAAAGCCAGTTGCTACATGCGCTTCTCTACACTCTCACTTGCCTGACGTCTAAAAGGAGAGCGCAGACTGGACTGGCCTCAGTTCACCAGGAACAGCTCCTTTCTTCCACTCCTGCGGTGAGCGTGCTTATCCTAGAGAGAGCTGCAGCATCATAGAGTGAACAGCAACAACATGTCTGAATTTCAACAGCTTGAGACCTTTCAGGCTATAATCTGTACATAGTGAAATTGAATTTAAAAAAACAAGTAAAAAAAATTACTAGAGGACCGGTGACTGAGAGTCAATGAATTGTATTTTAAAATAGCCTGTGGTTAAAGAAAATTAGCAAAACCCAAACGAGTCTTTGAGAAAAACTAATTCAGTTTATAAAACCCCACTAAGAAAAATTATGGGCAAGATTACAGATTTTAAGATTAAAATTGGAAAAATCTCTACAGATTTTTGGTTGTTTGGTTGGTTGGTTTTGAAGCAGGGTCTCTATGTAACCCTGACTGTCCTGGAACTTGCTAAGTAGAACAGGCTGGACTGGAACTTGGAGTGCCAACTCTAATTGATTTTAATAATAAAATGCTGGAGTCAGATATTAGGGGGCAAAATCTGAAAGATCAGGGAAGTAAACCAGCCAGCTACTGAAGTTCTCACCTCTACTGAATCCCCAGTCCTGTCTCTGCCTAGACATATAACTTCCTGTCTCCACCTCCCTAGTGTTGGGATTAGAGGTGTGTGCCACCATTGCTTGACCTCTATGGTTAACTAGTGGCTAGCTCCAACCTCTGATCTTCAGGCAAGCTTTATTTGTTAGAGCACAAACTAAATATCACTGCAGGAACTCATAGAGAGCCTCCTGCCTCTATGCTGGGGTCAAGGCATGCACCGCCATGCCTGACAAATATTTTATGTGGTATGGATGTTTTGTCTGCATGAACATCTGTGCACCCACCCATGGGCCTGGTGGCCACAGAAGCCAGAAGAGGGCTCAGGGTCTCCTGGGACTGGAGCTGCAGATGGTTGAGACTGTCATGTGAGTGCTGGGAACCAAGCCCTCTGGGAGAGCGGCTAGGTCTGGAAACTGCTGAGCCATTTCTCCAGAAGATTTTTTTAATGTACGTTTTTTTAAAAAGCATTTCCTAAGTGAGTGCTGTATTTACATTATTTCCACCCTCCCTACAATTCATTTCTTCACATACACTTCTAAATTACTAAATTATTTCAATAGCATACATTAATTAGATGTAATAGATTTTACTATGACATTTTCATACATGAATATAATATGGTTCCGTCATACGCACACACACTCGTTACCCTCTCTTGTCCCCATTCCACCGCTGCGTATTCCTTTCCTTTTCCCAGCTAGCTTCTCTACTTTCATGGCTGTGACCTTTCTGACTGTGTGTGCCCCTGTGAGTTTCATTAGGATTATTTATGGGAATAGGGGACACTTATCAGTGGCTACACAATTGAAGATGGCGCTCCCTCTCCTCATCACTTGTTAACTGGGTAACAAGGGAGGAGTGAGGTAGCAGACTTTTTCTTTTGGGTCACCGACTGGTTCCCAAATCATGACACTGAGATGTTGGTGAACTTTTCATTCCCATCCACCAGTTCCCAAATAATCAATGTAGAGACTCAATATTAATTATAAACGCTTGGCCAATAGCTCAGGCTTGTTACTAGCTAGCTTATTTGAATTAGCCCATATTTCTTATCTAGGTTTTGCCCGGTGGCTTGGTACCTTTTCTCAGTACAGCATGTTACTTCTCCCTGCATCTGCTCGAGACTCCCACATCTGCCAATGACTCTGCCCTTCTTCCTCCCAGTAACCTCTGTTTGGCTCTCCTGCTTAACTAACCTTATCCTGTTTGGCTATTGGCCAGTCAGCTTCTTTATTAAACTAATCACAGTGACATGTGTTCCACATCAATTAATATTCCACACCAGACTTATTTTTAGTTATGAATGCTTGGCCTAGTTTAGGCTCATTTCTGGCTAGCTCTTTTAACTTAAATTAACCTGTTTCTCTTTATCGACCTTTTGCTTCAGGACTTTTTACCTTTCTTTCCTTCTCTATATCTTATTTCCGCTGCTTCTCATGTCTGGCTGATGGCTGCCTGGCTTCTTACCCCGGGTGTCCCTCTGCTCCTCCCTCGCTCTCGCCTCCTCCTTCTTCTCATCCCTTTCCTGACCCTAGGCTTCTCCTCTTATTTATTCTGCCTACCGGCCCCACCTATCCTTTCTCCTGCCTAGCTATTGGCCATTCATCTCTTTATTAGACCAATCAGGTGCAAGGTGAAACAGATGCAACACATATTTACATAATTAAGCATACATATCCTTACATCGTTAAATTAATACATCATAAGCAAAGGCAACACACCTTTTACACAGTTGAAGTAATATCCTGCAATATAAACAAATGTAACACATCTTTACATGGATATTCCACAAGAACTAATAGCCAAAAAATGTATAGGATTTATGACTAATGAAATTGTCTGGGGTGGGTTTTTTTTTTAATTGATTTTTATTGAGCTCTACATTTTTCTCTCCTCCCCTCCCTGACTTTTCCCTCCCCTTCAACCCTCCCCAAAGGTTCCCATGCTCTCAATTTACTCAGGAGATCTTGTCTCTTTCTACTTCCCATGTAGATTAGATCTATGTAAGTCTCTCTTAGTGTCCGCATTGTTGTCTATGTTCTCTGGGATTGTGATTTGTAGGCTGGCTTTCTTTGCTTTATGATTTGAAAGGTAAGCTGGGTATTACTTGACCAGAGACTCAGGAATACTTAACTTATTTAAATTCTGTACTTTTCTTTGGCATAGGCCCTATAACCAGGTTGTTGTTTTCCTGGTTTTGCTTCATTTTTAATTAGCTTACGTTGTTTTCCAAATTTGGGCATGATCCATACATCTCTTTGTGGAGATACTAGTTTAATTAAACACTTGAACATCTATCTTGCACCAGACATGGGGCTATGGAGACCATGAATGGTCAGGTTCCCAGGATAGGATGCACCCCCGTGCTCTAACTCCACTCTCTGTTGTGACTTAGGATTTTAGATACAGATAAAAACAGAGACCACTCACTGTAGACTTGAGGAGAGAGCCTTACTCGGGTTCAGTCGAGAGAACTGACTGTAATGTCAGACCCCAATTTGTAGTGGAGAAGGCTGAGAGACAGTATGGCGAATGCTTAAGAATCAAGTTAGAGCCAGCGGCCTCTTGTTTTACCACAGAGTGTTGATGTTTTTGTTGGAGGCCTGACCACATCCTCCTTGGTTTCTCCATGGCTATTTGCTTGTAGCTGTCTCCTTGATATCCTTGTCCCTGTACCATCGGGTCTAGCCTCCTCCACATCGAGCCCTCAGTAAGCGAGTGCTTGGTGAACACATCCACACTGGGACCTGACTACCGCTGCTGTCTTGGCCACAGGCTCAGGCATTCCTCACTCCCCTTTCTCAGCCACCCTTTGCGGGAGTTGGGCTGCCTGGCCCCTGGATGCTCTCTTGGATTCTTCCAGGGTTGGAAGCTCTCTGGGGAGTGACTGGATAGTGTTATGGGAGACCCTTCCTGACCCTTCCACTGATGCAGGCTGGCTGTATTAGTGCTGTTATTATTGGAGTCTCAACAAAGCCACTCCTCTTCTTCCTGGTTCAAATTCAGCTGGATCCGTTGTCTGCGGTTACCCTGCTGCATCTGCTTCAAAGCCAAACAATTACGCTCACGCTCCTGGCATTAAATGTCAGAGATTGCATTTCCGTAACCAGCTCCCAGGCGAAATATCAGAAGGTTCATCCACCGCCGTTGCACAACCCCAGGGTCATATAACGCCCATCACAACGGCAAAAGAAGATGAATCAGTGCAGCTGCCCTCAGGGCTTTGTCTCCAGTGGAATTCATTCCACTGCCTTGCCTTCATTTTTTTTTCCCTCCTCATGTAGGCCTGGCTTTAAAAGAACAATTTGTGGGGCTGAGATGATCCAGTTTTTAAAGCCACTTTCTGTGCCAGCGAGAGGACCCACGTTCAGGTCACCAGAACCCATCCTTTACCGGTTGGCACAGTGGCCTGCCTGTAATTCCAGTCCCAGAAGGCACAGAAAAGGGAGCCTTCCCCGCCTCCAGCAAGCTGCCTAGGCAAATGAGCCGTAATAATGAGGGATTTCTGGGCTTCACTGAGAGAGCCTTAAGAGGCTAAAGTGAAGGGTTGGGATGGAGCTCAGTGGTAGAGCGCTTGCCTAGCAAGCACTAGGCTCTGGGTTGGTCCTCAGTTCAAGCGGGGTGGGGGGGTGAGGACAAAATAATAAGAGATAAAGATGGAAGAGTGATCGAGAAAGATTTCAGATCTGGCCTTTGGGCCTCCACGTGCACACAGAAACACGTGCCCTCACCCCCATGTAACCATACATGGACACATGCATGTACATGAAAAGATGAAAAAGAAAAGAAAAAAAACTTGCAATGAGCTAAGGAATGGGACATTCAGCAAGTTGATACCTCAAGGCTGGAGAAGTGGACAATCTGAGCCTCATTATTTTGGCCTGTCATAGAATGCCCCAGGGCTTGTGTGTTATGACTCTCTCTATTGGAGATGTTTTTGGCGTGGGGCCAAGGACAGCATCTCTTTCTCCTCTTTCTCAGCAGTCTTTACCCTAGAGACTTCCTCATACTCTGTCTTCTACCTTCATTCTGGAACTCCTTCTGAAACTCACCCCCTTATGTGGTATTCAGTGTCACTGACACCCCTACATTTTAATCACTAATCCAAACCTCTGTCTGAGTGCCAGACTTCATGTCTGACCACTCAGTGTGGTTTCCACATGGATACCTCATAACGGTTACAGACTGGAGAGGTACCTCACCCCATACCCTGCTAAGCCCATTCTTCCCTCTTCCTCCTCAGTTCACACAAGCGGCCAGAAGATGAGGCAGGTGCTTGTGTGCTGGGCAGTTGACATGGTCTCTTTCAGTACTAAACATTCTCTTACCAAATACATGTGTGGTGGGAGAATGCTCCTGTATCCTGTAAAGATTTTTTTACTTGTATTGGTTTAATAAATGCCAATTGGCCAGTATCCAAGCAGGAAATATAGGCAGAGTGATCCAACTGGGAGAATTCTGGGAAGAAGAAAGGCTCAGTCTGCAGTCACCAGCCAGATGCAGAGGAGGCAAGATGAGAATGCCTTACTGAGTAAGATACCAAGCCATGTGGCTAAACATATATAAGTATTATGGGTTAATTTAAGTTGTAAGAGCTAGCTAATAATAAGCCTGAGCTAATAGACCAACCAGTTTATGATTAATATAAGACTCTGTTTTGTTGGGACTGAACAGCTGTGGGACTGAGTGGGACAGAAACTTATGTCTGCATACGTGTTTTTTAATCTCCATTTCATAGATGAAGGCACCTGGGCATTAGATTATCTATCTAGATTTACAGGTTTAGCAATAACCAATGACTAACTCAGTGATTGGTACATAAAGATCCTCCCTCCACTTGTCATATTTCTGTTAAATCATTTGATATATCTCCCCACCCCCCCCCAAGTTACCAGAATTGTTGGTATCAAGTCCTGAACGCTGGCAGCCCTAACAAGCTAGCCTTGGCCATCTGTCCTCCAAACACTAGTTAAAGAGTCAGAAAAGCATGAAAGGCAGAGAAAAGAGATGTGTCCAACATGACCATGCGCTAAGAAGAGACACACAATGAAGCCTATGACCCAGGTCCATCTCTGTCCTGGCATGAGGCACCAGGCATAGTGGTGCACATCTTTAATCCCAGAATTTGGGAGGCGGTGGTAGGCCTTTTCTACTTAGCAAGTTCTAGGACAGCCAGAATTACTTAGTGGAATTCTGACTTGAAAAAACAGTAATCAAAGAAAACCTCCAAAGGCATACTGTCAACAACTCTTCTGCACCTGGAGCTTCAGTGAGCTCCAGAAATCCTCCTGTCTCCACCTCTTCCCCAGGCTGGATTTCAAACATCAACTGCTGTGCCTGGCTTTTACATGAACACTACAGATCTGAACCCAGGTCCTCATGTTAGTGTGGCAGGCACTCTACCTACTGGGTCATCTCTTCAACCCCCATTTTTTTTAAAGCCTATACTTACTATACAAAAATGAAATAACGTGAACCACTTCTTAACTAATAAGCTATTTCTATTCTTCTCAGTAAATTGCCTGTTTCCATTCTGCTACCGTCCGGTAAATCAAGGAGAGTGGAAACCATTCTTCCTATGTTGAGGGTTTGACATTAGGCCATTGTTCCCGAAGTGAGAGGGCCGTGTGGGCTCCAAGTCAACGTTTCTGAAATACTGCTGGAAAAGCAATTCCCTAGGTTGCGGTAAAGAATTAAATGGAATAGTAGATTGTCTTTACTTATGTTCTATTGGTGGAATAAACCCCATCTTCCTAAAGTACAAACTGAAATGAACGATCATTTCTGGAACTCCCTTTTCACCTGAGGCTTCTGGTTGGTCTCCTTCCTAGACCTCGAGATCTTCCCGACCAGAATTCATGGTTGCCTTCTCTCCATTTTGACTTAAGGGCAGAGCCAGGCACTTAAAGGATTCAGAAATTTTTCATGAGTTACTGACTGAAGTATGGGACAGATCCTTATCCAATAATCCCAAGGCAAACGCGTGTTTAAAATGAACCTCGCCTCTTATGTCAAACGTCAGCTCTGTTCCACTCATCTGTCTGTGCCTCATTCCTTACATCCATTAAGAGGGAGAAGACAGCGCTCTCTTAGAAGTGGTTGCTAAAACGCACATCTGCTGGAGCCAGAGGCAAGCGGTCCAACAGGTGGCAGCCGACCAGAAGGCTCGCGGGCGGGGTCCAGGCTCCGCGCCAGGCCAAGTGCACACACCTGGGGGCGTGGTCTAGAGGGCGTGGCCAGCCGAGCTCCGGGGGCGTGGCCAGCGAGCGGGCGCGGGCGGACGGGCAGGCGGGGAGAAGCCAGGGGCCGGGCGGGCCTGTGTGTTGGCGGCGCCGGAGCTCGCGGGAGCGGCTTGGAAGCCCGGCCGCCGGGAGGAGGCCGCGGCCACGGTGAGCACGGGCGGGCGCGCGAGCGAGCGGGAGGGCGGCTCGGAGGCCAGGCCGCGGCACTTGGCGTGGGAGCGGGTGCCGGGAGGCCCGAGCGACGGGGACAAAGGGCCGCGGTGCTCGCCGCCTCCGATCCCCGGGTCCGGGCGCCGGTGCTCGACGCCCCTCCCTCCGAGGAACGCCGGGGTCACCTGTCTCCCGGGGGGATGGCGAACGGACGCTTGGGGAAGCCGGAGATGTCTGTGGGTCCCCGCGGTCGGTGGCTGCGGGGGCGCAGCAGCTGCGGGCAAGTTGCCCACAGACACGACTGGTCGGCGGGGGGAGCGAACGAGAAAATTGGATTACTAACGGTCTCCTGCGGAATGTTTTGTGCCCGCGGTCAGGAGCGCCAGGACTTTCTGTTTCAAAACTGAGTTTTACAAAGCCCCGAGTGGAGCGCCGTCTCATCATTTTCTGACCAGCAGGGTCCACCTCTTAACCCTCCTTCCCTATACCAGAATTGTAGTTTATTGTTTGGAGGGGATTTATTTTTATTATATTTTTTAAAAATGTATGTGCCTATCTGTGTGTGTATGCACATTTCCGTCCTGGTGCTGCTCGGGGCCAGAAGAGGGCGTTGTATCTCCCAGAGCTGTGCTTACAGGCAGTTGTGAGTGCTGCCAGATATGAGTGCTGGGAACCAAACTCAGACCCTTTACAAGAACAGCGAGTGGTCTTAAAACACCAATCTCTCTAGCCACTTATTTTTATCTTTACTTTTAATTTATTTGATTTGGAAGTAAAACTGGCCTGCAATTCATTATCCTCCTGCCATGTTTGCCAAATACGGGGGCTACAGGCATGTCTGACCAGATCCAGCTAATATTTATTTTCATTGATTTTATTGTGGATTTGTGTTTTAGCCTTAAATTGTATCTTGTAAGTTTTTATTTTATGACTATTAGTGTGTGCATGTGTTGCACACCTGTGCACCTGTGCCATGGTATGTCAAAGGACAACTTTGGAGGGCGGCAGCTCTCTCCATTAGGAGTTTGAGGAATAGAATTGACCAGCCAAATGCTTTTACCCACCTAACCGACTTGCCAGCCCCAAATTATAACCCCTGTGAAATTTTGTGTTGGTTCCCTCCCCCTTTATTTTCTGTTTGTAGTATAATCCCTTAATAATGGAGGACTCTATGATACCAACAGAAAGAATATTTTCACATTTACCCACAATTCTTAATGCAATTAATAATTTATTGGCATTTGTTATTGGTACATTTATTTGAATGGTTGTGGCTTCCACTCCCCTCTCTCTCTCTCTCTCTCTCTCTCTCTGAAGTATTTACTGATAAAATGAGATAATCATTAGGATAATTTTCATTTGCAGTTTTGTTTTGAATACTATCATTTTAAAAATTGGAGCAGAAGTTATAGTTTGTGGTGGAAACCGTGCCTCACATACGGTGAGGCCCTAAGTTCTACCTCCAGCAGCACCTATATACACATACACAGAGACTTTAAAATGCATTAAAATATTACAGTATTGATATTTTTGAAGATGTATTTTTGTTATTTTCAATTATGTGTATGTGTGTGCAGGTGCCCCAGGAGGTCAGAGGCTTCAGCTCCTCTCCCCCTGGAGCTGAAGTTCAGGTGATTGTGAGCTGCCCCAGATGGGCCCTGGGAACTACGTACTCTTGACTGCTGA
Organism: Microtus ochrogaster; assembly: GCF_000317375.1. NCBI lineage: Eukaryota > Metazoa > Chordata > Mammalia > Rodentia > Cricetidae > Microtus > Microtus ochrogaster. Next base: position 23,616,667 of record NC_022030.1, read on the forward strand.
GCCATCCCTCTAGCCCTGAGTTCAGTTCCCAGCACCCACATCTGGCAGGCCACACAGCCTCTTAAGTCCAGCTCCGGGATACAACGCTGTCTTCTGGCCTCCAGCAGCACCAGAACCGAAGTGTGCATGCACACACAGACATGCACATAATGTTTTAATAGTTCTTATATGAGTGTAAATACTGGGATTGGATTTGACTAAAGTCTGAAGTTGAGATTTGAGTAGTAGTGGTGCAGTTGGCACTGCTTGCAGATTGCTGGGCGCTAGCCATGTTCACTGTAATTTTTTATCATGCCTGTCGTAGTAGTATTCTAGGTTTCTTTAAGGATGGCCACCCAAGCCTGAAGTTTTGAATATTTAAGTAATCTTTGAGAATGATCTTCAAATGATTCCTCAACGTTTTTGACACAAGCAATTAATTCTAGGCTTATGTTGGGATTTTTTTTCTTCTTGTTTGATTTTGTGACCTACCACTTGCCTTTGAGTTAAAGTTTTTGTGTGTTTGGTTTTGTTTTTAGCTTCCTGGCAGTTACTGAGGGGCTTCTTTGAAGAACCATGAAGTCACACTATGTTGTGCTAACCCTAGCCTCCCTGGTGTTCCTGACGAGCCTCCCTGTGTCACAGAGCTGTAACAAAGCTCTCTGTGCTAGTGATGTGAGCAAGTGCCTCATTCAGGTAAGATAAAAGGTGCTTTTGTTGATATTGAAACATACTGTGGACAGGTAGACACTGTCGAATAAGTCAAAGCCAGAGTATATGGTCTGAACTTTGGGCCAGGGCCAGAAGTGCTGAACTTTAGATTTTTATCTCTATGGCTCTCTTCCATCCAACCGAGGTTGGGTTTAATAAGTTCGATCTAGAATGTGCTATTCTGCTGTGTAAGCTGCTGTACGTGTTGAGCACGCTAGTCTCTATAATCTAGCGTGCATGGTGGTGTCTTAATAACTATATTTAGAAAACTTTTAGCCTATCAATTAATAGACAAATTATTACATGTACCGTATTATTTTTTGGTTGCTGTGTAACAGATGATATCAAAACCTAGCAACCTCAGGCAAAAGTGCATCACCTCCTGAAGCTTCTGAGGTCTCGGGTCTGGGAAGCAGTGCGGCTGGGAGGTTCTGGGTCAGGCTTGCTCACAAGGTTGCAGGCTGGGTTTATCGAATCTCCTTCCAGGTATTTGAAAATTATCCTTTCCATTCGAAGCCCGTTGATCAGTGTAGTTACCTCCCGTTGTCCTGAGGCACAAGTGACAGTAAGCCACTTTTGGTGAGGTTCGTGTAGCTAGGAAACAGCTGTGGGATTTGGTCTGTTTTTGTCTCCAGCGCCCATGACTTTTTCACTCAGCGTAATGGCTACCATTCTCCATGCCGCTGTGATAGTTAGTGATGGATTACATGGCTTCTCCTCCCATCCCATCACCAGTCTTTCCTTTGGGGTGCCTGTCTTTTGTAGCCTCCACTGGAGGTGCTGGCTGTGGCCTCGGAAATGTAATAGCTATGCACACAGGTTGAATGTTCCTTATGTGAAATGGTTACACTCAAAAATGTTTCATATGCCGGGCGATGGTGGCGCACGCCTTTAATCCCAGCACTCGGGAGGCAGAGGCAGGCGGATCACTGTGAGTTCGAGACCAGCCTGGTCTACAAAGCTAGTTCCAGGACAGGCTCCAACGCCACAGAGAAACCCTGTCTCAAAAAAAAACAAAAAACAAAAACAAAAACAAAAAATGTTTCATATTTGAATTTTTTTTAGATTTTGAAGTGTGTGTGTGTGTGTGTGTGTGTGTGTGTGTGTGTGTGTGTGGTGTGTGTTCAGGTACCTTGGTAATGGGACACAATCTAAAGACAAAATATGTTTATATTTCATGTATCGAGGGTGATCTTGAGCAGTATTTTTAGCGTTTCTGTCAGATGTGGAATTTTCCACTTGTGATGTCATGTTAGTGGTCAGTACATTTTAGAGTCTTGAGCCTTTCAGGTTGCACATTAAGGATGAGAGCCACACAGTCTGTATTAGCTTTCCCTGTAGAGCGTGAGTCAGCTGACTTTGGCTGTAATTCTCACTTGAAAACACCATCTTAAGTTTTTATAGAGCAAATGTCGTTTGTGCCTATTCCTGATATTTTCTTCCTTTTAGTTAGTAATTGGAACTTTAGGTATATTAATCTCATACTCTGATAGAATCTTTACTTTACCTTTTAAATCAAAATATTTAACTAGAGAAAATTGTTATTAGCTGACTTTTTTATGTCTTCCTTCATATATGTATGTGTATATATATATGTGTGTGTGTGTGTTGTAGGTGAACATGTGTGTGGTGTATGTAAGTGTATGTGTATTATAAGTACACATGTGAGTATATATGTGTTGTAGGTGCACATGTATGTGGTGTGTGTATGTGTATTGGAGGTGCACATGTATGTGGTGTGTGTATGTGTATTGGAGGTGCACATGTATGTGGTGTGTGTATGTGTATTGGAGGTGCACATGTATGTGGTATGTGTATGTGTGTTGTAGGTGCACATGTATGCATTTGTCCTTGTTTGTGTGGAGGTGTAGCATGAATTCTAATTGGTCTTAATAAATAAAACCCAGAGTCAGATATTGGGGTGAAAGCTGAAGGATCAGGGAAGCAGTGCCGTCAGCCACTAGAGAGACTCTTAACCTCTACCGACGCTCAGGCGGAAGGGGTGATCCTGTCCTCAGAATACATCCTTAGACTGTGTCTTCAGACTGCACTGAGCTCCTGTCTCCTTCTGCCTTATATTCCTCTCTCCACCCAGTCATGTCACTCCTGTCTCCACCTCCCTAGTGCTGGGATTAAAGGCCTGTGATTCCCAAGTGCTGGGATCACCTTTTGTGAGCTCTGTTTCTCTTTTAGACAGATTCAATCTTGTGTAGCCCAATGTGACCTTGAACTAACAGGGATCCCTCTGCTTCTGTCTCTTGATTCTGGGATTAAAGGTGTGTGCCACCACTCCTGGCCTCTAGTGGCCTTTCTCTACACTCTTTTTCAGGCAAGTTTTATTTGTTAAAGCACTAACAAAATACCACTCCACGGAGGCTAGAGGAGGATGTCAGGCATCCTGTCACTCTCTGCCTTGTTCCATTGAGACAGGGTCTTTTACTGAACCTGGAGCTAGGCTAGTGGCTACCAAGCTGCAGGGAGCTGTCTCACAGCCCAGGTTATTCTGAGGATTTTTTGAAGTATATACAGAGAGAGGAACAATGAACCATTCATCCACAGTTAGAATGGTTGCTGTCATTATTTTGTATTATTTTCACCTTAGCTCTGTTGCAATTTCAGGCCAGTCCCCATTTTGTTTTATCCATAATTCTATCTGCATGTTTAATAGATAAGAACTTGTATGTGTGCATGTTTGTATGTGTATATGCACGTGTGTGTCAGCCTTGAGTGTTGATACTCAGGAGCTCCCACCCTGTTTTTAAGGCAGTGTAACTCCCTGAGACTTGAGGCTTGCTGCCAGGGTAGGCTATCCAGCCAGTAATGTCTCTGTACCCCGGTGCTGGGATTGCAAACCACCATGCCCTGCTTTTACATGTTTGCTACAAGTGGAACCCAGAGCCTCATGACTGCTGAGCCATCCCTCAGCCCTCAAGAACTTTTTTACATAGCTATTCCATCAGTATCATGATGTAAAAAGATTACCTGGCAGACCCTGAGGAGCCGCTTGTGGAAGCCGAAGACTAAGAAGGGATCTTAGTCTGTGGTGGGCTAGCCTTACAAGTTGTTGAAATATGAGCAGCGGGGCTGCGTCCCCAGCATTCGGCCGCCTGTATGGTTAGCTTTATACCTGAAATAATTACACGGAAACTGTATTCTTTTAATCACTGTCTGGCCCCAATAGTTTCAGCCTCTTATTGGCTAGCTCTTACATATTAATCTAACCCATTTCTATTAATCTTTGTAGCACGCACGCTGGCTTACCAGGAATGATCTTAACCTGCGTCTGTCTGGCGTGGGAGAACCATGGCGACTCCCTGACTCAACTTCTTTCTCCCAGCATCCTATTCTGTTTTCTCCGCCTACCTAATGGTTGGCCTATGAAATGGGCCTAGGCAGTTTCTTTATTAATAAGAAATCATTCCCACATCAACAAGTCACTGTGGAAGGGTTAGCCTAGATAAACAGCATTTCTCTACCTCAAACCTTACCAAAAGTATTAAAAGAGTTAACAGGAATCTTCAGTCATGAGGTCTCGGCTTCAGTCATCTGCACATAAAGGCTGTGTGCAGTGGCCAAGGTGGCGATGAGTGTTTGTAATCTCAGTGCAAGAGGTGGGGACAGGAAGGTCCTGGGATTTGCTGGCAGCCACTCCGTCCTAATCTGTGAGTTCCAGGCCCAGGGAGAGAGACCCTGCTTCAGAAACAAAGGTAGAGGCCTTCTGGGGAATAGTCACCAAGGTTAACCCTAACTTCTGTGCAGTGTGTACCTGTGTGTGAACACACACACATACACTGTTCTTTATTTAAAATACTTTAAATTTTTTCTTTTATTAAAGATAGTTTTTTTACTTACATAATATATCCTGATTACAGTCCTCCCTCTGCTCCTCCCAGTTCCCCCACCTCCCCTCCCATCCAGACCCACCCTGTCTGTCTCACATTAGAAAACAAAAAGGCTTCTAAGGGACAACAACAAGATATGATATAATATAAACAAAAACTAATACATTGGAATAGAACCAAACAAACAGAAGAAAAAGAGCCCCAAAAGAGGCACAAGAAACAGAGACCTACTCGTTCACACTCAAGAATTCCATAAAACACTAAACTGAAGCAATAGCATATACTCAAGGGCCTGTAGGTAAAAAAGAAAGAATAAAAATATGTAAATAAAATAAAAAATATTATAAAAATGAAGGGAGAAAAGTAAAAAGCCCTGTGTCCTGTATAGTTTTATGTCAACTTGACACAAGCTAGAGTCATCTGAGAGGAGGGAGCCTCGTTGTGAAAATCCCTCCTTAAGACCTGGATGTAGGACACTTTCTTAATTAGTGATTGATGGGGTGCCCACCCCTGATCTGCTGGTTCTGGTTTCTATAAGAAAGCAGGCTGAGCAAGCACCCTTTCGTGGCCTCTGCTTCAGCTTCTTCCTCCACGTTCCTATCCTGTTGGAGTTCCTGTCCTGACTTCCTTCAAGGATGAACAGTGATGTGGGAGTGTAAACTAAATAAACCTTTTCCTCCTCAACTTCTTTTGGTCCTGGTGTTTGATCACAGCAATAGTGACCCTGACTAAGACACTCTGACATGACGTTGTGAGTCAAGGAACTGCCGTAGCTGCTGCTGAGTTCCTCCTCTACTGGCGTCTGTGCTGGACGGGAAGCCCACGGCTAATAGCGGTCTGTTTCCCCACTCAGACTCCCCCAAATTTTCTCTTCTTTCTTTTTTTAAATTTTTTTCTTTTACTGAAGGTAAGTTCTGATACAGTGTATCCAATTATAGTTTCCCCTGCCTCTGCTCTTCCCAGTTCCTCCCCATTTTCCATCCCTTTCTGTCCTTTATTAGAAAAGAACAGGTGTTGGGTGGTGGTGCCTTGCGCCTTTAATCCCAGAGGATCTCTGTGAATTCAAGGTCAGCCTGATCTACAGAGCGAGTTTCAGGATAGGCTCCAAAGCCACAGAAAAATCCTGTCTCAAAAAAACAAAAAAAAGAACAGGCTTCTATGAGATGACAACCAAACATGACAAAAGAAAGTAAAGAGAAAACTATCATATTGAAGTTGGACACAGCAACCCAATAGAGGAAAAGGGTCTCAAGAGCAGGCAGAAGGGCTGGTCTCAAAGTTGGGAGTCCCATAAAATTACTAAGCTAATGGATATCAGACACCTGTGCTTGCTGCGTCAGTCTCCGAGAGCTCCTTGAGCCGTGCTTAGTCGATTCAGAGGGCCTTGTTCTCTTGTTGTTCTCTATCCCCTCTGGCTCTTACCATCTTCCTCCTCTTCCCCAGGATTCCCTGATCTCTGAGGGATTTGATGGAAACCTCCAATTTAGTCTCTCTCCATATAATGTCTGGCTGTGGGTCTCTGCATCTGTTCCCATCTGCAGAGAGGAAATATCTCTGATGATTACTAGACAAGACTTTGATCTATGGGTAGAGCAGAATATCATTAGGAATCATTTTGTTGGTTTATTATTATTATTATTATTATATCAGTGGTCTTTCCCTAGGTCTGGTTCTTGGTAACCCAAGCAGTGTCAGGTATGAGCTCATGGAGGGGGCCTTAGATCAGATCAGACATTGTTGGCCACTCACACAAGTTCTTTTCCACCGGTCCCCTAGCCTATTTTGTAGGCAGGATAGATGGTAGGCCAAAGATTTTGTGGCTGGGTTGGTGTCCTGCAAAGTAGCCTTTCTGTACCAAAGAGACTAGAATATAGGGATGAGGGCTCTATGTTCAACTTGTCCATGTTCAATGAATTGTGTGGGCATTGTCCTTGGCAAAGTAGGGGGCCCTGATGTCAGTTTGTGGAGAGCAACCCTTTTTCTTAGCAACAGCCTGAGTTTTGAGGGGAGGGGGGATTTCCATGGGATCCCCTTGGCCAACAACTCAGCTGAATGTAACCTAATCCCACCAGTGGAAGGCTCACCTGTCTTCGAGAGATGACCAGTTGAGACTCCGTATCCCCCATTACTAGAAATCTTCCTTAGGATCATCTTCATAGATTCTAGGGCATTTCAGTTGCACTAGGGGAAACCAAATTTTCTTTTACAAGTTTTTATCAGTTGGAGATTGTTTCTGGGTTAGGGATGGGGGGTCATGTGACTTCCCCTCCTTCCAGCTCTAGGACCCTGTGTATGCTACCTCCGTCTCTCTGAGTTCATATGTAGAGAGATCTTGTTGATGTAGGGGCCTTATTTTCTTAGAGTCCCACATCCCCCCTGACTCTTGTGCTCGTCCACCTCCTCTTCCTCAGGGTTCCCTGAGCCCCAAGGAGACGATTGGATGAAGACCTCCTAGTTCAGACTGAGTGCTCCATGGTCTCTCACTCTCTGCATAGTGTCTGGCTGTGGGGCTCTGTTTGTTCCCGTCTGCTACGGTGGGGAAGCTTCTCTGTTGATGGCTGAGCAAGGCACTGGTCATATTTGTCTTTCTGTGTCTTAGGTTACCTCACTCAGAATGATTTTTTTCTAGTTACACCCACTTACCTGTGAATTTCATTTTTTTTACCAGCTGAGTAATAACTCTATTATATAAATGCACCACATTTTCTTTATCCATTCATCTATTGAAGGACATTTAGGTTGTTTCCAAATTCTGGCTAGTTCTGTGCAGTTCTAAAGAAAGAAAAGAGCTATTATGTGTTTGTGTCAAAAAAAAAAAATTCTTCTTTTTAAAATCAGAATGAAGACCAAAGAGATCACATAGGGGTTTAGGCTGCCAACCAAGACTGGTGGCCTGAGTTCAGTCCCTGGGACCCAAAAGACAGAAAGAGAGGGCCAACTTCCAAACGTTAGCCCTTACTCCACATAACCACACACACACACACACACACATGTGTGTAGATACATGTTTGCACACGGATAAATGCAAGAAAATATTTTTTAAAAAAGAATCTTCAAATGTTAAATTTGAAGTGGAAAATCCCTTGACTCAGTTCCGCTCCTTTCGGTCCCTGTAGAGCCACCTTTGGTTTGTGTAACTGTTTCTGTTTACTTCCTTCGGTGACTTTAGCTCTATGACTAAGTAACAAGCTTTTGTTACGATTTCTTTTTCCATTTAATTTTTTTTTCCCCGAGATAGGGTTCCTCTGTAGATAGGTCTCAAACTCACTGAGATCTGTCTGCCTCTGCCTCCTGAGAGCTGGGATTAAAGGCATGCACCACCACCACCTGGCCCATTTTAATTTTTAAACTAGAGTCTTTTATAACCAAGGCTGCCCTCTAACTTGCTATGGGATCATGTTACACTACCATTAATGGCTATATTTAATGTTACAGAAAGCAGAGAAATTAGTTTTCCTTGCCTTATGAACTGTGCAGTCAGTATTATACTTTATTGTATTATACTTGAGACAGGATCTCACTATATGCTTCTGGCTCACATGAACTACTCTCTGCCTTCTGAGTGCTGGGATGAAAGGCATATACCACCTGGCCAGCTGAGTGCTGGGATGAAAGGCATATACCACCTGGCCAGCTGTCTTCAGTATTTTGTGTTTTGTATAGCTTAGTGGTGGGCTGCCTCAAATCTGTGTGGAATGAAGTGTTTCCTAGACTTTGACTTGAATATTGTCACGGTTGATACCTGTATCCTGGGAGGTAGCCTAGTATAATAATTAAGAAAAAAATTTGCTTGTGACTCATACCTATTGCCCCAATTCTAGGGGGGCTGTGGCAAAAAGATTGTGAACTGGAGACTATTCTGGGCTACAGAGTGAGATCCTGTCTCAGAAAACAAAGAAATGAATAGGAACATGAGCTCTATATCTGGGAAGGTGAACTAGTGGATAAAAGTGCTAGGTGAGCAAGCCTGATGACCCAAGTTCAATTCCAGGAACCCCACATAGAGGTGGGTCCACATTTGTAACACCCAAACTCTCCATTTTCTCCCTCCCTTTAAACTCACAGAGATCCGCCTGCCTCTGCCTCCAGTGCTGGGATTAAAGGTGTGCGTCACCACGCCTGGCCATACCCAAACTCCTAATGCAGGACAGGAGGCACAGATAAAAGAATCACTTGGAAGCTGGCAGAGCAGCTAGCCTGGAATCTACATAATGGCAGAAACAAGAGAGACCTACCTGCTCAGCAAGGTAGAAGGTAAAAACCAATTCCCAAAAGCCGTCCTCTGACTTCATCTGTGCGCTGGATACACACATACCCGCTACTGCACGTGTGCACATGTACACAATAAATAAAAACATGAACTCTGGCTCCGGACTGTCCACATTTAGTCCTCTTCATCCATCTACTGGATTTATAATGTTGGGCAAATGAGTAAATCTTTCAGTGCCGTAGTTTCCTGTATATTAAATAGGGATTCCAGTACCTACCTGTGTGACTGGTGTCTGGGTGAAGTGTTTTGAGCAGTACCTGTACTTATGAGTTCTGTCAGTTACCACTAACTATGTTTCTGCTTGCTAGTTGTATCTGAATCCTCCATACTTAGTTTCCAAGTATATTCTAGAGCTGACAGTCAGTAAATGAGGTTTCCCTTTCATGATCATGTTGGCACAGATTGCATACTCACAGGGGCACGTTTCTCTTCTTGGGTGACTGTTTTTCAGTATCTTTTCTCAGTAGTCATTAACACCTTGTGCGGTAGATTATTGATCTGTGTTGCCTCCCCGGTGGAATGTTTGGTTTTTGGTGTTTCCAGGCTCAGCTGATGCTCTGTAGCTGAGGAGCAGCCCGGCACAGACTTCACATTAATGCATTCCTTAGCTGTTCACCAATTCACGGATCCCATGTTTTGTCCTTTAGAAAAAGCATTCCTTCATCTTGTTGTAATGTGCCTTTAGGTCCTCAGATAGGCTGTGCCAAAGTAACGTTCTGGGTCCTATATTCCTGAAAATAGACCTTTTCTGATTGCATGCCTGCATGATGGTTTTTCTGAATATAGAATTTTATGTTTTGAAGTCATTTCCTTGATATCTACTAGGATCCTGCATTGCTGGGAAGAAGTCTGGTGCCAGCATATTCCTTATTTCCTAGAAGTAACTGTTGGCTATTTTTGAAACTTTTAGTATAGTATCTGTCTTAGTGTTATGTTGCTATGAAGAGACTCCATAACCAAGGCCACTTATTTTTTTCCATTTATTTATTAAAGATTTCTGTCTTTTCCCCGCCACCGCCTCCCATTTCCCTCCCCCTCCCCCAATCAAGTTCCCCTCCCTTGTCAGCCCATAGAGCTATCAGGGTTCCCTGCCCTGTGGGAAGTCCAAGGACCACCCACCTCCATCCAGGTCTAGTAAGGTGAGCATCCAAACTGCCTAGGCTCCCACAAAGCCAGTACGTGCAGTAGGATCAAAAACCCATTGCCATTGTTCTTGAGTTCTCAGTAGTCCTCATTGTCCGCTATGTTCAGCGAGTCCTGTTTTATCCCAGGTTTTTTCAGACCCAGGCCAGCTGGCCGACCAAGGCCACTTATGAGAGAAAGCATTTAATTGGGGCCTTGCTTACAGTTCAGAGGGTGAGTCCCTGTCTGTCATGGTTGGGAGCATGGCAACAGGCAGACTGGAACAGTAGCTGAGAGCTGTCTCTGACCCACAAGCAGGAAGTAGAAAGCTTTTGAAACTTCAGAGCCCACCCCCAATGACACACCTCCTCCAAAAAGTCCACACCTCCTAACCTTTCCTAAATAGTTCACCAACTGGGAACCAAATATTTGAATGTATGAACCTATATTTCTTCAACCCACCAGTGTCAGTGCCTTGTATTTAACTATTTAAAATGTAAATAGTTGAGTCGGGATACTTGGATACCTTGTGAATCTTTTGAAGGGGTATCAATTTTGAGCATGTACATTACCTTGATTGCTGTAGCTCTGTAGTGTAGTCTAACCTGGTTCTTTGTAAGATTTTGTTGTCAATTCTGGATTGCTTACATTTCCATGTAAATTTTAAGATTATCTTGTTAATTTCTGTGATAAAACTTGCTAGGAAATGGTTTAACATAGTAGGGCTTCGTGTTTTAAAAATAGTTTTGATCTTTAGGGAAAAAAATGGGTACAGAGTTCCCTTATACTCTGTCCATCTTTATTTTGTTATTTTTCAATATCTCTTTATTCTTTTTCTTGTTGAAACAGATATGCTATTTTATCTAGGCTGGTCTTGAACTTGGAATCCTTCTGCCTATTGAATTTCTGGGATTATAGACTTGCACCACCACACTCAGCAGTTTCTGGCTATTATTATCTTTCATTGCTGTGCTACACTTTTTACTGAGAATGAACTAATATTGATACACTGTTATTAACTTTTTACTGAGAATGAACTAATATTGATACACTGTTATTAACTAAAACCCATTGTTTACATTTTGTTCATACTTTTCCTGTGGCTTTTAACAGATGCACAAATACTGTGCATTTATTCTTCTCATTTTATTTATTTATATTTTATGTGTGAGTACTCTGCATATATACCTGTACACCAGAAGAGGGCATCAGATCCTATTACAGATAGTTGTGAGCCACCATGTGATTGCTGGGAAATGAACCCAGGACCTCTGGAAGGGAAGCCAGTGCTCTTAACCCCTGAACCATCTTTCCAGACATCTCTCTTCTGTAGTGAAATTGTTTCACATTTCACTGAAGTTCAGTTTATGATTTTTTTTTCAAGGTAGGGTAGACCAGTGTAGCTTTGGAGCCTGTCTTGGAACTAGCTCTGCTAGCCTCGAACTCACAGAGATCCGCCTGCCTCTGCCTCCCAAGAACTGGGATTAAAGGAGTGCACCACCACCACCACCACCTAGCTACAATATTGATTTTTAACTCATGAAATTGAACAAATTATCTTTTATTTAGATTTTCTTGCATTTCTTTTAACTATATTTGTATTTTTAGTATACTTATCATGCATTTCTTTAAAAATATTTTTATGTGTTTAGGTGTTTTACCTGCATGTATGCCGTGACCACATGCATTTCTGGTGGCCACAGAGGTCCAAGGAGGAGTCAGATCCCCTGGGACTGGTGCTACAGATGGCCGTGAGCCACCACGTGGGTGCTGGGAACTGAATCCAGGTGTTCTAGAAGAGCAGCCAGTAATCACTGAACCATCCCTTTAGCCCCTGAGATATTCTTTAAGTAGCTGAGTGCCCTGCACGGTTAAGATGTGCCGCAGCTTTGCTTTTCTGTGAACACGCTGAGCTGCCATTACAGAAGCACTGTTCTGTGGTCTGCAGAGCACAAGACCCGTTGCTGCGTGGGTGATCATAGCTGTCCTCTTCAACTCACTGAGTAACGTGCGCAGAAATGATTGACATGAGTAAGTTAGAAGGGATCTGATACTTTCTTTTTTGCCTCAGTGAGCACCAGGCACACATGTGGCACATGGACATACATGCAGGCAAAACACCCATATTCATAAAATAATAAAAATTTGTAATAATTTTTTTAAAAAAAGAAAGACAAAGATATGGTCTAAGGATGTGGTTAAGTGGCACAAATGAGACATCTCTAGATGTGTCACCTAGCCACCAAGAGCTACCTATTGTGAAACGCCTGGGTTCAATCCTCAGCAGTCAGGGGAAAAAACAAAAACAAAACAACAACAACAAAAACAACCCAGGAAATGATACAGAGGTTTAAAACAAGCTGTTCCTTAAGAAACTTGGGTTTCTTCTGTTGGCTTGGTTTGAACAGCATCTGTACTGCTGAGATGATGGGCTGTGAGGATGTTAGGACATTTGCCTCTGTTTAGTCCTCTGCGCCTCCTGAGAAACATATACAAAATCGTTTCCCTGGAAGGTCGTGGTCATGTAAATATTTTTACCAGGATGGTTGCAAACAGTCAAGGCAGTGTGCGGTCATCCCAGCCATTCCTGCAAGTTGCTAGGCATAAGGGTGGTCTCTATATAAATGTTTATCTTGTGCTCTGACTGCGAAGAAGTCTTGCTTTAAACATGGAGCAAATGGTTGTCTTGGTGCACACCCTTGCTCGGGTGGGCTGCAGTCACCCTCTCTGAATAGAGGATGTTGTTTTGACTAGACCTTTACTGTTTTGTTGCTTTTCTTTTTTTTTGGTTATTCGAGAAAGGATTTCTCTGTGTAGCCCTGGCTGTCCTGGAACTCTCCCTGTAGACCAGGCTAGCCTCAAACTCACCTGCCTCTGCCTCCCGAGTGCTGGGATTAAAGGCGTGCGCCACCACCACCCGGCTATTTTGATACTTTTATAAAAAGAAGTTTTAGGTCTGGTAAGATATTTGAGGGGGTAAAAACACCTGCCATCAAGCCTGATGACCTGAGTTTAATACCTGGGACACACACACACACTTTCTAGACAAATAAATAACACAATTAAAAATAAACTGTAAATAACATTTAAAATTCAGATCAATAAAAGTAAATAAATTAAAGTTTGGATCACTCACATGTCTACCATGGTCTCTTGCTCCCCATCACTGTGACAGAATACCTCCAATAATCAGTTTCCATTGTGTGATGGTTACTCTTCATCATCAGCTTGCTGGGTTTAGAATCACCTATTAGGAGACACACTTCTGGGCATGTCTTTGAGCACATTTCCAGAGAGGAAAACAGAAGAGGGGAGATACCCCACCCACCCTGGGTATTAGCAACGCATTCATCCAGAAGACAGAGTAGGAGGAAAAGGAGAAAGCCAGCATCCATGCCCTTTCCTCTGCTCAGAGGTGTTCTAGTTGCATGTCACTGCTGCCCCAGAGCTGCCATCATGCCAGCTGTACCATGGTGGCCTGTGAACCAAAATAAGCCCTGCTCTTTAATCTTCTTAGTTACTGTGTTGCTGTGAAGAGACACCATGACCGCCGGGTGATGGTGGCGCACGCCTTTAATCCCAGCACTCGGGAGGCAGAGGCAGGCGGATCTCTGTGAGTTC
>NC_022030.1:23631183-23636541 GCF_000317375.1 Microtus ochrogaster
GGCCACACTCAGACTTCTATTGAGAGATCTGTAATGACTATTTTAGCAGTTTACTGGCTCTCTGTTATGTAGCACTTCTCTGCGCTAAATTAGCACACTACTTCTTAGTGTGAAATTAATTTAGTTGCCGGGCAGTGGTGGCACACTTTAATCCCAGCACTGGGAGACAGAGGCAGGCAGATCTCTGTGAGTTCAAGGCCAGCCTGGTCTACAGAGCTAGTCAGAATCATGGTGTGACTGTGTACTCAGGGTCATGCCCCATGAGGAAGCATTGTACTTTCTCCAAGACTTTCAGCGTGGACAACAGATGATGTTGCCATTAAGTGGCTGAAGCCATGAAAGAATTAAGTACTGGATTTCAGTGTCTGGTCTGACTCTCAGCTGATAATACCTCCTGTACAAACAATGGTTAAGCTTGGGCAAGCACCTGTGATTGAGTTTAGTTGTCAGAGTAAAAGGTGCCTCTGCTTAAACGGCTTGAAGTCTTTCATCTGAGGATTGGTTGATTTTTTTCTCCAAGAAAGACTAATAACTAGTTATTAAAATGCTGGACAGAAACAAGCGTTATTTTTCTCATTCCAACCTGTATGAAGCAGTAATGTCTTACTCAAACCAGAGTCAAATCCTAGCCACTTGCTAATTGAATGTTGTGTGCATTTTATACCTTCATTTGAAGAATGAGAATAATCTGCCCCATTGCAGCTTTATGAGGCAGGAGGTAGTGCACACACAGCTCCTGGAGTGGCGCCTGTGTTTAGACAGAACCGACGTAAGAACTCTGGGGAATGTGGCCACAGAAAACAGTTGGAAGCTTTGAGTCACTTTCTTTTTTGGACTTCTGTGAATGTTGTGTTTGGTTTGGTCACATGTTCCATTTGACTCAAGTTTATTCATAGTGAGGTTGGTAAAATATATAAATAGCCCAGTTGGAAGAAAATCTCACATTTTAACTCTACATTTTTTCTGTTTAAAAAGTGGAGAAATTTCAAATACATTTATGTTTTTTAAAGTGGACTAATGAAGTTTCGAAAATGGTAATAAAGAACAAGACCACGTGGTTCACATCTGCAATCCTGTCGCTCAGGGCAGCCTCACACAATAACCACTCATTCAGATAGCAACAAGGACAGTAAACTAAGGACGCTGTCAGGGTGCAGGAGAGAGTAAGAGGAGAGTGAAGGCTGTTTTCTGAGTTTGACCACAGAACCGAACTGCTGTGCAAGATATTCACAGGTGTTGATAATAGAGCATTGCTTATTGTTTATATCAGGATATTATATTGCCACTGTTTTATTAGACATGCATGGGAAGATTGGGGAGGTAGATCAGAGAGTTAAGTCCTTACCCTGTAAGCATGAGAGCTGGTGTTATGATCTCCTGGTGGGTGTGGTATCTTGCCGGAAGTCCCAGGGTGTGGGAAATGGAGGCAGAAGCAAGCTGACTGGTCAGATGAGCCGAGACCAAGAGCTGTGGCCCAGCAATAGATTCTGCCTCAGTATATAGGATGGAGAGCAATTAGGGAAGACACTTGAAGTCACCGTTAGGCCTCCACATGCGTGCACACATGTCCATGCCAAAATTTCTCTAGTGGAAGTCATTGATTTAGCATAGTATATGCAAATTTGTGTAATGTAAGCTACCATTTATAAGCTGTGTGAAAGACACGATATAGTTTTTAATATTTATTTTATGTGTATATGTGTGTTTGCCTAAGTGTGTATCTGTGCACCATGTGAGGGCAGGAGCCCACACAGGTCAGAAGAGGCATCATGTCCCTGGAACTAGAGTTACAGGTGGTTATGAACCACCATGCGGTTGCTAGGAATTGAACCCAAGTTCTCTGCAAGAACAATATTTATGAATATATATATATATGAATTTGAAAGAAACTTTATGTCTTTGGCCAATGGCAGCTTTTTTTTTTTTTTTTTTTTGGTTTTTCGAGACAGGGTTTCTCTGTAGCTTTGGTGCCTGTCCTGGAACTAGCTCTTGTAGACCAGGCTGGCCTCGAACTCACAGAGATCCACCTGCCTCTGCCTCCTGAGTGCTGGGATTAAAGGCGTGCGCCACCACCACCCGGCTCAATGGCAGCTTTTGTAAAAGTAAAAACCAAGGAATCAGCATTAGCTGGATGGTCTTTAAGTACTTACATATGTGTGAATGTATGCATATGTATGTATGTTCAGAAAGTGCACTCTTGCTCCAAAGACAGGACACGAGTTTTATGGGGAACAAGTTACAAAGCTTTATAATTCCCATTTTCCTGGGCTTCCAGGAAGCTTGCTTTCACAGCATTCTGTTTCCATGTCGCATTAGGTTTCTGTGTTGGTTCCGCTGTTATCTTTCTGAGGCGTGAGGACAGCTTGCTTAGCTTCACAGGCTAAGCATGCACTCTACCACAGAGCTATATGTCACACTTTCAGGCCTAGCCGTGCCTCCTAATGTCTGCATAGCAGAACTACAGCCTCAGGATACAGAATTCGACAGAGTCCACATGATACAAGTTTGTATGTGTTAGCTCATCAAGTATAGGTCAACTGGGTGAGTTAGTCAGAAACCCTCTTGATTGCAGAGGCGTCTTGGTCCATGAAATCCCCCGAGTGGATTCAAGGCTTTCCCTGGGTTGAGTCCATAGTCTTTTTTTTTTATCAGGATGACAGGCTTGCCTCTTGGCTTCTATGTCCCTTTATTAGGAGGCCCTGGCTGGGGTTCTTCTGTCTCTCATGCACTTCAGCTGTCCTCTTGTTCCCTTTATTCTGATGCTCTCTCAGCATTTGTGTGATGGACTCCATTCTCTGTTATCCTGATTGTCCTCATTCACTGCATATGCTAGCTGCTGCTAGTCCGCGCCCAGCCCAGATGGATTCAGTTTAAAGCTTTAAAGCTTCTTTCCCATAATTGGAGAGATCATGAAGTTACAGTCCAAAGAGGGAAGATGTTTGTTACAATCTTTTTTTTTTTTTTTTTTTTTTTTTTTTTTTTTTGAGACAGGGTTTCTCTGTGGCTTTGGAGCCTGTCCTGGCACTAGCTCTGTAGAACAGGCTGGTCTCAAACTCACAGAGATCAGCCTGCCTCTACCTCCCGAGTGCTAGGATTAAAGGCGTGCGCCACCACCGCCCAGCTGTTACAATCTTTATAAATAATCTTCCACAATTAGCACACTGTTTCAGTGTGTCAATAAAAATAAAACTAGAAGTGATGTGGATGGAAGATGGATGCCGCAGCTTTATTGGCTCGGCAGGCCTTCCGCTACTGGGCTGTACCTTTACTCACATAGTATTGGGGGTTTGCAGTGTTGGGGATTGGACCAGGGCCTTGCTCATATTAGGCAAGTGCTTTCATTACTAAACAACATACTGGCTCTTGCTATTTGATGCGTTTTTATTTGTTCAAGACCAGGTCTTGCTATGTAGTCCAGGCTGGTCTTGAAATTGCAATCCAATTAGCTCAGCCTCTGGAGGACTGGAACCATATAGGTTTGTACCACTGCACCAGACTCTACACTAACAATTGTAAAGCATTTTGGTGTTTTGTTTTTTAATGTGTGTGGGGGGGCATGTCTGTATACCATGATTGCACATGGATATACCTGTGTGTCTCTGTGTCTGGTACTAGTGGAAGCCAGATTCCAAAGTAACAAATTTAAAAGGATATTGGTGGGGTTTTTTTTTTTTTGAAAAAGAAATTTATGTGTATGGATGTTTTACCTGTTTATATATGTCTTAGGGTTTCTATTACTGTAAGGAGACACTAAGATGACAATAACTTTTTGTTGTTGAATAAAAAGTACATCAGGAATAAATTTTTATAAATGAAAATACTGTGGGTTATTCCTTTGCTCGGAGAGTTATTTCTCTCTAATCATTTGGAATCTGTCTTATTTCTAGGAGCTCTGCCAGTGCCGGCCGGGAGAAGGAAGCTGCCCGTGCTGTAAGGAGTGCATGCTGTGCCTCGGGGCGCTGTGGGATGAGTGCTGCGACTGTGTGGGTGAGCCTCTGTCCCAGTCAGGGTCATCCCGCACGCTGTGACACATGGCCAGAGCAGCTTAGGATCCTGGAGGCAGGAGCTGGTGCAGAGGCCGTGGAGGGAGCTGCTCACTGACTTGCCCCCATGACTTGCTCAGCCTACTTTCTTACAGAACCCAGGACCACCAGCCCAGGGTGATAACACCGGCAGTGATCTGGGTCCTCCTCCCTGTCTGTCACCAGTCTTGCCTACAGCCTCATCTTTTGTTTTTGGTGGTTTTTTTGTTTGGTTGATTGGTTGGTTTGGTTTGGTTTTCTCAGACTGTGCATCCTCATCTGATTGAGGCATCTTCTCCATTGAGGCTCCCTTCTCTCTGATGAATCGAGCTTGTATCAAATTCACATAAAACTAGCCAGCACAAAGTGTACCATACATGTAAATAAACACCACGTAAGATAAATATATAGAGAATTGTTGTATATTACTTGTATTATAATTATGTAAAAATAGCTTAAATAAAAGATTAAGAAAGAAGTGTAAGTGAGGAATCAATGAAGAACACTTTTAGTTTTTAATCTTTTTATTTATTTTTATTATATGGGTGTTTTGCCTATATATTTGGCTGTGAATGATCAAAATAAGAAGAGAAAAGGGAAAGAAGGGACTCTTTGTGACAGAGCACATGTGTAACATGTATGAGACCCTGCTGAGATCACACCACCCACTGCCAAAGAAGAGAGACAGAGACAGAGAGAGATTACACCACCTGCTACCAAAGGAGAGAGACAGATTTATACCACCTGCTACCAAAGGAGAGAGTGGAGAGAGAGAGATATTAATAATTCACGAGTATGATGATACCTACAGCTTGGAAGGCTGAGGTTGGAATCTGTGGCTTCACAAGTTTGAAACCAGTGTAGGGAGAGAGGGAGGGGAGGACAAAGAAGGAAGGGATGGTGAAAAAGGCCAGTGGTGGTGACGCACACCTTTAATCCCAGCACTCAGGAGGCGGAGACAAGCAGATCTCTGTTAATTCAAGGCCAGTCTGGTCTATAGTGAGTTCCAGGACATTCTCCAAAGCTACAGACTGCAGAGAAACCCTGTCTCATAAAACAAAAACAAACAAACAAACAAAAAAAACAAAAACAAAAAAAAGGAAGACAGGGAGGGGTGGAGGAAAGCAGGCAGGTGCATGTCCAAGGAATAAGTCCAACTCATCAGTATTGCTGGACCAGTGACCTCGGTTTTGTGAACATGTAAGACAGAACAGAGTTTCCTTGTGATGTTTCATACATGTATGTAATACATTTTTATCATACGTAGCACCTCTGACGTCATCTCTTGTTCTCCACTCCTACTGCTCCTCTCCTGACATAGTCCCTTTTGTGCCTT
>NC_022030.1:23636760-23649521 GCF_000317375.1 Microtus ochrogaster
TCTGCCTCTGCCTCTGCCGGGATCAAAGGTGTACACCACCACTCCCAACCTTTATGGTTTTAAAAAAGAAAATTTACATTTTCATTTGAGAGAGATGAAAAAGATACATCACACACCATTCTTTAAAAGATGTAATAGAGCCGGGCGGTGGTGGCGCACGCCTGTAATCCCAGCACTCGGGAGGCAGAGGCAGGCGGATCTCTGTGAGTTCGAGGCCAGCCTGGAAAGCTACAGAGAAACCCTGTCTCGAAAAAAAAAAAAAATAAATAAATAAATAAATAAATAAATAAAAGGTGTAATAGAGGCCAATGAAACAAGACAGACGAGAGAAGAACGTGGATTGAAGAAAAAGTAGCGCCAACTGAGAGTTCAGTTCAGTGCCATTGACAAACCCCCATGCCGGTAACCTTGGAGACAGCGGGCTGAGGCCAAGAGGAGGGAGAAACTGGGCCTTCAGACTTTCAGATATGTGTTTGAGAAGCATAATATTTTCTCAAAAAAAAAAGTTGATGCTTTGTTCTGTGTCCAACAATCCTAAGCTTAGTACCATAGAGGTACTTGTGTATCAGGCTACTAAAGCATTCCACAGATGTGAGACCAGCTTAGATGTCTGCGCAGATCAGGGGACAAAGAAGTTGCAGTACCTGTATACAGTGGGAGTGAAATCCCTTTAGCGGTCATAAACTGCTCTAGTTTATCCTTGTTCTAGGCTATTTCATTTATTTCTTCACTTTAAAGGTGAGTTTGTTGGACTTCACAGGCTTAACTCTCATGACTTGAAATGCATCATTCCAATTGACTGGCATGTGCTGTAATCCCAGCAAGTGGGAGACTGAGACAGGAGGATGGCAAAAACATGAGGCCAACTTGGGCTATATGGCGAGTTCAAGGCAAGCCTGCACTTTATAGAAACCCTGTCTGAGAACACGCACACATACACACATACACACACACACACACACACACACAATGTGCACGTGCATTCCCGGCTCACTGTATTTATACTACCAAAGTCCTGGAATCACACTCCAGAGTCCTGTGAGTGGAGGGTAGTAACCTTGGTTTTCTCAGTGGGTGGCTCTCATTACTTTTTGTCATTTCAGGGGAAAAAGTCTGGGGAACATGTATTCGTAACGCTAGAAATCACGGTGTTAGCACACAGATCCTTGGTTCCAGGGAATTAGCAGAACCCCAAAACGTTACAACCAGTGAGGAAAGTAAACTTCCGTTCCCTTTGTCTCCCCAGGCATGTGTAACCCTCGGAATTACAGCGACACACCTCCCACCTCAAAGAGCACAGTGGAGGAGCTGCACGAGCCCATCCCCTCCCTGTTCAGGGCGCTCACGGAGGGGGACACCCAGCTGAACTGGAACATCGTCTCCTTCCCTGTGGCAGAGGAGCTCTCACACCACGAAAATTTAGTCTCCTTTTTAGAAACTGTGAACCAGCCGCACCACCAAAATGTGTCTGTTCCCAGCAACAATGTTCACGCTCCTTATCCCAACGACAAAGGTACCTATTCCACCCTGTGGTCTGCCCTACGGTCTGTGACAAATACATCAGGTTATCTTTTGGAGCATCTTTTAAGTTTGAATTTGTGTAGTCTTAAATAAATGGTAAATGCGGAGACACATCAGCATGGAGGCTGTGTTGGAAAATGAGGAACTTCCTAGTTCTGCATTTATTTGAATGAGATATTAAGTGTTCTTTAGTCCGTGGCGTCTGTGCTTGGTGTCAGGTGACTTGAGCTTCCTTGTAAGTTAGGTGTTTGCAAATGATGCCGAGGTCATCAACTACTTTATTTTTGTTTTGTTATTATGTGTGTATGTGTTTCTGAGTGTGGGCACACACACCATCGCACTTTGTGGGTTCTGGGATAAAATCAGGCTGGGCTTATACAGGATGGGTTTTTCCTTCTTTCTGCCTGTAAGTTACAATTCTATAGACAGATTGGTATCGCGGACATCTCATTTACAGGTATAAACTGTCCCACCCTGTTCTCTGCGGGGATGTGATTATGGTTCATCATCTGAGAATCTTAGCAAAGAACATTTACTAGTGAGAATAGACCATATTATAATTATGGAGTATAAAGAGCTTAAAGTCTTAATGTTTTCAGTACAGTTTATAGCAGAAGAATAAGACATTTGTGAAATACAATTGATGTGGCTTTTTAGTTTTTTGTGCCAGGGTCTGAGATGTAGACCAGGCTGACCTTGACCCTGTGGCAGTCCTCTCTGGGACTACAGCTGTGAGTACCACACCTGGCTTGCAGCTGAATCTTAAAGCATTAAATGAAGTGTGTGCAGACACTGTCATGTGAACTCTGTTTCTAACTAGTCTCTTTATTATGCCTTCCACTGCAATCTGACCAATATAAAATGGGACTTTGCATGTTAACAATAAAAGCTAAACAGTTTTGTTAAATGACAGTATGAATTCTTACCTCCTTTCAGGTTAGATTGCTTTGTAAATCAAATGCTAGGCTTTGGGAAAGGTTGGAAATGTATAAAACTTGATGCTTTGCTATTTTCTCATATTGAAATAGAATGACTGTCATAGATATGTATTATTCATTAGTTCTGCTCAGTAATGTCTTAGATTCATGACAGTGTTACACAGAAGCCTGCTTCTGGAAACTTGGTGCCTCTTCTTCCTCCTGGTAGTTACAGACCCTCAATTTTACAGACCCTTGCAGTTTGGTTTGAACTGATAGGTTTACTTTTTACCTAGCTCTTTCGACTCTTTGGACTCTTGAGTCTGCAATGGCTAGCCCATGGTAGGAGCTTAGTAAATATACACTGGATAAAGTTAGATGAGATGAATTTAACAGGGCCTAGTCAGTAGGTGATTTGAGTGTCGCAAATGACTTGCTCACTGTCA
Source organism: Microtus ochrogaster (assembly GCF_000317375.1). NCBI lineage: Eukaryota > Metazoa > Chordata > Mammalia > Rodentia > Cricetidae > Microtus > Microtus ochrogaster. Next base: position 23,639,645 of record NC_022030.1, read on the forward strand.
GTCCTTCTGCTCGACTGTTTCGGTGCCTCACCACTTCCCAGCTTTCTTCATTGCTAGTAAACAAGAATTGTTTATTGTAATTGTGCATATATGATAAGGGGCACACATTGTGTGAGGCTCTGTGGGGTGGCTCTAGGGATCAAACAAGGCTTGCATGGCAAGTACTTTACCCACTATTTTTTTCTTTGTTTTTTTTCTTTGACACAGTTTATGTGTATATTTGAATTCACTGTGTATCCCAGGTTAGCCTTGAACTCATGATCCTTTCACCCCAGCTCCCAAGTATTGGGATAGCATGTATGTGCCACTGCTCCTGGGCCTTCGCTCTGTTCCCATGGATACTCCAAGGCTTTTGTCCTTCAAGGCCTGGAAGCTTTGCTTTTTATTCCCCTTAACACAAGCCCAGTGTTTTTTTACTAGGCCTTCTCTCTAATCGCTAGAGGTCTTAAAAAGATAACTTAGTGCCAGCCAGACAAGGTGGCACATGCATGTGATCCCAGGAGCAGATGGCTAACGCAGGAGCAAGTTTCTTGAGCAGTCATGGCTGCATAAGCAAGAGACCCTGTCTCTAAAACAGCAACAGCCTGCTCTTCCCACCTCAGGGGAAACCAAAACCCTTACCCTCTGATCATACACTCTCCTTTAATGCTCTGTGAATGGTTTTTATTGTCTTTGCTTTGTTTTGTGTTGTGTTAGATCTTAGCCAAGAAGCCACATGGGATTAACCACTTGTAGAGTTAAAAACTGTCCATTCTGCGGGAGCACAGAGTAGGCAATCTTGTTAGTGACATCTGCTTGCGAGTGTGTATTGATCACTTTGCGCTGTTTGGATTGCTTGCTTCAGTACAAATTCCCAGTATGACCTTGGCACAGTATTTTTCAATCTTGTCTGGACTAGAGAAGTATGTCTTTGGAGAAACATCAGTTTAGGAAGCTGCATTGTTGCTTCGAAGAGAGTTGTTGGCCAGATATTCTAACCTTCGTGTCTTTGCCTTCTGTGTCTGAAGATCTGTCAGTGCAGTTAGCAAATGAAGGTCTTTTTCCCCTCATTTTATCGTGTGCTGATCAGCAATAAGAACCAAGCGAACAGCTGTAGCGTTATTTAACTGAGTGGCGGGATCTTCTCGCTTGTGCTGAGGTCTGCATTTTCTTCCTTTCAGAGCACATGTGCACTGTGGTTTACTTTGATGACTGCATGTCCATACATCAGTGTAAAATATCCTGCGAGTCCATGGGAGCGTCCAAATACCGCTGGTTTCATAACGCCTGCTGTGAGTGCATCGGTCCAGAGTGTATCGACTACGGCAGTAAGACGGTCAAGTGTATGAACTGCATGTTCTAAAGAAGGGAAAGGGACGCAGTCCACAGCAGCTTAGTTACTAGGAGGACACGAAAATTACTCAGTAAGTCATGAAGTGTGCAGAAGTCATGAGTCAAGTATGCTAGGAACAAACTAAATTATGTTGTTATAACTGTAACTTTTCTGTTTGTTGCCTATTAGCGTATGTCTTTTCCATGGGAACAGTAGAACTCTAGTCCTATGAGAATGGGGTACGGAGGAGTTGTGGAAGAGCTGTAGTTCTGACAGAAGGAGCTATGGCTTTCAACTACCAGCCTCAAGTCCACCAGGTCTCTGTCCTTAAAGCTGTCCGAACCGTGCCTTGGATTGCTTATCTGTTTTTTATAAAGAGAGTAAATATTGCAGCTCACATTCAAGCCACTGTAAAAGCTTAATGGTTATCTTACATGGTTTTAGAAAGTAAATATTTACTATATTTTACAGCAGAAAACTTTTCCCTAGAGCCAGTGAGCTGACTCGGTGGGTAAAAGTGTTTGCTGCCATGCCTGATGACCTGAGCTTGATCCCTAGCACCAGAGCCCATACAGTGGAGGAGAGAACCAACAGACCTCCATACATGCACAATAACATGCATATGCGCACAGGCACACACACACTAAGTAAATGTTTAAAAGAACTTTAAACCTCTCACGTGGTGAGATCTGTCCTGCGGCACTCATGCCGACGGTGACTTAGCTGTGGTCTTGCACTCCCCCGCCCACAGTGCTGATGTATAGGTAGTTGAATCATCTCTACCAAGAATTGCAGCACACCCTTGAAACTCCACTAAACGCACTGGAGGATCTGGGTGCAGAAGAAGCCAGGGAAAGAGCAGCCAGGCTGTATGTAGGTCATGTGATGCCACATCAGGTACCAGGAAGCAGCTGTCCTTTTCCAGCTGCACAGCAGAGGTGAGAGTGAGGTGCACCAGGAGAAGGATCAGGCTCTGCACCAGCAAACCAGCCAGCTTCTCCAGCACACAGAACCATGGGCTCGGCACCAACAAACCAGCCAGCTTCTCCAGCACACAGAACCACGGGCTCGGCACCAACAAACCAGCCAGCTTCTCCAGCACACAGAACCACGGGCTCGGCACCAACAAACCAGCCAGCTTCTCCAGCACACAGAACCGTGGGCTCGGCACCAGCAAACCAGCCAGCTTCTCCAGCACACAGAACTGCAGGCTCGGCACCAGCAAACCAGCCAGCTTCTCCAGCACACAGAACTGCAGGCTCGGCACCAGCCAACCAGCCAGCTTCTCCAGTACACAGACTGCAGGTTCAGCACCAGCAAACCAGCCAGCTTCTTTAGCACGTGAGGTTGCAGAGGGTTGAGGAATTTACAGACGTGAACAAAGAAGGGCGAGATTGTTAGGAACTCTTAGGATCTACCTTAAAACCATTTATAGTCGCTGTTTTTGTTACTTTGTAATGTCTATATTTGTTTCTGGATATCTGAATCTAATATTCTTATTAAATAAGCATCATATTTTGGAAGCTGTACTTCTAAAAGTGGAGGGGGAAATCTGTTTAATATGTTTACTCCTGCTTATTACAGAATTATCTAATTAGCTTCTTATGTAGTGTTTCCCTAGAGACAAGCTAAAATACTACATACCCTTCATAGAAATAAAATCCTCACTTTCAAGCATGATTCTAAAACAAATATTTAAAATACACAGGCTTGTTTTAATGAAATTGCTATTTTTTTGCTAGTGCGGATCTGAATTAAAAGTAACTTTTTAGGAATACTCTATATGTCTATATATTTTAGTACATAAAATAGAAAATGCTCTTAAACACATTTTGCATTCTTATTTGAATAGTAGTTAACTACAAGATTGTGATATTACATAAGGCTAGCCACTATAAAATCTGTTCTTTCCCATAGCTGAAGAGCACTCCAGGTCCCCAGCCTTCTAACGTCACGGCGCCCTCTCTCACTCTCACAGCAGCGCCTCTTGGGAACGGCTTAGCTCCTTTCGTAGCTCCGACACCGCCCGGGGTTTTCTTGACATCAGGAGGGGCTTTGAAGGACTGCAGCTTGCTGCTCCATTTCGTCTTCCTAATCGTCAAGAAAGTCATGCCTATGAATAGGAATGCTCTGATGGCTGCAGGCAGTTTGCCTTCAAGTTTTCTTTTTTGATTTGTTTGTTGCTTTTGTTTTGTTTTGAAACAGGGTCTCTATGAAGCCCTGGCTGGCCTGGAACTTGCTACACAGACCAGGCTGACTGTCCTCATGCCTTCTTATGGTGGCCACAAGCATTGTTAACATATATCATTACCTTTTTAAAAATCTTTTTCATTATCAAATTTTAAAATGTCGTATATCTTTTTTATCCCATACAGTTCTCTGTGGACAGTGTCTTAAACCAATTGCTTTACTGTTTTTTATTGCCCTGTTTTCCCCGTTAGAATTGATCCCACAGATAAGTTTTATGTTCCTATTTTGTGTATTTCTCCTGGTTTGCCAAGGCCTTGAGGAAAAAGCAGCATTCAGCCGACAGGTTTTAGTTTTAGAGCTGGGGATTGTGCGCACACTTGTGGTCCCACACTTGAGAGGCTGAACAAGGGGACCTCAGGATCACAGGACACACAGGAAGACACTGTCTCAAAACAGCAAAGAAATCCTTTCTAGTTCTATACTCAACATTCTGAGTCTTGTTTTTTCTAAATTGAAATTAAACATTTAAGAAGCTAGTGCCTCGCTAGTGCCTTCCACACCATTCTAGCATGATCACTTCCCTATTGAAGAGTTGGTAAGAGTTTGTTCCTTTTTATACTTTATCTTTACTATAGCCAGATCAGAAAACACTACATTTTAAGGGCTGGGTTGAAGCCCAGTGATGGAGCTCTTGCTTATCATAGGTGTAGCCCTGGGTTTCCTCCTGGGTACCAACAAGAAACAAAACACTAGGTTGTGAATCAGAGGGTATTATTAAATCCATACATACACACACTTTCCTGTAGCAAGACATGGGCTTATGGGCAGGTTTTTGTCTTGTGTTTCTCCCATAACATTTAATTATGACTGTAACTATTCGTAATTATGGTACAAAAGCAAATGGTGATTCAAGTAAAATGTAGTGTTTGTTTACACGGGATGCTGTGAAAGGGGTCTTCACACCAAAGGAACACTTTTTGGTTTTTCAAGACAGGGTTTCTCTGTATAGCCTTGACTGTCCTAGAACTCACTCTGTAGACCAGGCTGGCCTCAAACTCAGTAAGATCCACCCTCTCTCCCTCTCAAATACTGGAATTAAAGGCTTGTGCCACCACTGCCTGGCCAAAGTATAAGTTCTAAAGTTTCAGAAAATAAGATTGTCATTAGGATATTTGAACAAGTATTTGTAAATCAAAAAACCTTCAAATAGAGAAACTAAAGCCTCTCTGGAAAACGAGGCTTAGAACTGGGCACAGTTGAAAGGTTTGTACTCAGTGTCTTTCAAGACTTTAAATTCTTTTGTCCATTCCCAAGAGTCTGTTTCTTGCGTTTGTCATGACCTACAACATATGTAATTGTGTATATTCTCATTGCTTGTCTCTGTAATCAAAAAAGTATTTTAATAAAAAATAGAAATGAACCTGCATCATGTTTTATGAACTTCAGCAGAGAAAGCCGAACATGCCGTTCTGTCTAGTGATGTTAACCTTTGCCGAATGTGCCATTCTCTCTAGTAACGCTAACCTTTGCCGAACATGCCGTTCTGTCTAGTGATGCTAACCTTTGCTGAATGTGCCGTTCTCTCTAGTGATGCTAACCTTCTTTGCCGAATGTGCCATTCTCTCTAGTGATGCTAACCTTCTTTGCTGAAGGTCCCCAGAGTTGCTGGGACAAATGCTCCTGCACTCAGCCTCTGTAGGGTCATGGTACCAGCTGCTTTACAAGAGATCTGATGTCAGGCCGTGCTCCCCAGGTGCCCCAGTTCAGCCATGAATGTGGTAGACGCTGATGCCGTACTGCAGTGTCCGAGACTGGACTGACCAGAGGGGACAGAGGAAAGAGGTGTAGGAAGTCACTTCCTGGCAGTCCCACAGCAATGGCACAGGTCAGTGTGACTGTGTGACCTGGGAAGAGAAGCGATGAGCTATGCTGTCACAGTATCTCCCTGTTCTGTTGCTGTACCACACCATGACCAAGGCAGCTAAGAAAGCCCTTAACCGAGGGCCTGCTCACAGTTGTGAGGTTAGTCCAGGCCCATCGTGGCAGGGATATGGCTTCAGTAGGCAGATGCTCTGGAGCAGTAGCTGAGGGTTGATCCGCAGGGGAGTGTAACAGGCCCCCAGAGCCTAGCACAGCTGACGCCATGATAGAAACACCACTCAGGCCTTGAAGCCCAGCACATGGGTAGCACCGCCTGCGAAAACAGAAGCAAAGGCGGAGTCAGCGGTTCCAGGATGTGGTTTGAGAAGTCCCTTTGTCTACTAACCCTGCAGATTTGCCTCTATAGTTCCACTTCTTCCTAACTGAAACGTGCCAACCAGAATATGGGTTTTTGTGCATAAGAACCTAAGAACTGTAAGGCTCAGGGTTATATATTTTGGGCAAATTTCCTGTGTGGCTGCAGGCCAACAACACTATCTATTATCTGGCTTAAGAGCATCCAAGTGGTGGCCTCTGCCAGGCTTACCCTGCACCAGTGTAGGCAGCGTGATGGAGACACCTGCACGGCCTTGCAGAAACCTTGAAGCCCACCCCCAGTGACACACCTCCTCCATCAAGACCGCACCTCCTACTCCTTCCTAAATAGTCTCCCAACTGGGAACCAAATATTCAAATACAGGAGCCTATGGGGCCATTCTCATTCAAGCCACCACACATAGGAAAATAGTTGTGGACTAGGGTAAGATGTCGTACAGATGAGAGAAGATGGGGCCGAGGACCTTGAGTGCTAGAGGTCCGAGGGAAGACAGATTCGTTGGGAAAGTTACTCCGGTGGCAGACAGTCCTGCAGAGGATAGAGCTGAGATGCAGAGCTGGAGGCCACACCCTAAGCCCAAAGCTCAGGCATCCAGGTGACAGAGCCAGGTGCACCTGCCCCATCCAGCAGCCTTTAAAGGTTACCTTTTTAAACCACGTGTGGTGATGCACACCTTCAATCCCAGCACTGTCGAGAAAAGAGGATCTCTGCTCTCTGTGAGTTCAATGCCAGCATGGTCCATGATAGGCAGGACAATGGGGAGAGACCCTTCTTCAGAAAATATATGTATTTTTAAATTGGTGCATAGTTGTACCAACTGTGTGTATTTGTGGGACACACGTGACCTTTCAGGACTTGTATACAGTGTGTAATGATCACACACATGTCTATCATCTTAGTGTTTCTTTGTGTTAGGAACTTTAAAAAACAAACACACAAAAAGCAGGCTGAAGAGATGACTCAGAGGTTAAGAGCACTGGCTGCTCTTCCAGGGGTCCTGAGTTCAATTCTAAGCAACCATGGTGGCTCACAACCATCTATAATGAGATCTGGTGCCCTTTTCTGGCATGTAGGAGTACATGCAGGCAGAATACTGTATACATAAATAAGTAAATCTTTAAAAAAAACCCTACTATTTTTATAAATTGTATTAATTTTTTTTATTTTATGTGCATTGGTGTTTTGCCTGCATATATGCCTTTGTGAGGATGTCAGATCTTGGCATTACAGACAGTTGTGAGCTGCCATGTAGATGCTGGGAATTGAACCCAAGTCCTCTGGAAGAACAGTCAATGCTCTCAAACCCTGAGCAATCTCTCGAGCCCCTATAAATTGTATTAATTGTTGACGGCCTTAGTTACCCTGCTGTGCTATGAAGACCAAAAGTTAGCCCCACCCACCTGCACCCTGCTCACATTGCCACAGCTCTCAGGCTTCTGACCCTCATGTGGCCACTCTCCACTCTTCTGCTTCTTGTCTTCTGAGCCCAGCTCACGTGACACAGTGTTCCCTTGCTCCAACAGAACTGCAGAATTCAACTCCTATGTGGTTAAGTAACACAGTATGTATACTCCTCCTGTACCCGTTCACCCATTGAGCTGTTTGGGGGCCGGTCAGCCTGGTAAGGGAGATGTCTTTAGGAATTGTGGTTCTTCAACATTTCAAGTTTTTTCTAAGCAATTAAAAAGTGAACTCAAGCCAGGTGGTGGTGGCACGTGTCTTCAATCTCAGCACTCGGGAGGCAGAGGCAGGTAGATTTCTGTGAGTTTGAGGCCAGCCTGGTCTACAGAGCAAGCTCCAAGACAGCCAGGATAGTTACACAGAGAAACTCTACTTTGAAAAAACAAAAATAAAGTAAAAAGTAAATTCATTTTACCCAGTGTTAGTGAAAAATTACAGGAGACCATTGTTTTGGCCTAAGTCTGCACCAACAAAGCAAAGTGAAATCGTTTCTCATACCCCCAGAATCAAACTTCAGGGAAGATGGTAGGTCCCTGACAGACCAGTTTTTCTTGGAAAAGCAGACTCCAGTCTACCTGAGCATAAGAAAGCCCATCTGTTTTGATCTTTACTGAAAAATAACGCAAACAGATCATGATCAGTCAACTTTTTTCTCAACGCCATTTCCTTGTTTTTAGCCTACAAACCCCACTGTCCTGATGGGAACTCTGTTTTGTAGAGGACATGGGTAGATCCATGACTCGGGGTCTCACGGTATCATCTTTTGACTCATTCATTTTGGAGGAAGTCAGACTTTATTGTCTAAGCTGGTCTTCAACTCCTGAGCTCCTGTGACTCTGAGTCACTGGCCCACAGGCAGGGGCCGCCCCTCTCCTAACCAGCAGTGAAGCTGATCCACAGCCCCAGGCTTCTGTTCTGAAGAGGAGACGTGTCAGTGTAGAAGCACACAGAAAGCCTCCTCCTCCCCTGCCTGTGCTGCCAACTCCCGGAGTTCTCAGACTAGACCCCTGGAAAGCGAGGCCCCTATCTACTGGCCAAGGAAACAAATTCCCTTACTAGATTTCAGGGAGTCGTTGGAGTTAGTCACAGTCAACACGGAACTACCTCTATGGCAGAATGGTTGTGTGACCTAAAACTTTTCTAAACATAATCTTCTGCCTTGCCAGCATCTTGTCAGGTCCAACCTGCCAGCCAGCCAGTTCCACAGAGCCCGGAAAACACTGAAGTAACCAAACACCCCAACTCTCCGACACCCACAAGCCAGGAAGATGTAGCCTCGAGAGACCCGACACCCCATTCCCTCCCATTGGTGACCCCTAACCCCCATTTTTATAATAAACAAAAGGGTGGAGTGTTAGGTTTCCATCACCCAGCACTTTGGCAAAATGTCCAACCACCCCAAACATTGGCATGTCTGCGTTCCAGGGCCACGCATGCGCCATCAAGTGCTCAGACAGTTTACTTAGCCACTGGGGCCCTCAAGACCTATGTGATGTACGTGCAGCATGGTCACATGATCTATGCATGATGCAGCTACAGGTATGTAAGCCCCTGTGCGCATTCACTAGGCAGCCTTTAAAAGCGGGGCATGCCTGATCCATCCTCTCTCTTTCTGTCCCTCTTCTGAACTATTGCCTCCTCCTCTCTCCCCCCTCTCTCCTTCTCTCTCTCTCTCTCCCTCCCTCCCCCCCTCTCTCTCTCCCTCACTCCTCTCTCTCTCTCCCCTTCCTCCCTCTCTCTCTCCCTGCACCAACTTCCTCAGGCCTGCACATGTGTCTTTCTGTCTCTTAATAAACTCTTAAAGTGGATTTCATTGTGTGTTTTGCGATCCGTTCTCACTTGTGCCCGGTAATTTCAGCATGCCCACTGTTCATGACACTTGTTGAACGGAGCGGCGGGGCCGTGTCCCGCCACCCGGTTAGCTGTATACCCGAAATAATTACACAGAAACTGTATTCTTTTAAACACTGCCTGGCCCATTAGTTCCAGCCTCTTATTGGCTAGCTCTTAATATTGATCTAACCCATTTCTAATAATCTGTGTAGCCCACGAGGTGGCTTACCAGGGAATATCTTAACCTGCTTCTGTCTGGAGTGGGAGAATCATAGCGACTCCTGACTCAGCTTCTTTCTCCCAGCATTCTGTTCTGTTTACTCCACCCACCTAAGGGTTGGCCTATCAAATGGGCCTAGCCAGTTTCTTTATTAATTAACCAATGAAAGCAACAGATTAGAAAGAAATCACTACCACATTAGACACTGACCTGGGGCTTGTAGGGAAGCATTCCCTTAAGGCATTGCCCTTCCTCGGGGGAAGTCTTCATCTGGAAATAGCAACCCAGCCTAGTGGATCTCATGATGAGCGATGGAGGTAGCATAGCCATAGTGAGTCTGGTTCCCACAATCAGCCTAACCATGAACTCCAGCATGAAGGACTGACCATAGGCCATAATGTATACACTAGCCCTTTAAAGTTAAATGGTCTTTAAAATTGACATTATTATGTATATGTATACATATGTATATATGTGTATATATATTTTGTTATATGTAGCTACATATAAATATATATTCAAATATATATTTGAAGGTTTGATTATGTTTTGTCAGCATTAATTTTTTTTTTTTGGTTTTTTGAGACAGGGTTTCTCTGTGGTT
>NC_022030.1:23650131-23653447 GCF_000317375.1 Microtus ochrogaster
TCTGAGGAGGACCCAGTAGCCCTGTGGATGTCCAGAGCTAACTGTACTATCCCAGAAGGCCATGCAGCAGCCTCCAGGGAAGGGAGGAGTTGCTGAGGGGGCAGGAGCAGGAAGGAGGACCTCATTTTAGGCCTCTACTCTTTGGGTTTTGAACCATGATAGTGCATCACCTTGCCCAAGGTAACTCTTACAAGGCTTATTTGTTTTTGTTTTTTAATGTGCCTACATGAGTTTATGCTCACCACCTTCAGGGGCCTGGGGAAGCCAGAAGAGGGCCTTGGATCTCCTGGAACTGGAGTTACAGGTGTTTGTGAACCACCATGTGGGTTCTGGGAACCCCCCCACACGCACACAGACAGACAGACACACACACACATACGTCTGACTAGACAGCCACAGTCTAATAAAAATCCTCCTTCATTCGGGGCTGATGGTGTGTTCCTTCCTTCGGGGATGATGGTGTGTTCCTTCCTTCGGGGCTGATGGTGTGTTCCTTCTTTCGGGTTTGATGGTGTGTTCCTTCTTTCGGGGCTGACTGTGTGTTCCACTGATGCTGTGCTTGCCTCACTTGCCAAGTGCTAGGACCTGTGCTCCCTCAGCGACCACCGTAACAAAACAAACCTGGTACTTAGGTTGTTGTTTTGCTTTGTGTTTGCTACGCTGGGGCCTCACCCTGGTGCTAGGTAAGCACTCTGCTGCTCAGCCACCTCCTCCGCCTGTACACATATTTCAAATAGATAACGTAGATTCATTTCTCAAAAATAGTTTCCAAGCCAAGTGGTGGTGGTGCATGTCTTTAGTCCCAGCACTCAGGAGGCAGAAGCAGTCAGATCTCTGTGAGTTCAAGGTCAGCTTGGTCTACAAACCAAGTTACAGGACAGTGGGGGCTACATAGAAAGATTCTGACTCACAAAACAACAACAAAAATAGTTTGCAAATAGGATCTTTCGTCTGAACGATGGCTTTAGGACAGACAATCCTACAGTATGTGACTTTTCCCACCATGGGATTTTTCCTTCTTCCTCATGGGGAAATTCAAGAGTGTAAATTCAGTTCATAATATTCCTTTACCAACTGCATCCAAGCATCCTTAAAGCTTTTCCCAACCAATAAAAGACACAAGGGAAAAAAAATCCCAAGCCATCATTTCCTAAGAGTTATCTTCAGGGGCTGGAGAGACTGCTCACTGGTTAAGAGAACATGCTGGGTTTTGTTTGTTTGTTCTTTTGGTTTTTCGAGACAGGGTTTCTCTGTGGCTCTTGTAGACCAGGCTGGCCTCAAACTCACAGAGATCTGCCTGCCTTCGCCTCCCGAGTGCTGGGATTAAAGGCGTGTGCCACCACCGCCCTGCTGAACTTGCTGTTTTTGTAGGGGACTTGAGTTTGGTTCCCAGCACCCATATCAAGACAGCTTACATCTGCTTGTTATTCCTACTCCAGGAAATTCTTCTGGCCATGGCAGGCATTCGTACACGTGTGTGCACACATACACACATGCACATTAGTAATAACATTTTATAAAAAGAATGATTTTCAAGAAGAATGCGTTTTGAATTACATAAAACACTGGCCCGGGTTTGCATCTGCTAGTGTTGCTTGTGATGTGTGAAAGCCCAGCCCTCCTCAGGCTTCCTGCGTCCCCATCCTCCTGTCCTGATAATGGGGCCTCCATGTCAGTCATGGCTTAGAATGTCCTTGCCATTGTGGTTATACAAAGAACTTAGTCATTTGTCAGGGCCAGCGCTCCCAGCTTGGAGAGGAAGCACTGGAGTGTGCTCATGTTAAGGCAACAGTTCATTTATTAGAGCAAACCTTCTTGCAAGAGTTTGTAATTCACTTGTGGGCTGTTTGGAACAGACTTTCCAGATTTCCTCCCAGAGATCTTTGCACACAAGAGCATGAAGCTCCACCAGGCTGCAGTACACTCCTGGCTCCATTCCTGACACCATGGCAGGAGGCCAGGCATGTTCATGCTCTAAGGCTCCAAACAACAAAAACAGCAACCAAACCAAACTGATGGGCCTCCTTAAAGGACACGGTCTCCCGCTGACTGGAAACACTGACTGATGGCCAAGAAGGGCCAGCTATTCAGTGACTCCGGTGACATTCAGACAGCAGAGCAGCTGCCCTTCCGGGCTGTGCAAAGGGGACCACTGCAGTGAGGGGCCTTCCCCAGCATGCAGCTCTCCAAATAGCCACGTCCCGTTCAGCCGCTCTTCTGCTCTTGCTGACTTTGGTTTCGAAAGAACATCCACAAACATGGGAGAAGGGGAGAAAATTGTTTCTTATTCAATACTGAGTCTTCTGATGCTAGTGAGCTACAAAGATGGACTGAAAAAAAAAAAACACCCACAATTTCAGTCGTTTTCAAATGCAGATCTCCCTGCTGCAGCAGTAAGCAGCCAGGCCTGCAATGGAGCGGGGATGGGGCTTCTGCAAGAGTGGTATAAATAGCACCTGCAGAGCATGCACACATTGCACCAGCCCATGAACTGAAGGATGACACCCTAGGTGCCTTCTGGTCACCACACACACACATACACACACATGCACACACACATGCACACATGTATTGCACCAGCCCATGAACTGAAGAATGACACCCTAGGTGCCTTTTGGTTACCACACACACACACATATGCACATGCACGTGCACACATGCACACACACGCACATGCACGCACAAAGAGAGGAAACCAAAGAACGATGTAGGTGTCGTCACCATGAGGGGTCTTAGGTCACTGTTGCTGCTCCCGGATCTCAGAGCCCATCCACAGCAACTGCCACCAGGGGAGGATACCTCTCCCATCATGCACAAGTCAGTTAGGGCATGCCCTGCGTGGATTGGCTCCATACCTGTGCTGACTAGTTTTCTGTCAACTTGACTCAAGCGAGAGTCATCTGAGACATGGGGACATCAATTGAAAAAACGCTTCCCTAACACTGGGCTGTAGCCAAACCTGCAGAGCATTTTCTTAATTAGTGATTGATGGATGAGAGCCCAGCCCACAGTGGGTGGTTCCATCCCCGGGCTGGTGGTCCTGGGTTCTGTAACAAAGCAAGTGAGCAAGACATGGGAATCAAGCCAGTAAGCATCTTCCCTCCATGGCCTCAGCATCAGCTCCTGCTTTCGGGATCCTGCTGTGTTTGAGTTCCTGTCCTGATCTCCATCAGTGATGAGCAGCAATGTTGAAGTGTGAGCCAAATAAACCCTTTCCTCCCCAACTTGCTCTTTGGTCATGGTGTTTTGTCGCAGCAACAGTGACCTAAGACACCTCATGGTGATGACATCCCATCCTTCTTTGGTTTCCTCTCTC
>NC_022030.1:23653660-23655316 GCF_000317375.1 Microtus ochrogaster
TTTTTTGAGAAAAAGGTTTCTTACTGGCCTGGAAGCCAGCTGGCCAGTTAGTCTCAGAGAACATCTCTGCTTCCCCAGGGTTGAGTTGCGTGTGCCACCATGCCTGGCTTTTTTTTTTCTTTTTAAAATACAGGTTCTAGGGATGGAACCCAAGTCCTCATGCTTGCAAAGCAAGCATCTCCCCAACAGAACAGTCTCCCTAGCCCCCCTTCTTTATGAAGTAAGCCCACTGACTCCTGGCACAGAGGGCTACCGAAGGCACAGGGCTGTGGAGGAGAGACGCTGGGAAGCAAGCCCCAGAGGCTGGTGCAAACAAAGGATTGGCAGGGATATTCTCTCAGTGAGCAGTCTGACTAGGAACTTGGCTAAATCATCCTAATTACACAGGGCTGAGGGAGGGTGGGGCTGATAAGCTCTGCAAGTCACACCTGTGAAGAAAAGCTAACACGTGTGAGAAACTTGTGGACGCGGCCCAGTCCTATACAGGGTAGGGCCATCTCACCTTGCTCGTTCACTGAGGCATGCAGACCCGCCTTGATTCCAGAAGTCTCCTCAGTCCCCTGTGGGCACACCTGTGCCGGCATGCACGGGAACTTCCTTACCATGATCCTATTGGTTCTTGAGACATTTCAGTTACGTTTACAGTCCAAACCCAAAGAGAGAAAATACTCTCTTAGACATTTTGTGTCTATGCAAATCTAACGATATAGTTATGAGTCAGATGGAGATGGAATATTGTGACCTTAACATGAAAGCATATCGTGAGCATTCTCCCGCGATTGCCTCAGTGTTATCAGACCCTGCCAGGTACCCACACAGTAAAGTCCAGTCAGATGCCATCGTACTGAAATGTACCCATCACTTGCAACAGACCCGAAGAGTCGGAGGCGTGGGAGTGTTCTTCCCAGGCCAGGCTGCCTTCCAAAACCCTGAACAGACACAAGCCCTTAGTGGCTTCTACTAGGAGGTCACAGTAATGTTCCCATAACAGAAGCGTATTGTCACAAAAGCTGAGTCCGTAAATACTCGCCTGACGCAAGCGTGAAGACCCAAGTTTGATCCCCAGCACTCACGTCAAAAAGGGTGTGTGGTGGGCCCTGTCACCATTCCAGGGATAGGAGAGGGAGTGGAGGCAGTCAAATCCCTGGAGCTAACTGGCCAGTCAGCCTCTCTTCAAGACTCGGTCAATGACAAGGTGGGGCCCGACAGCTGGCTCAGCAGGTAAGGTGTTTACCACTGAGCCTGCAACCTCAGCTTCATCTGTGTCCCACGCAAAAACTGGGAACCAGCTTTTGGAAGTTGTTCTCTGACCTATATCCATACACAATCAATCCATCAACCAGTGTAAAAAATTGTTGAAAAAGCAAGGTGGACTGCTCCTGAGGAGAGGCGGCTGAGGTCAACCTCTGGCCTCCATACACACTCGAGCACATATGTGAACATGCATCCACACACGTGTCAAATAGGAAGCATACTCCAACTCTGTTCTGAGGCACTTTACATTGATTAACTTTGTGTGTGTGTGTGTGCATGCATGTGTGTGCGTGCGTGTGTGTGTGTGCGTGTGTGTGTTCCAGTATGTTGACCTGTGCATTTGTGTACCCTTTGTAGGTCAGGGGTAGACGTTGAGGACTTTTGATGTGGGAGTGTCATATA
>NC_022030.1:23655561-23656134 GCF_000317375.1 Microtus ochrogaster
GCAGCCCCGCGGCTCATATTACTACAGACTTTCTCCTTGACTTTCCTACTCTCTTTTCTGAAACAGTTATTCACCAAACCACTTGACTGGCTTCCCGATAAACTCATGCTCGTGTCTTCAGATCTTGAGTTACAGGTGTGTACAGACTTGCCTGGCCCTGATGGTGTCAGGAATCTGAACTCGGGTCCTCATGTAAGCCCTTTACATACTGAGCTAACTCCCCAATTCCAGGAAGATCTTTTGAGGCCAGCCTGGGCATCTGTCCTATTTTGCATTTCCTGTCAACTTGACACAGTCTAGGTTCATCTGAGAAGAAACACTTCATTAAGGAATTGCCTGGGTCAGACTGGCTGTGAGCATTTCTGCATGGGGGTAGGGTGTGCGTGTGTCTCGATTATTAGTCGATGCAGGAGAGCTTATGTGGACACCTGGGCAGGTGATCCTGGGCTGTTCAAGAAAGCCTGAGTGAGCCAGAAAGCAGGAGTCCTCCATGGTACCTGCCTCAAGAATTATGACCTTAAAGTGTAAAGCTAAATAAACTCTTTCCTATCCTACTTACTGTTGGTCGGAGTG
>NC_022030.1:23656437-23657937 GCF_000317375.1 Microtus ochrogaster
ACATTGTCTTAGGGTTTCTATTGCTGTAAAGCAAATGAAGCAACTCTAATAAAGGAAAACATTTAATTGAGGTGGTGGCTTATAGTTTTAGTTTGTTGTTATCACGACAGGGAGCATGGCAGCTGGGGGCACGGCAGCTGGGGACAAGGCAACGTGCAAGTAGACATGGTGTTTGAAAAGTAGCTGAGATCTTGATCTGAAGGCAGCAGGGAGTGGTCTGTCCTTTCTCTTTTTGTACTCCCGAGGAAAGCAGGGCTTTGTGCATTTGTGGCCAATGCCACACTTCTCGGCTACATCTCAGCCGCCTCTCTTCAGGAGCAGTCCACCTTGCTTTTTCAACAATTTTTTACACTGGTTGATGGATTGATTGTGTATGGATATAGGTCAGAGAACAACTTCCAAAAGCTGGTTCCCAGTTTTCGCGTGGGACACAGATGAAGCTGAGGTTGCAGGCTCAGTGGTAAACACCTTACCTGCTGAGCCAGCTGTAGGGCCCCACCTTGTCATTGACTGAGTCTTGAAGAGAGGCTGACTGGCCAGTTAGCTCCAGTGGTCTGTCTCAATAGGCATTGCTTGAGCCTATTCCAGACCTCACAGCCCACCTCCATAGTGACACACTACCTCCAACAAGACCACACATACTCCAATAAGCTATACATCCTAATAGTGCCATCATATTTTCTTTCAAACTACCATTTACATGTATATGTATATGCACACACACATATGTATACACACACATCTTATTTCCTTCTCAGAGGATCAAATGCAAGCTCTTACCAGAACCCATAAAATCATCTGTTGCTGCCTCATCCATTCCCCTCCATGGCTCTCTTTCTTGAGGTCTGCCTCATGCTCTGGAGATAGGAGCTGCCTCTGGTCCCTCTCTAAACGACTATATCAAGATTGGTACCAATTTCCACACATGCTGCGCTATGGTCTTCCAAGGCAGTCATCTCTAAGCTGAGATGTAACCCAGAAGCGTGGCATTGGCCAAAAATGCACAAAGCCCTGGTTTCCTCGGGAGTGCAAAAAGGGAAAGGACAAGAGAAAGTGGCCATTGTGCCAGCTTTACTCTCAACAGGGACCTCACCCAGGGTTGTTGTACCTGTTCGTTCAGCTGGGCTGTGAAGCATTGCCTCTAGGCTCCTGGTGAGGCCATTACTAAAGTCCCAGTGTTGCTCTTTAATGGCTCCAGGGATTTGGGCTGCTCGGGTGGTGCCTGAGTCTTATTATGCAAACCAAAGGCTACAAATGTTTCCCTTGAAGAAGGAGGGGTGTGGGAGGTGGCGGGCTGTAAAGGAGCCACACGCTCTGCGGAGCTCCTCAAATGCACGCTGAGGACACCAGATGCAGACTCGATGGCTGGACCTCAGCGACATCTTGTTGGATGGTGGCTTCGATTTGAAAATGCCTTAAACCGGCCGGGCGGTGGTGGCGCACGCCTTTAATCCCAGCACTTGGGAGGCAGAGGCAGGCGGATCTCTGTGAGTTCGAGAC
>NC_022030.1:23658058-23659635 GCF_000317375.1 Microtus ochrogaster
AAGACAAATCGCAATGTTGGATTAAAAAAAAAAAAAAAAAAAAAAGAAAATGCCTTAAACCGTGGAAAGCATTTTCTCTGGCCAGCCTGGCATGGAAAACATACTGTTGGCTGTCCCATCAAACGGCACAAGGATTCCTTCTCTAAGGGCAACATGTGGCCTCGATTATGGTGATGACACTGCACCCGACACAGCACGCATGCTCCAGTGTGGAATGGGGCTGGGGTGCGGCGGAGACAGTGGTCAGACGGCTGAGGACTTGAGAGCAAGGCTTTGAACTGGTCTGTGCCACGGGCTTGTCCTTGCTCCTGGGATAAGGTCCCTACTGTTCTTGCAGTCTGTTCGCGGTCACGATAAGAGCGCTGAAAACGGGGTGCTTTAAAAACTGGTCTGGAGTGACACCCAGAGTTAGGTGGTTTCTGGACCAGCCCACCACCAACTACCAACTGACTTACCTGTGCTAGGTACATCATTCAGGCGATGGCTCCCACCAAAAGCGCCATTCCTGGGGAATACCTGGCAGAGGTCTGTCTCTAGCCAGATGATTTTTCAGGAGTAACTTTCATGTGTGCTCTGCTGAAGGAACTAGCCAGGATTTATTTATCGTCATTACGGTGAAGGAGGGAGATTTTTTTCCTTTCTATCTTTTAAAGCTATGCTTTCTGTACTATTTAAAACATACTGCTTCAAATCAGTCTGAGGAAATGACCTGGAGCTGAGACCTTGCTCTGCAAGGCTCCAGAGAGGTTCTGGATTCTGTTCTGGCTACTTTTGGATATACCTAGAATGTTCCAAAGTGAGAATTTAAAATAGCAAACCTTTCAATTTGTTAAAAGCACACTTAAAATAATTAGGCATAAACTTAAATTTTCCCTTTTCTATCGTTCTCTAGAAAATCCTGTTTCTATAATGAACACAAAGAAGAAAGCACCTTGCCATGAACCAGGTCTGTTTTTCTCAGGAGACTTAGAGGAAGCCGGGAGGAGACCAGAGTGAGGCTGTTTTCCCTCTGCTCTTGCAAGGCAAACACCATGTGACTGCTGGCACCTGCTGTATGGGAGTTTCCTACACAGTCCAGCCAGGGAGCCATCAACCCTACAGCAATGAACTAGAGCTGGTCCCGCTGGTATCTCACAGGCTCTACCTGGAGGTGGTATCATAACTTAGCTCCAAGACAGCCTCAGGTTCAGATGCCAGGCGCAGCCACAGGTGACTTTCCCTCTGCTTCTACTTGACCAGCGAGAGGTAAGTTTGAGTTCTTTCTCCCAGCCCCTCCGTGGTTCTTTTAACTCAGTCACTTGACCCAAGAACTTTGAGCAGCGGCCATGTACACTTGCTGTCTATTGTAAAGGATGTCATGAAGCCTGGTGTGCTAGTTACATAGTTACAGGAAGCTGAGATGGGGGATTGAAAGTGTTCTGTGGAAAGAATGAACCCAAGTCAAGGCACGGGAGTGACAGTTGTACTGGTCAGTTTGTGATATCAGCGATGTCAACTGGGCATAGGCTGGAGTCCTTTGAGAACATACCTCACCAGACTGGCCCACAGGCAGAGAGTTCCTCCTCCTCCTCCTCCTC
>NC_022030.1:23661451-23662698 GCF_000317375.1 Microtus ochrogaster
AACACTGTATTCATATAATAAATAAATAAATATTTAAAAAAAAAAAAGTAAACTTGGATCCCAGCCTTCGGAAGGCAGAGGCAGGCAGATCTCAGCCTGACCTAGAAACCCTGTCTCAAAAACTGGAAAAGAAAAAAAGGTAAACTTGAGTGTACTAAACTGTTTCTCTGTTGTTTAAACAATACAGTAGCCAGGTGGTGGTGGTGCACACCTTTAATCCCAACACTTGGGAGGCAGAGGCAGATGGATCTTTTAGTTGAAGGCCAGACTGGCCTACAGAGCAAGTTCCAGCATAGCCATAGCTACACAGAGAAATATTGTCTTAAAAATAAATAAACAAACAAACAACAAATGATATGAGTTAATTTTCTCACTATTCTGGAGATAATAAATATAAGACATGATGTCCACAGGGCATTTCATTGTATGTAAACACTGTATAATATGATGAGATTAAATTAATTACATGTCATCACAGCAAACACTTATCACTTCGTGTTAAGTAATCATCAAAATCCCATTTTCCTCTGAAGCCTCTCTCCATGGCTTATGAATTACAATCTTCTCATGTCTTCCTATAGTCTTCTTTCTGTGTGTGAGGTAATTGTCTCTTCTTTAAAGAATATTGATTGGTTGTGTCTTCCTGTTTCTGTAGTTGTGAAGAGACACCACAGTCACAGCAACTCCTAAGAAGTTACATTCAAACTACCTCAGATTGATTGATTGATTGATTGATTGATTGATTGATTGATTGATTGCAGCACAGGGCTCACATATACTAGACAGCATCTACCACTAAGCTATTTTTCTTGCCTCAGCCCAATTATTTTTAGTTGATACAGAATTGTACATATTCATAGAATATAGCCTAACATTTCATTGTATGTAAACACTGTATAATATGATGAGATTAAATTAATTACATGTCATCACCCCAAACACTTATCACTTCGTGTTAAGTGATCATCAAAATCCCATTTTGAACTGTAATGGTTAATCTCAATTGTCAATCTGAAAAGATCTGGAATTTCCGAGGCAATGGGCCTCTTACTTACAGAAGACTCTTAGCTAGAAAGTCTGCTTTCACCTTTAAAGCAGGCAGGGTTTATAGGAACTGTGGGTCCAAAAGATATAAATGTTGCTTGCTGATTATACAAATTTTAAAAACTTTAAAAAGGTTTTTAATTAACTGAGTTTCTTAAGTGAAAAGGTTCAAAACTGAGACACAATTAATTATCTGCCATCCT
>NC_022030.1:23663693-23678603 GCF_000317375.1 Microtus ochrogaster
TTCTTCCTCTCTGTGTTCTTTCCTCCAATGTGATTGCTCCCTGTCTCTTCAGGTTCAGTCAGTGAACTAGATGTTTCTGATGGAATTTCCCAAATCTCCTGTCGTTCCCCTCATGGTCTCTGATATTCCAGCCCCTCTAGGATCTAGGCCTACAGTGACCCAACTTCAAATAATAATAATAATGATAATAATACAGCATGCCTTATCATCGACAAGATGTTGAAATGTTAGGTCTTGGGTGTTGTGGAATAATCCTTTTGTACACTGTGGAGATGTGTCACTCGGGTTGATTTAATAAAAAGCTGAATGGCCAATAGCTAGGGAGAATTTTGGGGGCAGAGAGAACACTGAGAAGAAGGGGAGATGCCAGGATACAGGGCAAGCAGCGTGGGCATTACAAAGCAATGGTAACTGAGCCATGTAAAAGAATATTTAAAAATATGAGTTATTTTAAGTTATAAGAACTAGCTAGAAACAAGCCTAAACTATCAGTCAAGATTTCATAATTAATAATAATTCTCCGTGTCATTATTTGGGATTTGGCAGTCCCAACAAAAAAGTCAAATTAGACTCGGGCAGTCTATATGTCTAGACACGAGCTCAAACTGATGTATACAAGGATTTCTGGCAGTTAGATAAAAGCCAGAAGTCC
Source organism: Microtus ochrogaster (assembly GCF_000317375.1). NCBI lineage: Eukaryota > Metazoa > Chordata > Mammalia > Rodentia > Cricetidae > Microtus > Microtus ochrogaster. The sequence continues at coordinate 23,664,346 of NC_022030.1, forward strand.
TCGGGAACTTGGGAAACACACTTCTGTCCCCCAGAAGGACTCACTTCCCTTGCTCTTCCAGAAAGAAGTGGTTCTCCATTGACAGATACCTGTGGCGGCGTATCAGAGCCCATGCGGGCCTCCAGGCCTCCTCAGCGGCTCCTTGTGATACATCTCAAAGCATCCACACTAGCATTCTGGTCCTTCCACCTCCCCAGGTTGCCCTCCTCTCAGACAGCCATTTGTTCTCTGTCCCCCGCCCCTGTCCATGCTCTCCTTGCTCTTCTCTCTCATGCTCTTCTCTTCTTCCCTAACTAGTTCACTATTCTCTCTTGCTTTCCTGCTATCCTTGCTATTCTCTGGAGTCATATTTTGGTTGTGATCTAACAAATAAAGCTTGCCTGGAGATCAGAGTGTGAAGCTAAGCCACTAGTTAGCCATAGAGGCCAGGGTTCTAGAACTCACCCTGGGGGATCTTGGGGGTGGGATGGGATGGGGGTAAGGGGAAATAAGTGAGAGGAATATAAGGTGGGAGGAGACAGGAGCTCATAGCATTCAGTCTGAGCATTGAGTTGGGGCATTCAGTACAGGGATTCATGGAGACAAGATCGCCCCTTTGGTCTAAGGATTCAGAAGTAAAAAGTCTCTCTAGTGGCTGGCTCCTTTACTTCTCTGATCTTTCAGCATTTACTCCATATCTGACTCCAGGCTTTTACCATTAAGACCATCACACTAAATTCTCTATCTCTTGCTATCTCCACTGCTCTCTCCCATTCTTTGAGATCTCTTGTAGATAGACTTGGTCATATCCAGTCTTTTTTTTTCTTTTTCCGTTTATTTATTTATTAAAGATTTCTGTCTCTTCCCAGCCACCGCCTCCCATTTTCCCTCCCCCTCCCCCAATCAAGTCCCCCTCCCTTGTCAGCCCATAGAGCTATCAGGGTTCCCTGCCCTGTGGGAAGTCCAAGGACCACCCACCTCCATCCAGGTCTAGTAAGGTGAGCATCCAAACTGCCTAGGCTCCCACAAAGCCAGTACGTGCAGTAGGATCAAAAACCCATTGCCATTGTTCTTGAGTTCTCAGTAGTCCTCATTGTCCGCTATGTTCAGCGAGTCTGGTTTTACCCCAGGTTTTTTCAGACCCAGGCCAGCTGGCCTTGGTGAGTTCCCAATAGAACATCCCCATTGTCTCAGTGTGTGAGTGCACCCTTCGCTCTGTCCTGGATACTTCCAAATGTCTCTGGATGCTCTCTGTCCTGCCCACAATAACCCCTGCCCCTCCCCACACACACTAATAAACAGAGTGGTCATTTCGCCAGTTTCTTTCCCACACACCCCCTGGCACACAGTTAATCAAGATGTGAAGCTCCGCCCACTGTGGGTGGAACCATTCCCTGGGCTGGCATCCCAGACTGTATCACAGGGAGAAACTGAGTTGTGCACAATCATTCGTCATTCTGTCTCCGGCATGGGGATGCAGTGTGACCAGCTGCTTCACCATCCTGACGCCTTGACTCTGTCTTCCTGATGGTCTGTATTTGAACTGTTGCTTTCCTCAGGATATTTTATCACAGCCACTGTGAAGCAACTAAGACAGACATACAACTAGTATTGGATAACCGTGAATCACTCAACACCAGGTGACAACAGTGATTGGGAAGGACACCATAGTGTCCTGGAGAGGGGCTTTGTTAGGTGCATACAGACACATGGTAAAGAAAACCCTCCCTGGAAAGTCCCTAGGGAGAGGTTATTTGGTGGTTGAATAATTAGGTTAATCTGATAGGCTAAACTTGTCTTCAGTTAGGCCTTAGTTGAGGGTTACACGGTAGCCTAGAACATAGTGGTTAATCCTGAGTTGAGTCTTGGTTTGCTTCCATAGGAATACAGAACTCTCTAGCCTAACGGTCTCCCAAATTAATTACTGTGACAACCCCTAAGTGTAAAACACTGATTATCTTGTAATACTCCAGCCTTGCTGTTGGAAATGTTTGCATTTGGTTTTGTGTGTTAGAGTTGTTTTGAGGCAGCCGGCAGCCTTGGCTGGACTGTAACTCAGAGAGCTCACTGTCTGCGCCTCCTGAGAGCAGGCACTCAAGGCGCGTGCCATCATGGCTGATTGCTGCTTTTCATTTGTTTGCTTTTTGTTTCTCTAAACAGGGTTTCACTGTGTAGCCCTGGCTGTCCTGGAGCTCACTCTGTAGACCAGGCTGGCCTCGAACTCACAGAGATCCGCCTGCCTCTGCCTCTCAAGAGCTATGGTTAAAGGCGTGTGCCACTACTACCCAGCTTGATGTATGGGTGTTTTGCCTCCATGTTTATCTGCACATGACCTATGTGTCTGGTACCTACCAAAGCGGGCCAGAAGAGGGCATAGGGTCCCTTAGAACTGGAGTTACAAAGGGTTATGAGCCGCTGTGTAGGTCCTGGGATCAAACCCGGGTCCTCTGGAAAATTACCCAGTGCTCTCAACTGCTGAACCATCTCTCCTGTGCTGATATACATAATTCCACCTTATAAAAAATGGACTTGGCTTACAAAGGTACGTCCTATGTGATGCACTCATTGTCGGGCACTTGACTCTGCCTTTAACTGAATTTTGTTTGTGCTCACATGGTCCTAGCAACTGCTGAGCTTTGCCAAATTCAACAGCTAACAAGGTTAAGTTGCTCTGGGCACATCAGCTGTGTGTTTCAAGTGGTTAGAAGCCAGAATGCCTCTAAGCTGATGATGGGGGGCAGAAACGCCTAAGACTGAGGCACTGTTGGTTTTTGACAGCTGACTTTGTATTTTGTCTCAAGGCTTTTCTTCAGAGACTGTCTTTGTTCTCAGAAAGAAAGGAAAAAAAGTATACAAAACTTGATGCATAAGTCTATGGCTCATTGTAGCCCACTGAGATTCTGTGTCGGTTAGCTTCCAGTCACTTGACGAAAGACCCCAGTAATTAGCTCTTGAGATGTCAAGGTTTATTGGGGCACTTTAAGAAGGCCCATCCACGGTGCTTAGTCCCATCACACTGCCGTGGCAGCAGCGTATCAGGGTGGGAGTTTGTGGTTAGGGAACCTGTCACTTAATGTCCGTGAAGTAAGAGAGGAAGGGCCCAATATTTCAAGGGCACAGCCCACGACCTAGCTTCCCCCAGCCGAGCCCCTCTTCCTAGTAGTTCTTTCTACCACCTGTAGAGCCGCAGGCTGGAGACTAAGCCTCCAACCCCACTGCCTTCAGGGAGCTTTCCAGAGCTAGCTACGATGGCCCCTATTTTATATGGTGCGAGGAGGAAAAAAAATGAATTAATAGTTACCGTACAAATGCAAGGATGCATGAAAGCCTAGCCATGCCGCTTCCGTTAATCTCCTTGCAGGATTCTCCCAGGATGCATACACCCCGAGCCTTGTTCTGCTCTGCTCGGTCCTCAGGCCGCTCCAGGCTGCAAATGTCGGTGCTTTCCCTAGAACTGGAAGGTGGAGCAACGGTGGGAAGTGCAAGCACTGCTTTGCGAGTGGCCAGAAGCACTTAGAGAGGCTGAGGGGCTGACAGGGTGAACCTTGCAGGGGCAGCCATGTGGATCTGAGGGGCATCCAGGCAGGCAAAGACAGGGCAGCCCGAGTGCTCTCTCCCAGGGAACAGCTTCCGTCTTTAGGATCCACCTTTTGAAGCTGAGATGATCTGAGCCGGCAATTTAGTTTCCTTCCATGATTGTGTCCCCTTTCTTCCCCTACCCCAGGCTCCCTTGGGAGGCCTGGAAGATCCAAGGGATGGCACAGGACAAAGCAGGGCCCTGCCTCTTCAGTCCTCCAGGACAACAAGAGGCAAATAGGGAGCCATGCCCCAACCCCACCCATTGCTAGGCAGGGACAATGAGCGTCCTTGGAAGACTCACACTCGTGGGCATCAGGACATGCTTCAGAGATCTTAGGGAAATTTTTAAAAGAATTTAAAAAGGGAGGCTGGGCCGATGGTTGCCTGACAGACAGGATTAAAGCCTTAGGTTTGATTCTCAGCCAAAGACATGCATACACAATGTATGTGGGGAGGGGCTCATTTTCTGTATGAAAGATGAGATTCTATTTATTTTTAAACTATGTACGTGCAAGTACAATTTTGCAAGACATAAATGGATCTGGGTGTGGGGGTGCACAACTATACTGCCTAGGGAAGGGTTGTGCATCGGAGACCAGCCTGGCCCAATGGAGCAAGATCCTGTCTCATTCTCTCCCTTGAAAACGGAAAGCGCAAGTGAATTTCTATTGCATTTACTTTACTGTGACTTGCAGTTTTTCTTAATTTATTACTGCTTTTATGCCTGTACAGGTGGGTCTGTCTTGATCTTCCAAATGCACACCCATATCTTCACGAATAGAATGCTGCACAAGTGTTTCGTTTAGGGGTGGGTCCAAGGACTCAGTGTGCTGAGGGAGGAGGCTGGAAGACAGCCGTGAGGCCAGCACCGGCAGCGACTTGTCGGCGTCCGCCCTCCAAAAGCCCCTTTGCCGCTCACCACCCCACCCAGCCTCTCATCTCTCTGAAAGCAGAGTGTGGGTTGCTGCCGGAAATCCCCCAATTCCATCACTTTGAAGAGGCTTCCATGCCATTTCGAGTTTACATAGCACAAGCCCATCAAACCTTCAAAGTCATTTCAAGTCATGTTAAATCCCATTCCTCTGCTGGGCATGGTGGTTCACGCCTGCAATCCCGATGCACTCGGGAATTTCCGTGCGTGGGAGGACTGCCAGGAATTCTGGGCTATTCTGGGCTGTAGAGGCCAGCTGGGGCTACCATGTGAGGTCCTATGCCCCCCTAAATAAGTGAGTCAACCAGTCCTCCTCCTTCCCCCCTTTATCTCTTGCATTTAGAAGGAATCAAAGAAAAACTACAAATATGTAGAAAGTCAACTCCACCCAATTCATTCTTTTCTGTGTGTTGCCAAGAAAGACGTTCCCAGAAGCAAATCTGTAGAGATGACTTTCGTGCAAGGGGGAAGGGTATGAACAGTGCTGCAGCTCAGCCGCTCGCTGCTCGTCAGAACTTTTGTTCGTTCGCCAGACAGGTCTCACCAGGTAGCTCTGGCTGTCCTGCCACTCTTAGTAGACCAGGCTGACCTTGAACTCAGAGGTCTGCCTACCTCTGCTTCCCGAGCTCAGGGATTAAAGGTGTGTTCCACCCCCGCCCAGCACAAAAACATTTCAACATAACTTTTTCTCATCTAAGGAAAATTTTGCAATATTACACATGTAAATTTTTAGATAGTTTTTTGAGATTATAATGCATTTACATCACTTCTCCCTTTCCCTTTCCTCCCTCCAAAGCCTCCCATGTAACCCCCCCCCATAAATTATTTTTAAAATAGAAGTACAGCAGAATTTTTGATGAAGAAAACTACCTCCTGAATCCATCTCCCCCGAAACCTCCCATGAAGGATAAGTCGTCTCGGCTTCTCTTGGCAGTTAACTCACGAATCTAACACCATATCGTCATTTTTAGATCGGTAGACATTATAACTTCTTGCTCTAAAAGATGGCTTAACTCACACAATTGCCCTTTTACTCTTTTGAAAAGTTATCTTTAGCTCTTTTTTTTTTTTTTGGTGTGGTTTGAAATAACATTTTGATTTCAGAGTTCCAGCCTTTGATTCATTGAATTTAATCCTATTTCTTGTCTCTGCAGGATGTAGATTCTTCTACAGCTTTCATCTCTAGACTCTACCGTGTATACGATGACTTTTACTTTGTTTTATTTTATTGTTTTGTTTTTAACATAGGCTCTCACCCTTTATCTCTGGCTGGCCTGGAACTTTCTTTTTTTTTTTTTTTTGGTTTTTCGAGACAGGGTTTCTCTGTAGCTTTGGAGCCTGTCCTGGAACTAGCTCTTGTAGACCAGGCTGGTCTCGAACTCACAGAGATCCGCCTGCCTCTGCCTCCCGAGTGCTGGGATTAAAGGCGTGCGCCACCACCGCCCGGCTCATAGGAAAATTTTTAAAGTTGAAAACTTTTCAATGGTATATACATTATTATAATATTTTAAAAACTATGCTTAAATTCTGTTTCTTTTTTCTTTTATATTTTTCCTAGTGTGTGTGTTCACGCCAATTTCATACATGTGCTTAATGTAATTTGCTCATTGTCACACCCCCATTGCCCTCCGTTCCTCAGCCTCTCCCTCTCCCACTGAACCCTCCCATATTTTTAACTGTCTGCCCCCTACTTTTATGTCTTTTGTTCTGGTTTTGCTTGTTTTTGTGTCCCACTGAGTTTAGCTAGAGTTACTCACATGAACGTTGGTGCGGGGGCGGGGGTTATTTGCTGCTGCACAGGCAGCTCACTGGTAGCTACACTACTGATGAAAATAGCTTTCCCTCCCTCAGCCACCATTAGCTCCAAAGCCCTCTTCGCGAACCCTTTCCTCATCCATGATGGAATGCTGATGGGCCACACCTTAAGCAGGTGTCCATAGCTGGTTTGAGGTCATGACTGCAATGGCCGTATGGTCTCCATAAGACAGCACTTCACAGCACGGCTGTCCATCCCCCAGCTCTTACATTCCTTCTCTCCCTTCTCCCATGATGCTCTGTGAGTCTTGGAGGAGGTAATATGAATGTCTCATCGAGAGGGGTGGGCCCTGACCAGTATTTTCAACACTTTGACCAGTTTTGAGTCTCTGCGATCACCACCACCCGCTATGGTCAGAAGCTGCTCTGACCAGGGTGGAGAGCAGCACCAGGCTATGGGAGGAAGCCTACGTATTTAGAAGGAATTTTGACAGCACATCCTGTGGGGAGCAGAGAAATGAGAGAATCTGTGCTGTTGACGTGAGGCCGGCCATGTCAAGGACTCGGATCCATGGAAAAAACGGTTACTTCAGTCCCCACCGCCAGGTGAGACTCAGAGGGACAGCAAAACTTTCTTCCTCTGGTCTAGGCATGGATGTTGATAGTGTGTGCAGAACATGTTCACCATAGCTTTCTCTCCCTGGGTGCTTGTGGCCTGAAGACTGTTCCCCTACAGAGGCTACTCCTATCAGGAGTAGCTAAACCAGCTGTATTCTGTAAATTCCAATTCCTTGTTTATTTGCGATGGCCCTGCCTCCTGGCTCAGCTGTATGCAATAACCCAACCTCTCTGTTCAACTGTATATAATAAATATGCCAAGCTTCTGGAGATGCTGTAGTTCTCCATCAGAGAGCGCAGTCCACCTGATCTGTGTGTGTGTGTGTGTGTGTGTGTGTGTGTCTGTCTGTCTGTCTGTCTGTCTGTCTGTGTCTGTGTGTTTTCTTCATTCCCTTATTGCCCCAGTCAGGCCTAAGTCCCCAGAGCCCTGTAGGATGCAACCACGTTGGATAAGCAAAACAGCAGTAGAAGGTTGTCTCCCAGGGCCTATGCCCTCTCCAGCTATTAAAAAACCTTCTGTAGATGGGTGTTAGCCTGCATGTACATCTATACACTATGTGCTTGCCTAGTGCCTGCTGAGGTCAGAGGAGAGTGTCAGCGTCCCTGGGACTGTAGTTACAGATGGTTGTGAGCCAGCATGTGGGTTCTGGGAATTAAACCTGAGGCTTCTAGAAGAGCAGACAGTGCTCTTAATCACCAGGCCATCTCTCTAGCACACCCAGCCAGGGGCTTTTGACCAGGTTTACAGTAAAATAGACATAAACTTCTTTCTTCGGAACAGGCTTCAAATCTAATCAGAAAGCAGTTGGTTACCCTCTTAACAGGCCTAGCACTGTTGTGTCAGTGGGCACAGCTTGCCTGACTGGTCACTCTTACAGCAGGATCCACTGCTGTGTCAGACCAGTTGACCTTTCTTCCCCAGCGACCTGCAGAATTCCTGCTGGTGCTGTGAAAGCTGACCATAAGAACGAAGGGTTCCAGGTCAGTTCAGGCTTTATTTCTGTCAGGCAACCAAGGAGTGGTGTTGGCAGTAACAGGGTCTTACTGTCTAGTTACAGTGGGCAGCCAAGAACAACCACAATAGCCTGTATTGTTTGGGGGTACTGGGGCCTCCCTGACAAATGACTTGTCGAGAGGTATCCCACACCTGGATACCTCACATTTAATAGCCCATGTTTTCTGGGTGAAACATTGTTCACCCACGCAGGTTATCTCTGTTTAAATACCTTCTTTTTTTAAAAAAAAAATCAGATTCTAAATAAGCTTACATAGTAGTGTTTTTCTTAAGGCTTTTCAACATATCGTTAGTTTTTGTTAACCTACACCCCCCACCCCTTCTCTCTCCTAGAAATGATAAATATTCCTTTTAAAAATGTTTCTGGACTGAAGAGATGAGTCAGTGGCTAAAAGCACTCGAAGCTCTTCCAGAGGCCCCTGGTTTGATTTCCATCACCACATGGTGACTTATAACCATTCGTAACTCTAGTCGGAGAGGATCTGATGCCCTCTTCTGACCCCCACAAGCACCAAGTACACACGGCACACAAACATACATGCATGTAAAACACTCAGATAGGTAAAATACATAACTCTAAAAATATTTATTTTTTTTAAAAAAGCAGTTTCCTTTAATTATGATGATTCTTACTTTTTTAAATTGATGTCTGAAACTAGAATTACCTCAATTTTGCCTTCCATCCCTGCCATCCCTGATATTTGTTCTTCTGCTTTATCTTGTTTATATGTAATACTTTCTTTCCCCTGTGGCTTTTAATTTGATTTTTTTTTTTTTGTTTTCTGAGACAGGATTTCTCTGTGTAACAGTCCTTGCTGTCCTGAAACTCGCTCTGTAGACCAGGCTAGCTTTTGAACTCTCAGATCCACCTGCCTCTGCCTCCCGAGTGCTGGAATTAAAGGCGTGCTCCACCACCACCTGGCTTAAATTACTTTTATGTGCATGTATCTATGTGAGTGTGCTGCAGGTGTGTGGGTGCTCACAGAGACCAGCAGATGGCACCAGATCCCCTGGAGCTAGAGTCAGGCAGTGTGAGCTGTTTGTGGGTGCTGGAACTGAATGAACCCAAGCTCAGAGTCTCCTTTGGAAGAGCCACATATGCTCTTTAATAGGTTTTCTGTACCCCGAGAATCAAGCAGAATTGAAAAGGTAAAAGAACAGGTTTATTTTGAGCAAAGTAACTCCCAGTGAGTCCTCTAGCCCCCAAGATCCGATGCGAGAGATCAAGGTGGTAGAAGTCACACACTCAAACTAAAGCAGGAAGATTATATAGCTTGTAGGTGAGGGGTGATGACGTGTCCACCACAAGCTGGGTTTGTGCCCAAGTATGGTCAAAAGCTGAAGGCTTTAGGTGAGGACTTGGATTGCTGGCTACTTCAGGGAGGAGCTGCTATAGCCACCAAGAATGAGGAACTGAACTTTTTAGCCTTACCTTTGTTGGAGATTCTCTGAGAGGGCGGGTTTTGGAGAGAGAGGAATGAGGTTTTCACGGGAGCAAGCTGGAAATTCCAGCTGAACACTCTTAACTGTTTGTTGAGCTAATTTCTCCAGGCCCAGAATTACCGAGATTTTCATTCTCAGTACATCTGTTCACTTTTCTTCTTAAAAAGCTTAGTTCTCATGTTGAATTTCATCTATTGCTGACTTTCTCATTAAAACAACCAAATTTTTTCTCCGGGTCCTGCATTGATTTCCTTACTTCTTCTTCCCCGCCCCCTAAGACAGGGTTTTTTTTCTGTGGCTTTGGAGCCTGTCCTGGAACTAGCACTTGTAGACCAGGCCTTGAATTCACGGAGATCCACCTGCCTCTGCCTCCCAAGTGCTGGGATTAAAGGCATGTGCCACCACTGCCTGGCAACTTCTTTCATTACTTCCTTAATCTTGAGTCATTGATAATTTTTCCAAGTATACTTTTGAATTATTTGTCTAGCATTTCAATCATTTTAGTTTCTTTGGATTCAGCAGCTGAAGAATTACGATCTTTGGAGGAGCCATATAGTCTTGATTTTGTGTGTGTTTCTGTGCTGTGATTTGCCTATCTCTCAGCTTTGTTTGGAGATCTCAGTGCACAGCCTTCTCTTGACAGCACAATTCCCACTACTGCTCAGTGAATGAAATCACTGTAACGACTACAGAACCAATACATGGATACAGTAATAAACTCTGATTAGTGCCAACTGCCATACCACAATGGCACACCAAATGGCAACAATAATACAGAGAAGCTGTGAACTACAATTAAGAATGGAGAAAAATGGTGTAAATGACAAAAAAGCACAATGTTAAAAAAAATCTGGTTGCACAATAAACCAAAAAAGGAATAAATGGAGTTAGGCAAATATAAGAGACTAGAAAATAAAAATAAAGCCAAAATATTACTAAAGCATAGTAAAGGGGAAATGGGAAAACATAAAGTGTAAAACTAAGGAAAAAAACAAAGTATCAGAAAAATAACAGTTTCCCAGCAGTCTTTTATTATTATTATTACTGGAGCCTTTAATAGTGTAGTCTGAAAGATGGGCAGGACGGTCAGTCAAACTTGGAGTTTCCTTTCTTTCCCAACACACACACACACACACACACACACACACACACGCCCCTTGTGCTTGTGAATAGCATTCATAGTCTTAGTCCTGTAAATGACGTAAGTGTTTGATTCAAATTATTAAAGTAGGTTACTGGGGGCGATAAAGTTTGTTTGCATGTATGACAGGAGTATGGTGGGGTGGAGAGGTTGGGTTAGGGAAGGAAAGCTTCCTACATATTCCATGCGACTAAATCAATTGGTCGGTATAAAGTGTCAATAACGGAGCCGGGCGGTGGTGGCGCACGCCTTTAATCCCAGCACTCGGGAGGCAGAGGCAGGCGGATCTCTGTGAGTTCGAGACCAGCCTGGTCGACAGAGCTAGTTCCAGGACAGGCTCCAAAGCCACAGAGAAACCCTGTCTCGAAAAACCAAAAAAAAAAAAACAAAAAAAAAAACAAATAAAGTGTCAATAACGGGAGGGAGCTGGAGTTTGATCTTAAAGTGATCACACATTAGCCACAGATCACAGATGCTGATGAACGTTATGAGATTTCTGGGTCAGGACTATATGTTTTCCTCCTAGAGAAGGGGTCGCCTACAGCTGCCTGAAAACACAGATTACATTACAATTCATGACAGTAGCAAAACTACAGTTATGAAGCAGCAACAAAAATAATTTTATGGTTGGGATCACCACAACATGAGGAACTGTATGTACTAAAGGGTCTCAGCGTTAGGAATGTTGAGAACCACTACTCTAGAGCAACAAGCTTCCTGTTCACATTGGCTTTCCCCGTCCCCAATCCCTCGGTGATGATGCAAGTCAGTTCAGCTGGATGTTGCACAAGCAGAAGGTTTGCATCATAGCCGAAGAATGCGTGGATGAGAAAACCCTGGTCTTGTGCTGGACTTCAGTGGCGGGATGCTTGCCTAGCATGTGTAAGGCCCTAGGTTCAAGCTTCTTGCAAAAAGCAACAAAACCAAACTTTTTATAATGGGCTGCAAACAAACTCACTTTTGTTCTAAAACCCATTGTATTTGTTTGACATTAAACTGGTTTCTCTGCCTGAATTCTCATCTGTTTAGCTTTTCCCTGGAAGGAGTCAAAAGGGTTCCTACATTTGCAGATCGCAAATACTTGACTGTATCAGGAAAGAGAGGCGGCCTCGGTCTGTCTTTGGGGGTTCATCGGTTCTGGCTGGACGCGATGCCTATTTCTAAAAGTTACCAGCGGAAATGGTTATGTGGTGACACTTAAGTGGGAGGGAAAAGTGCTGAGATACAGACGATAAACACGCTCATATTTGGACCTCCATTGGCACAAATAAACAGTGTGTAGAGATTATTTATGCATTGGCTCACCCACGTAGGCTCACATAAACACGGCACTTACGGATCTGCATAAACTACAGCTCAGAGGGAGTCAAGCCGGTCTTCACCCACAGCTCCTGCCTTTCTGTGTCCTCCACCCCTACTTTCGGCCTCATTCACTTCCACGGCAGACAGGCCAGGTGCTGGTACAGTAACTATGTCCACCAGTATAAAACGCCTCTTCCCAACCCCACTGCTCTACATTCATTTATCACTTTCAGGAGAGGGTTCCATAAAGCCCTGCTTGGTCAGTGCCTATTCCTTGGCCAAATCAGCGCTGCCAGCGGGAAGGAATATTTTAATTGGCATTCTTTCACAAGGCCATCTCCTCACGGAGGCTATTTTAGTGCTACAGGGGCTCTGGGAAGGTTCCTCTGGAACCTTCTGTACAAGGGATAGAGCTGTCATATTTGAGGAAAGATGGCTTGGGAGCACCGTACACGAAGGAGCACAGTGATCAGTTTGAATCGGTAATGTAGTTCTAGAATGGGGCTCTTGGGAATGGCAGTGACCGTGAAGAATCATCCACTAGACAGCCCATCTCCCTTCTGACTGCCAATATCATAAAACCAGAAGACTTCAAAAGACTACTGTTTTTCACGGTTTCGGTACGCTCCAGAGAACACTCCTTTAGCCTTCGTGAGGGTCTTCTGGAGGTCATTCAGCTGCTTCCATTTGCCAGCTGAACGAGATGCTACGCGGCTTTAACTCGGGCGCTGATTGCTAAGTGCTGAGGCAAGAGGGCGGGAGAGAGCCAACCAGCACCCACTTCAGAGATCCTGCGGACTGCCCCGCACAGGCCCCACAAGCTTCGTCCCTCCAATCCCCACCAGGAACTCTGCAAACGAAGATCCCCACCCAGAGAAAGCCAGCAAGGTGCTCCGCCCAGAGGCGGGGTGGGTCGGCAGCCCAGGCTGGTTTAACTGGTTGGAACCACCAAAGTACGCAGTCGCAGAAAAAAAAAGTGTCACTTTAGGAAGCTGAGGACGTCAGGCCACAGCTCGAGGAGGAAAGCAGAGCGCGGCAGGGTTCCCACACTGCTGAGCTGAGATTCGCTCCGGTAGGTGTGCGTTCCGCTCGGTCCCCAGGACACTGCGCAAGCGCCTGCAGAGCTCTAGCGCTTGGCACGTCCTCTCGCGGGGTCCCCAGTCTCCCCAGCGAGTTCCAGCCCCGGGAAGCACGGGGCTTTCTGGGTGTTGTGGTTTATGCCCGAGGCCCTGCGGCGGGGTGCCGAGGTCACTAGAACTACAACTCCCGGCGTGCTCCGCGCGAGGGCACGGGGCGTCTGCCATGGACGGCCTTAGCCGTCAAGAGCCAAGAATCCGAGGACCCGGGAAGCCGGCTGCGGCGGGAGGTGGGAGTGCGCGTGCGCGCTGGGCCGGCCCCGTCCTGTTCTGTCCCAATCATTGTAAACAGGCGGAGGCTGGGCGGGGTGGGAATGGGGCTCCCGCGGCCGGCCAGGGGGAAAGCGCAGGAGGCGGCGGTCGTGGCGGCCGCGTGAGTGCGAGGAGGCGGCGGCTGCAGCGGAGCCGACGGTCGCTGGGCGGCAGGCACTGGTCAGTGGCGGGGAGCGGTCGCTTGCGGGGGTCGCGGCGCTGCGGCACGGTGCCGGTGCGAGCCGTCGTCTAGCGCCCGGCCTCGCGCCCGCGCCTGTCAGGCGGCATGCTGGGCTTGGGATCCCGGGCTCGGAATTGGAGTTGGGGGTGGGGGGCGTGGCTGCCGCGCCTTCTGTTCTCCGGGAAGGCTCCCCCGCACCCCCCACGCTTGCTCTTTTGGGGGTGGGTCACGCTGCCTGCCCGAGAGGCCTCCCCGAGTGCTCCCGGCTCTGTCCTGTGCTGCTCCCGGAGCCGGGGACGATCCGGGAACCCAGCAGGTTTCTCGGATCTTCCAGGCCGCGGGGCATCTGTGCGAGCCACACCTGGCCGGAGCAGCGCCGGGGGCCTGGCCTTCCCCAGCCTTCCGGCTTGCGAGTCGCACCTGGCTGCCCACCTGTCCCCGCGGTGGAGTCGGGAGCAGCTCCAGCTGTTGCCCGCGGCCGGTGTGGGGCCGGGGGGCGCTCCTGGTTGCAGAGGTCCTTGTTTCGGGTTTCAATGGCAGTGGACGGCCAGAGCTGGAGTTCAGAACTCCATACTCCAGGCACTTTTCAAGCGTTTTTGAGCCAGCTTTCTTTTTCGTCTTTTAAATGTGTCGTTGGGAGACAGGTTGGACCAAATTTTTCACTTCCCAGTCTTCTGAAGTAGTGCTGGTTCAAGTTTGGAGATTATCTCAAGCGTTCTTCCGGAGAGAGCAGCTTGCGTACCCTGAGGTTTGGTGTGGTTCTTGCGGATCCCTGACGTTTCCGTTGGTGGTCTCTACTTGTGACAGAAGTGCTCCCATGTGGACGTTGAGCTGCTGCACCCCCCAGCCTTTGCCTTTAATGGGTCTGGGCTAATGCTGTGTGCTTTGGGTAGCCTTCCATCATACTTGGCAGTCATTCACAACAC
>NC_022030.1:23678810-23681507 GCF_000317375.1 Microtus ochrogaster
ATCCACCTGCCTCTGCCTCCCGAGTCCTGGGATTAAAGGCGTGTGCCACCATCGCCCGGCAATTGCCGGCACTTGTAAAGGAAGGAACAAGACTGTGAATGAAAAAGGTCACACACTTTCTGTGGTAGGAATTAACTTGGTCATGTCAAGACCCTGTGTATCTTCCCCGAAATGAGTTATTTTCGGGCAGTATTATTAGGGGTTAGAATGGTTTCCACTTTTCAGAGTATCTCATAGATCCAAGAGAGACAGATTATTAGTTCAATAGTAGCTGCTGTTAAATAAGTTTTAAAACAAAGTATCTAGACCCAAGGTAAGGGAACTGAATTTGCTGTCTTTACAAAGGTGGCTTCTCATCGTAGAATTCGCAGGGTCCATTTTCTCCGTAGTTTAGAAAGATAGAAGTGGTATTTTAAAGAGTGTGCATTGGGACTGGAGACGTGGCTCGCTGGGTAAGAGGCTTGCTGCTTTTGGAGTATGTCGGGGTTCCGTTCCTGGACCCACATCAGGCCGCTCCACACAAGGACTTACTGCCTGTAAGTCCAGTTCCCAAAGAAATCTGACAGCTCTAGCTCTGGTCTCCACAGGTAATTGCACACCTCCCCAAGGATTGAAATCTGAAGAAGGAAATACTTTTTTTTGTATAATTAATTTGCACAGTTGATTGCTTGACAAGGGAGATTAGTCCAGAACATTGTCCCAAAGTGTGTCCTGTTGTTTTCTTTATTGCAGGGAGGTTCAGGATCTCACTGTGTAACCCTGGCTGTCCTGGAACCTCCCTAAAACCAGGCTGGCCCTCTAACTCAGGTCTCCTTGCTTCTGGCTTCCAAGTGCTGGTATTAAAGGCATGTGCCACCTTGTCTAGCCATTATTTTCTTTTAAAAAGAAAGCCCCTGCTAGAACTTTTGCTAGTATGTAAGACAGAACATGGGAAAAATGCAGATTTTTTAGAATAGAAGAGTTATGATGTTTAGGGCCTCTTCCATATGAAGAGGACTTGAAGATGGATAAGCCCACCTGCTCTCAGATGGTCAAGTGTATCTCTTGAATTGTCAACAAGTAATACATATGTATGTATAAAATACATTGTTTATACACAAATGTACAGATACATGCTGGGGATTGAACCCAGGGCCTTGGACACATTAGGAAAGCATTTAACCACTGCGCTGTAACACTCAAACTACAAACTAGCATGTTTCTAAGATTGCTTTCTAGAAAATGTGAGGGTTTTGTGAATGTATCCAGGAGGTAATCTCTGTTTCTTAAGGGAGAAGCCATGGAAGAGGGCAATAGTTAGAAAAGAGCCACACATAAACACCAGTGAAAGCACAGGCTGGGAATGCTCGGGGGAAGAGATCTAACACTCTTAGACAGCCATAGGAATGATGGGCACTTACACAGGGAGTAGTGTAAGCAAAAGTGTATAAAGCTAACTACATCTGCAAGGTGTGTGTGTGTGTGTGTGTGTGTGTGTGTGTGTGTGTGTGGTGTGTATCTCGAGTATAGCTGGGTACTGAGACATGAAACTGGGGAGGTCGTCTGTATACCATTGAAGCTATTTCAGCTTCGTCCTGCAAGGAAGTAGCAGTCCTTGAGCCTGAACAGAGACAGGAAGGGGATGGGGTGGGAGAAGCAGACTGGCCAACCTATGCCAGTCCAATCAATGTTCAATCCTCTGTTATAAATGATATGTCCTTAAGGATCCAGCAGAATTAATTAGAAAAGGACTTAAGGCTGAGGGTGAACAGAGACATGCAGGAAACATGGGCACTTTTTGGAACATTACAGACAGGTGAGTCAGCAGCTGTAGCGTCGGTTGTGGACAAGGGAGCGAAGATGAGGCTGTATTAATAAATCTTCAAAAATTGTATGTCATGCCAGGGATTTTAGCGCCGACCCCCATAGGTTTACATACAATAAATACAAAATAATGCAGTGTTTTTATTTTAGAAAGATCATCCTAGAATTGTAGAATGTAGATGTCAGAGCATGGAGGCTGTGTAAAATTGAGTGCAGAAAAGCTTTAGAAAGTCTTTGTTCTTGTCAGTAACTGAAGTGAGAAATAGGGTCTAAAACTATTGCAGCCTCAGGATACAGATAGCAGAAATACTTAGAGAATACAATGAATAGGATTAGCAAAAATTGGTATTGGAAAGTGAGGATGAAATAACTGGATACAATGACTTTGATTTCATCCTGGGTCCTTGAGAAAACAGTGATAAGATATACTGAGACAGAATTCAGGAAGGGGAGTAAATTGAGAGGAACTCAATGTTGGCTTCTGGCGTATTGAGTAGATGTTATTTGTGAACCTCTAGGTAGAATCTGCTTCAGGGTTTTCCGTGTGTGTGTGTGTGTGTGTGTGATGAGCTGTCAGCACACTGTATCATCTTTTTAGTTGTGAGTCTTTAGCAGTTGAGTCTGTGTGTGTGTGTACATGTGATGAGTGGTCAGCACACTGTATTGTCATTTTAGTTGTGAGTCTTTAGCAGTTGAGCTAAAGTCTCTCCAGTCTCATCACAGTATATTGTAAGTGGTAGCTGAAGCCTTGATTTAGGGACCACCACACAGGAAGAGTTTGCTGACAGCCAGCAGTTATAGAAATAGGCCGCAGAGGACCTTTAAATTCAGACAGAGGGCTGGGCGATGGTGGCGCACGCCTTTAATCCCAGCACTCGGGAGGCAGAGACAGGC
>NC_022030.1:23683636-23694586 GCF_000317375.1 Microtus ochrogaster
TGTACACATGCATCTGGAGACAGAGGTTGAGTTGTGTGTGTGCGTGTGTGTACACATGCATCTGGAGACAGAGGATGAGTTGGGTGCCTCCCTCGGTAGCTCTATGCCTTATGCTTTGCGGCAAGGGCTCTCCTCAACCTTGGAGCTCGCTGATTCAGCTGCATGGCTAACAAACTGTGGAGGTCTCCTGCCTCCGCCTCCCCAGCGCCAGGCGTATGGGTTCTTGGAACCTGTGATGCACCCAGCCTTCAGTAGTTCTGGGGGGCTGAGCTTAGGCTCTCACCCTTCCGTGGCAAGGAGCTTAGGGAATGAGCCATCTTCCAAATTAAAATTTAGTCTTTTAAAAAGTTACAGTTGGTTTTTTTTTTTTTTAAGTGTATTTAAAGTTGTGTGGCCATAACAATTAAGTTACTGGCTTTACTGCTGTAGTATTGTGTTCCGGTAACCTTACGTCATAGCTCACACTGTGCCTCCGTCATCCACCTCGCACTTCATCATCACGGCAGATCCAGACGGGTTAGTAAAATGCTGTATTTCGAGAGGTCATACATATTTCACACCTTTTATACAGTATCTTGTCATAATTGTTGTATTTTATCATTAGTTACTGTTACTAATCTCTTCATTAATCTTTATTGTACGTGTGCATAGTAAAACATACAATGCAGTAGATAGAGGCTTTGGAACTTTTTTTTTAGGTACTAACTGGGGGAGAGGTCTTATTTAGCCTTTATACATTCTTAACTTTCAGTCAACTAAGTTTCTACGAATAAAGGGATAATTTGCTAGGAAAACATTGCGGGGAGCAAGCAGAACTTGGGGCTGGGAGCTCTTTGCCAGAGGAACCAACTGCATGATTAGCTGTTAGAATTTTCTGTCCTAGCTGGGAGTAAGGTGGGAGGGGAAGCTGCAGTTTGTTTGGTTACCAATGGCCAATGAGTGTACCTTTGAAATGAGACCTCCATAAAAGCCCTTCAACAGAGCTGGAGAGAGGGCCCAGCACTTAAGAACTCATGCTGCTCCTGTGGAAGATCCTAGTTCAATTCCCAGTGCTCAAACCAAGCAGCTCACAACTCTAGCTCTGAGGATCTGACGCCCTCTTCTGGCATCCTTGGGTACTGCACTCATGTGTGCATACTCCCCTACCCACAGAGATACACACAATTAAAATGTTAAAAAATAAAACAAAGCAAAACCTCAACAGTGGAGTTCCGAGAAAAAGAAAACAAAGCAAAACCTCAACAGTGGAGTTCCGAGATATTCTGGTTTGGTAAACACATCCTTGTACTAGGGGCGTGCCCCCAGTTTCATAGGACTGCACTTGGGGTCTTTCTGGTCTTTACCTTGTAGGGACTTCATTTGGCTGCTTGTAGGTGTGAGTTAAGTATTTTCCCTAGATGTATAAAAATATTCTTACAAAACACTGAACCTGAACTGGGGACATGGGTCATCAGATAAGGGTGCCTCTGGCCAGCACTGATGACCTGAGTTTGATTTCTGAAGCCCACAGGGTAGGAGAGGATGAACTTGTTCTCTGACCTCTAGCTTAACAAAAGTGTGTCTGAGATAGAAGTTGTGGGAACATGGTTGTATAGCTGCTTAGCCAGACATACAGGAGGTGGTTTGGGGCTTGTCTTTGACATCCGCAGTGAGCGTTGTCTGTAGGACTGAGCACTTAAAATTATGGAGTCTGACACTAACTCTTGACAATACTGTTAGAATTAAATTGAATTACAGAGCATCTAGCTGGTGTCTGGAGAGTTGGGGAAAAATACATTTGATATCAGAAGTGTAGTCGGAAACCAGCTCGCATTGTGACTTATGCTTAGGGTCTTAGGAAACGGCAGTCTAGTTCCTCAAGGGGTGCACCATCATTGTCAGCCCAGGTCTCCAGGTCTCTCTTCGTGACAGCACTTGCTACTTCCTTCCTTTCCGCTGTGGCCTTCAGTTGCATTTTCCCCATGGCTAATGATTTTGAATATCTTCTCATGTGTTTGTTGGTCATTTGTATATCTTTGAAGAAAGCTGTTCAAATCCCTTATCCATTGGGTTGTCTGTTTATTGTTGAATGGTTAGAGTTCTTTGTATATTTTCGATACAAGACCCTTATAAATTACATTATTTACAAATGTTCTCTCATTCTCTAGTTGTCTTCACTTTTTTGATAGAGTCTTCTGGTATACAGATATTTTGGTTTATAACTTCCCCATTGTTATTTGTTACACTTTTGATGTAATATCTAGGAATCGTGCTTAATCCAAGGGTTTGAATATTTATTCTTCTAATAATTTTATTGTTTTAGTTCTTGTATCTGAGTTTGAGTCTTATGATTTATAGCATGAGATGGGGTCTCTTTATGACATGTAATAGTAGTTTAGTTGACCTTTTTTTGTTCTGGACCGTCTGACACAAAATTGGGTTTATCCCTAGCCTATCAGCGTGAGTCCTTCAGTCAGCCTGTCTGCCCGTGCCTGGTAACCTGTATATTTTCTTAGTTAAAGATTCATGTATTTTTATTTTATGTGTCTGTGCACCATATATGTGCTTGGTGCCCTGGAGGTCCGAGAGGGCATTGGATCCTCTGGAACTGGAGTTAGAGATCCATGTGGGCGCCGGGAACTGAGCCTGGGTTCTCTGAAGAACAGCCAGTGATCTTACCTGCTCCTGTCTTCCAGCCCACATGCTATTTTGATTTTTCCAGCTTTATAGAACATTTTAAAAATAAGGAAATGAGTTCTTCAACTTTGTTCCTCTGATTTTTTTTCTCTTCAATTCTTGGTGGTTCTTGCTACCATGGGCCCCTTGCAAATTCATGTGGAAGTGAGGTATCTGCCGAAAAAGGCCGTGACATTTACAATGAAATTCTTTCTGGATAAACCACATCTTAGAGTTAAAAAAAAAAAATCGGTGCTTATTAATGATGTCTTATTATAAGCTGTGTATACTTTCAGCAATGCTTATAGTTAGCATTGTAAAGCCTTTTACTTCCTTGGTTAAATTTATTTCTGTTTACTCTTTTGTGTGTTATTGTAAATGAAATTGTTCCATTTCATTTTTGTCATCACTGTTAAATGTCTGTACATTACTAAAGTATGAATATACAACTTGTTTCTCTTTCTCTCAATTTTTGAACTTCATTGCTCCATTCTTTTGAGTTATTTCCAAATAGAGGGATTTTTGCTACTTTCTTACTTAAAGTTTTTATTTATTCAGTCTTTTTCTTTCCTAATTTTAGGTGGGAATCTCTAGTGCAGTGTTGAATGGAGTTGTGAGAGTAAACCTCCTGGTCTTGTTTCTGATCTTAGGAGAACTTCAGTCTTTCATCATTGAGTATGATGTCAGCTCTGGATGTGCAGTGGCTTCTTAGTTTGATGACCACGTGGCTTGTTTTCTACATAATTGTAGGTTTCTGCATTCTCAATGTCTTGTCTGTTACTGACAGCTATTTTTATTTGATCACGATTAGAAAATTACTTCACATGATTTCTTTCTTTTAAAGTTGATTGACACTTGCTTTGTGTCCTATCCTGGAGATAATTTTGCACGATCTGTGATAGACATGTGTTGTCTATTGTTGGGCAGAGTGCTCTGTTAGATATCTGGGAGGGTGATAGGTTTTTTAAGTGGCCTCTATTCTAGTTGATCCCCTCTAGTTGGAGTATTCCTTAGGTGGGAGTATTGATGTCTCCAATTGTTGGAATATTTCTCCTTTCAAATTTGTCAGTTTTTGTTTTTTTATCTTTAGATGCATAATCATTTATAATTATTATGCCTCTTGATGGAGTTGCCATTACACATTTATTATATAAATTCAAGAAGTAGTTTAGTTTCTGGCACTCTTGGTTACTGTTTGTATGTATTTTTGTCATTCCCTCTCCCCACCCTTTTATTTCTTTGTGAGGCAGGATTTCTCTGTGTAGCCCTGGCTGTCCTGGACCCAACTGGCCTTGAACTCAACAGAGATCCTTCTGCCTCTACCTCCCAAGTGATGATATTAAAAGCATGTGCCACCACTGCCTGGCTCTTGTCATCTCTTTAAAAAACCTTATTTACTTCTTTATTAGAAGGGGTTTGTCTATTGTCCAGGCAGACCTTGAATTTGTGGTCCTCCTGTGTTGTGTTAGCCTGCTGAGTGCTAGGATACAAAAGAGTGTCACCATGTTCATTTAGGAACGTTTTTCTTTCAGTACTTTATGTTGCTCTGCATTCTGGTCTCCATGGGATCTGATGTGGTCAGCTGTCATTGTTTGAGAACTCCTGTTGTTTATTTGAAGACTCTGCCTGTCTGACTTTAGCTACTGAGTACATGTGTTGATGTGGAGCTGTGCAAGTTTATCCTGTTTGGAACTGGCAATGTGTTCATTGAGTTGGGAAGTTTGGGCCATTGTTTCTTAAATCCTCTTTTTGTCCCCCTCTTCTTTTAGGATGTTTGTAATTTGTGTTTTTCAAAAATTCTTGATGATCTTTCGCACATCACTTGGGCTCTGTTACTCATTCTTTCTCTGATCGTGAGACTGCCCTGCCTATCTCAGTTGCTCTACACGTTCGCTGCTTCCTTAGCCTGTTTGCTCACATCAGTTGTTGGTGCTGTCTGCTGAGCTTGTCATTTGCATCACTGTCCTTTTCAACTTCAGAGTTGATGTAAATAAAAAATGTCCAATCCACACGGGTGCTGGGAATTGAGCCTGAGTCCTCTGCAGGAGTAGCAGGTCCTCCTACCCTGAGTCTTCGCTCCATCTCTAACACCTCAACTGCAGAATTTCTATTTCATTAATTTAAAAATAATATTTGTCTTTTTATTTCTATTATCTTTTTGGTGAGGCAGAGTCCTCATGTTTTCCATTAGGTTACTGTTTTTGACTCTCTTTTCCTTAAGTGACAGAGTCTTTCTGTATAGCCTGTCTGTACAGACAGGTCATATTCAAACTTGATCTTTCTGCTTCAGCCTGTGGAGTGCTGGAATTGCAAATGTTCTAGCACACCAGCTTCTTTCCTTCAGTTGTTTGCCACATGGTTTCTTTTTAGTATGTGAATATACATGAGATGTCTGCTTTGAAGTTTTTATATAGTCCAGTAACTTGGCTTGCATATATATCATTTCTGTGAATGGTGTTTTTTTTTGTTTTTTTTTTAAACCATTGGGGCCTAGAGAACTCTCAGTCTTTAGGAAACTCAGTTCCTAAGTAAGCATTGTCTGGATTGTTGTATGTTTTTGATTAATTTCCAAAAGCATGCTGCTCACTGGCTTATATTTAGCAAACTTTCTTTTCTTTTCTTTTCTTTTTCTTCTTTTGGACAGGCAGTCTTTCTACATAGCCCTGGATGTCTTAGAACTCATTATGTAGACCAGGCTGGACTTGAACTCAGAGATCCACCTGTCTCTGCCTCCCGAGTGCTGGGATTAAAGATATACACCATCATGCCCTGCTCTTAGAGAGCTTACTTATACAGCGCTGGACTACCAGCCTAGGGCTAGTGCTGCTCACAGTAGGCTGCCAGCCCTCCATGGTTCCCCACAACCTGCCCACGGGGCAGTCTGATTAGGTGTGTGCTCACTTGGCTTTCCTCTCAGGTGACTAGCTATGTCAGGTTGACAAAGCTAAATAGAATATTATGCTTTAACTCATTTTTCTGTTTAAGTGAAAGTTCATTTTCTGGGTTGGGGAGAGAGCTCAGTCAGGAAGGAGCTTCCTGTCTACATGTGAGGACCCGTAAAATGTTGGGTGTGGCCGGGCGATGGTGGCGCACGCCTTTAATCCCAGCACTTGGGAGGCAGAGGCAGGCGGATCTCGGTGAGTTCGAGACCAGCCTGGTCTTACAGAGCTAGTGCCAGGACAGGCTCCAAAGCCACAGAGAAACCCTGTCTCGAAAAACCAAAAAAAAAAAAAAAAATGTTGGGTGTGATGGTGTGTGTGTGCCACCTCTGGGGAGCAGAGATAGGCTCCTTGTCGTTTACTGGCTAGCCAGCCTAGCCTGATTACTGGGTTCCAGGCCCCAGTGAGAGACCGTACCTAAAAAAAAAAAAGGCAGACAGCACCTGAGGATGATGCCTGAAGTTGACCTGAGCCTGTATGTGCTTAATGCATGCGCGTGCACGCGCGCGCACACACACACACAAATATACATATAAAATTAATTAGCTGACACATGACTGTAATCCCAGTACTTAGGAGTCTGAGGCAAAAGGATCTTGAGTTTGAGGTTAGCTTTCACTATGTGAAAATGAAAAATGAAGTTTATAGTGAGACCCATCTCAAAAGAAAAATTGACTGGTGTCTTAGGATTTCTATTGTAAAGAGAAAGGAAAACATTTAATGGCTTACAGGTTCAGAGGTTTAGTCCAGTATCATCATGGTGGGAAACATAATGACATGCAGGAAGATGCGGTGCTGGAGAAAGAGCTGAGAGTCCTATGTCTGGATCCGCAGGCAGCAGGAAGAGAGACCCCGAGCCACTCGGCCTTGACTTGAGCAGCCTAGACCTCAAAGCCCACCCCAGTGACACACTTCTTCCAACAATGCCACACCTACTCCAGCAAGGGTACCCCTCCTAATGGTGCCACTCCCTGTGAGCCTAAGGGAGCCATTTTCTTTCAAACCACTGCAGCTGGTAGGAGGCACACATTTGTAATTCCAGCTTTTGGAGGCAGGAGCAGCATGGAGTTCAAGGCCAGCCTGGGCTACGTGAGACCTTGCCTTTAAAAAACAATTTAAGATAGTGGTTCTCAACTTTCTCAATGCTGTGACCCTTTAATACACTTCCTCATGTTGTGGTGACTCCACCATAAAATTATTTTGTTGCTACTTTATGACTTTAATTTTGCTATGGTTATGTAACTATCTGTTATGCGAGATATCTGTTCATTTAAGAGAATAAATCAGGGAATGAAAGAACAATGAAACCCTTTTCTTTTCAAACTTTTAGATGTGAGATCTATATTTCCAGATTTTTAGTAGACTTGCTTTGTATATAGATAAGAGATCCATCTGCCCCTGCTCCTGAGTGTACCACCACCGCCGCCCAGCACCCTGTCACTCTGTCTCTGCCTCTGCCAGTGGTCCTCTTCTCTTTCAGCTGCCTTCATAGTTTTCCATGTCTCTCTTTTGTGCCCCAGTGGTTTTCATTGAGGCTGCTTACTGGAGCCTGTGTAGAGGTTGTTTATGGGGGGGGCGCGTAGAGTTTATTTATAAGGAGGTCTCATGCCATGCAGGAGACCACTGGCAGAAAATGTTTCTACCACAGCCAACCATTAACCCAATAAATCGTAAGGGATGTTGGGACCTTGTGAACCCTTACCCCTAGGGTTTTTTGTATGTGTCTGTGGGGCAGGGTCTCACTATGTTGTCCTAGCTGGCCTGGAACTCACTGTGTAGACCAGGTTGGCTTTGAACTCAGAGGTCTGCCTACTTGTGCTTCCCAAGTGCTGGGATTAAAGATTTGCGCACTACGTTGCCATCTAGTCTTGGTGGGTTTTTTTTGTTTGTTTGTTTTTGTATTTTATGTGTATAGGTATTTTGTCACATGTGTGCTGTGCACTGTGTATGGCCAGAAGTGGGTATCCAATCTTCTGGAACTGGGGTTAGAGATGGTTGTGAGCAGTCATGTGGGTGCTGGAAACTGAACCCAGGTCCTCTTGCAAGAACAGCAAGTGCTCTTAACTGCTGAGCCTAGGAGGTATTTTATGCCCGCACAAGCAAAAGTATGTATATCACTGTGTATATATTCTATTCTTAAATAATGCCAATATAATATATAGAGGAATAGAGTCAGTATTTACTAAACACTTAGCCGTGTGGCAGCTACTGGGACTGCTGCTTTATATTTGAGGGAACTTTAAACTGAATATCTTGACACATTAAACAATTACTTAAATATAAAGCTTTTGCCTAAAGGATTAATGAAAACAGAAGAGGTAGCTCTCATTTAGAGTTGTTTTCAGACCTGATACCATGGTGTGATGAAGCATAGCACTTCAGTAATGAAGGTTAAGTTAATTCAAGAGCAGTCAAATTTGAGAGCCAGTTCTTGAGAATAAAACTGCACATTTTTTATTGCTTAAAAGTGAAATCTGATTAGACCAAAGAAGTACATTGTTGGTTCTTAACAGGCTCTTTGTTGGATAATTCTGAACATTGGGGAGGGTCATTTTTTCTGAAAACAGGAGGTATTAACACATACTTTTTAGTTTTGTCAATATATTTAAATTGTCAAGATACCATGATTTTAGTGTTTCTATGAAAGTTTATTCTTTGTATTTCAGGTATAATGCCACAGTTTTTACAGGTTACTCCGACTTTAGTGTTTTTAAGCAATAAATGCTATTCCTCAAAAAAAAAAAGTGAAATCTGGGGGGCTGGAGGGGTGACTCAGAGGTTAAGAGCACTGACTGCTCTTCCAAAGGTCCTGAGTTCAATTCCCAGCAACCACGTGGGGACTCCAAACCATTTGTAGTGAGATTTGGGGCCCTCTTCTGGTGCTGCAAGCAGAATACTGTACACATAATAAATAAATAAACATTTAAAAAAAAAAAGTGAAACCTGCCTATTACAAGCTGCTGTTTTGGTTGAATCAATGTTCCCTTAAGCTCTTTTCATCAATACTGGCCTTCTATACCCTGCTAGTGATAAGTGCCTTTAGCTGACTGTGTTGTTGACCTCTGTGTTCACAGGTTTCACATCTATGGGTTCAGCCAACTGGGTATAAAGCGTTGTGTTAGTAGAACGTGAGCAGATTTTTCTTGTCATTATGCCATAAGCAAAACAATACAATGGGGCTGGAGAAATGGCTCAGCGGTTAAAACTGTTTACTGCTTTTCCAGAAGGACCCAGGTTCTATTTCCAACACCTGCATCAGTCAGCTCACAACTGCCTGTAATTCCAGCTCCAAGGGATCTCTACCTTCTCCTGGACTCTGAGGACTCTTGCACTCCCATGTGCCCAAACCTACCAACAGACACACTCATGAACATAATCACAAGTAAAGCAAGTCTTTGGGAATATGACAGCTGTTTCTTTGTTAGGTATTGTGAGGCATCAGTGGTGATTTCAAACACAGCTCCTTAAACTGTGGGTTGTGGAGCTGCAATAAACTGCAGGGGACAAGGTTTCTGCTCTTGAGACAACCAAAAGTTCATCCACAATCAAGTGGGTATGGAAGCCCAAGTGTTTGTGGCAGTGCTTGCTCATATTGAATTGTGACTTTGCTGTACCCTGGGTTCTGAACGACGAATGCGTGCACCTAGCACCACGTAGTGTTCGTGAATGCTGCTTAAAACCCCTCTGCTCAGATTGGAGACTTGTATGCTATGAACTGCAGTGTTACTGCATGCCCAGTTTCTGCTCTTAGAGAAACATAGTGGTTTCATTACTGAAAATGAAGACTTAATGGTTTCCTACCATCACTCTTCAACATGTAAATATCAAATCAGTACATCTCTGGATTTTTTTTTAAGAATGTTTGACTTTTAAAATTGGACCCGGTAAGATGGGTCCAATTTTAAAAGTCAAACATTCTTAAAAAAAAAAATCCAGAGATGTACTGATTTGTGGAAGAGACCCCATTTCCCAAAATTGTCCTCTGACCTCCACACATGTGCTGTGGCACTCGCATCACACATACACACATACAATAATAATGTTTTGTTAAACAGTAGTGCTTGAGAATCTTGGGAGCTGGCTCAGATGGTGATATGCTGGCTGTGTAAACATGAAGACCCAAGTTCAGATCCCTGGCTTCTTTGTAAAAGCTGGGCATGGTGGCACAGGCCTGTACCCTGTGCTGGGGCTGGTGGGGTATGGTGGCACGGGCCTGTACCCACGTGCTGGGGTGGGGCATGATGACATGGGCTTGAACACCCCCCCCCACTGTACTTGGGTGGGGTATGGTGGCACGGGCCTGCACACCACACACCCCATGCTGGGGCAGCAGAGACAGGCAGATTGTGGGTTTACGGACTGGCCAGTTCAGGTTCTGTGAACAATTCTGTCTCAGAAACTAAGTGCAGAGTGACTAGGAAGGCAACTGTGTTGACTGACTTCTAACTGATGTGCACACACGTGCATGTGTACCTGCATGTCACATACATGAACCGTCCACACACAGTTGCTGGAGTTGCTGACTTGATAAATATCAAATGCTTATTCAAGATTTTTTATGTGCAGTGGTGTGGAGGTGTCAGATCCTCTGGAACTGGAATTACAGACAGTTGTGAGCTGCCATGAGGATGACAGGAATTGATCCTGGAATTGATCCTCTGGGAGAGCAGCCAGTGCTCTTAACCTCCGAGTCATCTCTCCAGTCCCAGGATTTGATTCTTTATGTAAAAATAAAGTCACATCCATCTTGTTAGTGGGTAGGATTGCTTTTGTCTTTAAGGTGCTAAGTTTACATATACTGACCAGAAAAGCTTGTAAATGTTTTGTTTGTGTGTCAGGGACGTCGTAGGACAGCCTGTGGAAGTCAGTGTTCTCCTGCTTCACGGGTCAGAGTACCAGATTTGTGGACAAGCACCTTTACCCACTCAGCTATTTTGCAGGGCCCCCAAATTGTTTTAAAATAAATTCCTTTATTATCGTCAGTAAAATACCTATATACCTGAAATAATATAAAAATTTCTTAAGAAGGGAGTCATGCATGGTAAAAATGTAAGAATCTCTGATTTATATTACGTGGGAAGATGTGCATATATTATATGCAAATAATATATCACTTTATATAAGGTACTTGGATACCCTCAGACTTCGATGTCTGCAGGATCCTTAGAATAAAATCCTGTGACCATAACAATATCACAGCACCTTAGTAGCCACTTGAAAAAATATACTTAAGTTGAAGAAAAAAATAGCATTTTATTTTATTCTTAAATAGGTAAAATTTCTAGTGGCTGTGTGTGTCTGTGGGACTACAGCTTCTAATCTTTGAGGGCTAACTGTCACTCTCATTTCCTGCTTT
>NC_022030.1:23696421-23703898 GCF_000317375.1 Microtus ochrogaster
ACAACCCATTTACAGGAGGAGTAATTCATAATTCCTAATGGTCCATAATTTCCTTATAAATCATCAGCCTTAATCTTACACTAAATTTCCCTACCCCTAGGTGCTTATCCAAGCAAATAAACTCTTAATTAAAGAGTCCCCACATGTTGTTTCCCACACAGGTTCCTAGCATCCCGAGGCAGAGTGAAATAACATGCCTAAAGCAAGTCATGTGACATTCCAAAATTACAACAGGTGCCATTACACTGTCTTCCTTATTACCAGCAAAGGACTAACGGGCAGAAAATGGATAAATTAAGTCACCTTAGAACACTGCTGTCGGTGTAAAATTAACCTTAAGAAGCAGCTAAAATCTAAAGCACACACGGCCGGTGTTTACGTGAAAGCTTTAATGCTAAGAGTCCGGATATTAGATGCTGAAAACTCACAGGAGAAACCAACGGCACCCTGATAATTGCAGCTACTGCCTGCAGGAAGGGAGCACGTACAGCACTGCAAATTGCTGCCAGCACCAAAGAGGATCTCGAAAAACCCACAATGGGCTTCCGCCTGCAAACAAAACCAAAATGCTAGTTAGGTAAAGACGAAAAGGCTTTCTTTGGAGAAAGGGAGAAGTTTCTCTCTATATAAATATATAAATGGGCAGTCTTATAGTCCCTCATGGCAGCCGTAGGGACTTG
This sequence comes from Microtus ochrogaster, assembly GCF_000317375.1. Classification (NCBI taxonomy): domain Eukaryota; kingdom Metazoa; phylum Chordata; class Mammalia; order Rodentia; family Cricetidae; genus Microtus; species Microtus ochrogaster. The sequence continues at coordinate 23,697,102 of NC_022030.1, forward strand.
GGCGCAGCACGGCGGGTGACTGAGCTGCGAGCCTGGCGGGCGTGCGCCGAGCCACGTGCTGCACCTGAGCTGCCTGATGCTGCACGGGTGCTGAGCCCGTCCGGGTCAGGACGATGGTGAAGTATTTCCTGGGCCAGAGTGTGCTCCGAAGTTCCTGGGACCAAGTGTTCGCTGCCTTCTGGCAACGGTACCCGAATCCCTATAGCAAAGATGTCTTAAGGGAAGACATAGTACACCGGGAGGTGACCCCTGACCAGAAGCTTCTGTCTCGGAGACTCCTGACCAAGACCAATAGGATGCCACATTGGGCAGAGCGACTTTGTCCTGCCAACGTTGCTCACTTGGTGTACATCCTGGAGGACTCTATTGTGGACCCACAGAACCAGACCATGACCACCTTCACCTGGAATATCAACCACGCCCGGCTGATGGTGGTGGAGGAACGATGTGTTTACTGTGTGAACTCTGACAACAGCGGCTGGACCGAAATCCGTCGACTCACTTCAAGGTTAACAGATAGTTTTATATTCTAGAGTGCGTTTCACATATTTTAAAGGATTTATGACTTTTTTCTTTTGTGAACGTGGATTTTATTAAGTTTTTAAGTTGAATCCAAGTAATTAGGAAGGATAACTAGGAAGTGATGTGTGCTTGTGTACGGAGCCACTGCAGCAGACCTCAGACCAACCTTAGGCCAGCTGGAAAGCTGTAGACACGCTGTCCACTCCAGGTCCTCGGATGAAACATTCCCTGGTGTCCAGAGTGGTGCACTGCACCTAGACGCCACAAGCAAGGCAAAGGCCTGCATAGGAGGAGGAGGTGCCTGTGCTGTTGGCCTTCCGGACGACCTTGGGTGCTGGGTCTCTGAGTGCCCTTTAAAGGAGGAATAGAGCCTGGCCAGTATGATGCCTGACGGGAGTCTCCTGGGCAGACTTTGGCCCTGCTCACCTTTTCATTGCTGTTTTGTTTGTATCCGTTCTGCACAAGCAGTTTTAGCTGTGAGTACAACTTACATGTCAGTTACATGACATCTAGCAGGCTCAGCCTGGGCATCTGGGGGCTCGAACACAGAATCTACACTGTTTCTGCCCCAGTCCTGAACCCTCTCTCAGTTTTAGCATTTTTCTTTCAGGTATTTCTTTTGGAATTATTTTTCTGTCTCAATATATTTAAGTTCCTTCCTTCCTTCCTTCCTTCCTTCCTTCCTTCCTTCCTTCCTTCCTTCCTTCCTCCCTTCCTCCCTTCCTTCCTCCCTTCCTCCCTTCCTCCCTTCCTCTCACCTTCCTCCTTCCCTCCCTTCCTTTTAGCAAGGTTGCTATGTACAAAACTGCCTTGATGCCCTCATCTCCCCAGTGCTGGGAATTACAGGTGTGCAGTACCGTGGTCATCTCTTAAACCGCTCTTTCTTGAGACACCAGTTTTGAAGATATCTGGTGGACTCTGCAGCAGATGGAGATTTCTGTCTCTGGCACCTTTGCTCCGGTTCCGTGCCTTTGGTCCTCTACTGTGGCATAGCCCCATGTTTGGTTATGTCAGTACTCATCCTCGTGATAGCTAGACAGTTACTCTGTAGTACAGTCAAGTAGTGGCTCTAGTTTTGTTTCCTCCTCTTTCTTTCTCTTGAGGTGATGGTTCTGTCGTCTGCTTCATTTGCTCTGTCCTTAGGACACGGTTATCCCACAGCCCCAGCAGTTTCTTCACATGTCAGCACATGTTCTCATGTGTCTGGACTAGGTGGTTTCAGACTTGCTTTGCCTGCTGCCTCCTTCACCAGTTTTCCTCCTGCTCAGTCAGTGGTCTGGGTTTGTGGCTTCTTGAGAAGCACATGTCGGAAGCAAGTTCTTGGGGTCCTGCTTGAAAACAGGAGCTTTGTTTGACCCGCATCCTTGAATGACTTTGGAATGGCCCAACATTTTAAGATACGACTTTAATGTCCTTAAGCTGCAGTGTCTGTTAAGTTGGACCTGGTTTTTTTTTTTGTTTTTTAAACTCTGTGCTCATAAATTTCATGAAATGCTTGTGGTTGTGCGTGTGTGCATGCATGCATGCATGTTGTTGGAGACACTTAGTGACCTTACAGTTTAGACTGTCTTGTTCTGGGACGGTCCTCTTTATTTGCAAAACAAGAATGAATTATTTAACAAACACTGCTTTATAAGATAGACATTCCTGAGCGGGTGATCTGAGGTTTCGGCAGGTTGATTGGCAGGAATGAAGACCAGCTTGTCCTTCAGGCCAGTGTGGGCCACAGAACAAGATCCTGTCTCAGAAAAGCAGCAACCAAACCCACAGATCCTCACAAAAAGTGCTACAATAATACTCTGAAACATAGGCCGGTGGTAGTGGAGCATGCCTTTTATCAAAGCACTTGGGAGGCAGAGGCAGGTGGATCTTTGTGAGTTCAAAGCCAGCCTGGTCTACAGAGCGAGTTCCAGGACAGGCTCTAAAACTACAGAGAATCCCTGTTTTGAAAAACCAAAAACAAAAAAACAAAAAAAACCAACCAAACAAAAAAAAACCCCAAAACTCTGAAATGTTAGGTTCATGTTTCATGTTAGTTAATGTTCAGTATACAAGGCCACCAATATTTAGATCCTTGGATCCTTGGTAGGTTAGGTTAAAGGCTTCTAATTTATACATTATTATTTTTAAGACTTATTTTAATACACACACACAGAGTATTCTGTATGTATGCCTGCATGCCAGAAGAGGGCATCAAATCTCATTACAGATGGTTGTAAGCTACCACGTGGTTGTTGGGAATTGAACTTAGGTCCTCTGGAAGAGCAGTCAGTGCTCTTAACCTCTGAGCCATTGTTCCAGTTCCATAGATTATTTTTAAGAACCATAAAACGAGAAAAAGTGGGCAGGAGAGATGCCTTAGTGGTTCAGAACACTTGCTGCTCCTGCAGAGGACCTGATCTGGGTTTTCAACACCTCTGTCAGGGGCCTCAGAGCTCCCCATAATTCTAGCTCTAGGGGAGCTGATGCCTTTGGCCTGCTCTCTTTTTCTCTTTCCTAGATCTCTCAGTTGCTATCTCTCTCTCTCTTGCTCTCACAAACACACCCACTCATTTGTAAAAGGAAATCTTATTAATACGGACATTACAAAAGACTGAATTTAACTTATAATTGGCTGAGCAAGCTGTTGGTTTTTCTTTTGTTTTTGTTTATTTTTTTTTCTGAGACAGTGTTTCTCTGTGTAGCCCTGGCTGTCCTGAAACTCACTCTGTAGACTAGGTTGGCCTCAAACTCAGAGTTCTTCCTGCTTCTCCCTTCTGAGTACTGGCATTAAAGGTGTGTGCCACCAGGCCAAGCAGTTACAGGTTTTCCAGAATAAGCTTTTAATGTTTGAACAGTGTTTAGTGAGTCAGTAGGTTTGATTTTGGAAGCTCATGACAGATTTAAATTTAGTAATCTTAATTTTTTGTCCTGTATTTATATTGCTCTCTGTTTGCATGAGTGAGCGAGTCTTGTCTTTTGTGCTGATTAATTGGTACAGGAGCAGAGAAACCACTTGAAGGAGTATGTGCTGTGGTTCTTTGGAGAAATGTTCTTAAACATTTGTCTGATAATTGTGAGCTCAGGTCTCTCTGGAGAGAGTTTGTCCTGTCACATGAACCAGCATGGGACTTCATTTTAGACTCACTGGAAATCGTCACACCTGTTCTAAGTGAGAGTGTGGTGTAGAACGCAGCCCTTTGGAAGGGAAGAGCCATCTTTTTAATAACTCATCAAATACCTATGGTCTTTTTATTTCTTCTTTACAGTTTATATTCAGTGAAATACATCATTTGATAACTTTGAACAGATGTCTAGTTCATATGCCTCTCTGAACAGAGTGTTCTCTCACGTTCCTGTTCACACAGCTCCTACTCATGGGACCTAGATGGCAGCTTGTTTTAGAGCCTATCATAAATACAGGTTGATCCTACACTGGGCTTTAGTGGAAAGATTGAGAAGTAATAGTGAAATCCATAGGGTGTTATTTATCTGAAATACTTAGGAACAGAGCGTTCTCTGTTTTTCATTTTTGGAGTATTTGCATCAATGCAGTGAGATAATCTTCAGGATTGTGTTCAAGATAATATGTTTCATATTTACCTCAAAACATTGCTGGTTCGGACTGACCCCTCAGAGATCAGACTAGAATCTGTTAGCTAGGATGTCAGTGTTCAAAGTTTCTTGTAGTGTTTCTAGTTTTAACTGCTGTTTATTTGTTTTTGTTTTTCGTGACAGGGTTTCTCTGTGTAGTCTTGACTGTCCTAGAACTCCTGTAGACCAGGCTGGCCCCAGACTCACAGAGATCCTCCTCCTTTGTCTCCCAAGTGCTGGGATTAAAGTTGTATGTACACCACGGTGCCTGGCTAACAGTATCTACTCTGGTCATTTCTGTCTTTTTGTTTCTAATTCTCTTGGGTGGATGTTCATGAATGGAATTGTTGGATCATGTGGGAAGGTATGTTGACCAGGATACTGGCAAACACATTCCACCATCAATATTTAGACTTCTGGGTGCCCCGAGTCTACACCAGTATTAGGAATTGCCATTTCTTTAAATATTATCCTTTCTAAATGATGACTATGATAGCTTAAAATATTTTACTTTTCATTTATTTCTTGGATGGTTAGAGATACAGAGCTTTATTCCTTGAATTTATTGATCACTGGTATACTTTTATTAGTGAACTGTACAACTCGGCAAGTTCTTTTAGATTATGCTATGATTTAGATTTTTTGAGGGTTCTCAGAAACCCATTTCCTTAAGGGTTGGTCCCTAGGTTGGCATTATTTGGGAGTTGTTAAGACATTTAAAAGATGGGGTGCAGTGAGAAGTTGGGTCATTGAACTCACGTTGTCCAAAGGGGTAGTAGGACTGCAGCTACTTCCTATCTTTTTGCTGATTTCTGGCCACGTGACCAGTGAGTGTCTTTGCTCCGGACATATTCTCTAACATGATGTACAGCCTCACAGCAGGCCTAAGAAAACAGGACCAAATTCCTTGCAATCATGAGACAAACTTTTTCTATAAAGTTGATTTACCTCAAATTGTTACACTGTGGTGTCTTAGAGTTTTTATTGCTGCACAAAAATACCATGACCACAGCAGCTTGGGGGAAGAAAGGGTTTGTTTATTTCAGTTTACACTTCCAGTAATCATCCATTATTGTAGGAAGTCAGGAACCTGAAAGCAGCAGCTGATGCAGAGGCCATGAAGGAACACTGCTTACTGGCCTGCTCCCCATGGCTTGTTCTGCCCGCTTTCTTATGCAATCCAGGACCATCTGCACAGGGTGGAACCACCCACAGTGGGATGGGCCCTCTTGTATCTACAGCGCGTGGGCACACACACACAAACACACACACACACACACACACACACACACACACACACACACACACACACCCTCCCAGAGAGAGAAAGAGTGCTCACCATGGGGAGAAGAGAAGCAGGAGGAGGGTGGAAGAAGGAACAAAAGCTTGGGAAACTCACCCCAAGTCTCATTTGTCTTTAGGTTCTTAACTAGCCTGTCTTCTTCTCCTCCTCCTCCTCCTCCTCCTCCTCCTCTTCTCTCTCTCTTTCTTTCTCTCTCTCTCTCTCTCTCTCTTAAATCTACTATCTAGAAATTTTAGTTATTACTAGGAGGAATACGTATAAACTCTTTATTCAAATTGAGAAAAATGCCAGATTTCCTTTTGCATTACAAATAGGAATTCCTGGGATTTGATATTTATTATCTTGTCTTTGGATATTTATACTTAAATTTACGGCATATATACCATTTGAATTGTTTCTCTTCTACTCATCTATGCAATTCCAATTTGCTGTAGCACTCTTCTGGTCTAACACATTGTTCTTCCTCATATTTAACTCCCACAGTTCTTCATATCTGCCCTAAACTCCAGCTCTTTCCATCTATATTCAACTCAGGATGTCTTATCATAGTGCTTTAACAGAATTCAAAACTGGTTCTACTCATTGCTTCGGAGGCTGGGTAGCCTAAGATCAATGTTCTGGCTTCTCATTCAGTGTCTTGGGCCTGCTTGCTGTGTTCTGTAGTGAAAGAAAGGTGAACTCTGAGCTTGAAGATTCAAATTTCTATGTGGGATTGGGGGGGACACATTCAGTCCATAGTATAAATAAATTATTCTTTGGGCCAGTTTTGCAAGATAATTGTTTTATGAACAAAATTCTTATTTTTGCCAATTTAGTGTGGAAATTTAATAAAAATCATAGTAAGTCAGGATTATATGAAAATGTAGTTAGTTTTTAAAGTGCTTTGGGAGCACAAGAGGCTGACTTGTCAAAATCTGGTGTCGTATGGGACTGGAGAGATGGCTCAGTGGTTAAGAGCACTTGGCTGCTCTTGCAGACGACCCAGGTTTGGTTTCCAGCACCCACACTGGGTAATTCATAGTTGCTTGTAACCCCAGTTCCAGGGATCTGATGGACTGCGTGCATTTCATGGACGTGCATGGACGCTTTCCCATATGGGTAAACTGCAAATAAGCAAATCTTAAACCCGGCGGCGTTCTCTGCAGGTCTTTCTGCCGTTGGGCTGTGCTCAGTGCATTTGTGCTTCATTAATTGGTTGACCTGGAGTTTCCTCCCTAAGTCCCATGTGCTCCTTTTTTTTTTTCCCTTCTCATACTGACTTTTGTAAATATGCATGAGGGCGGTGATGTGGAAAGTAGGGTTTTATCTTTATTAGCTGTGTGATTTTTAAGCTCTCTGAGCCTTAGTTTTTCTGTTTGTAAACCGAAAGCCACTAATTTCCCAGGAGGATGTGCTAACT
>NC_022030.1:23703998-23707457 GCF_000317375.1 Microtus ochrogaster
TTTTATTTTTTTCTGGATTGTAATTGAAAACTAAGGGCAAGGTTTGTGGCTTCATTTTATCAGCAGTATACATGTTGGGAACAAATAATAGCTTATTAAATAGTCATTTGGATATTTGGGTGCTTTGGATTGTATTAGCAAGGAAGGCAGACAGATACATGAATATATAATTCAAATAGGTGTATTCAAGTTGTGGGGTCCTGTGGGTAATGGATAGAGTGGCTTACTAGTGCTGGGAAGGGCTACTGATGATTGCCTTTTTTTCTTAAAGCTTTATTGAGGTTTAATTTGTGTACAATAAAAATTACCAAGAGCCAGATCTGTCTGGTGGCCCATGCCTATAACCCCAGCACTATGGAGGTAGAGGCAGGAAGGTTAGAAGTTCAGGGTTATTCATGGCCACATAAAGAGTTTGAAGCCAGCCTGGGCTACATGAGGCTGTCTTAAAAACAAAATGAAAGCAAGCAAGCCAGGCATGGTGGTGCACACCCTTAATTCCAGTTTAGGAGTCAGAGGCTGCAGGATCTCTGTGAGTTCAAGGCTAGCCAGATCTATATAACAAGTAACACATCAACCAGGGCTACATAGTAAGACTCTTGTCTTGAAAAAAAAATGTTTTCTTTTAAGGACAGTGTGTCGCTGTACAGCCTGGTCTGGCCTTGAACTTGCTTTTCTGTAGTCCAGGCTGGTCTTAGCCTTGGAATCTACTTGGCTCTCATTTCTGAGGATTAGGGTTACAGGTGCGCACCTCAGCTTCTAAGTAGCTTTTGAGCACAGAACTTTGTGTATACTCTGTCTGAAAAGGAGAAGCAACCAACTGGAACACCTCTTATGCCTGTTTATTGTAGTGAAACACTTCCTGGGCAGGCATGATGAAATGAAGCTGCTTTGTATCTTCCGTGTAGCTGTCATACAAAATAGACTAGTTATTCCCACACATGAACCATCTGATTACACACACACAGAATTATAGTTAGTGAGCTCTTATGTGGGCCATTAAACATTATTTTAGCCGTTGTAAATAATAATGATATGACATGTATGAACTGTTCTTGTTATAGTCATATGACTTTTATAATTTCTTTTTGATGGGCACAGTTTAAAAATAAGGTTTTATGTTGAATATCTATTAAAATGAAGCCCTTTATATTGATGAGTTATTTTAAAAATTTTAAAATTTATTTAATTACTTTTTTTTAAGGAAAAAAAAAGACAGTCTCTTCATATAACCCTGGCTGTCCTGGCACTTACTATATAGACCAGACTGGCCTCAAACTCAGATCTGCGTGCCTCAGCCTCCTAAATGCTGAGATTAAAGGTGTGCATCACTATACCCAGAGATAAGTTAATTTTAAAAGGGACTCGTTATTATTATTGCTTTGTTTGAGACAGGGTCTCACTCTGTAGCCCAAAATATCTTGGAATTTACTATGTTCAAGTTGGCCTCAGACTTGTAGCTCAGCTTCTGACTGCTTGAATTACAGGCACCTGTGTCTCTGCATCTGTGCCTGAGCTCTGAGAACCGAAGTAGATGACGCGTAGAGAGGACCGTGTGGTATGAGTCGGGGGTATCCGTTAGTGCAGGATTCTGTGGAGCGTCCATGGTAGTGTGCTGACTGCATGCTTTCTCCCACGCAGGTGTAACAGATGGATAGGTAACAGAGAAGACCACTTCCCTTTCTTGTCAGGGCGTCAGCATGACCGAGTGCTTCCTGCCCCCCACCAGCAGCCCCAGTGAACACCGCAGGGCAGAGCATGGCAGCGGGCTGACTCGAACCCCCAGCTCTGAGGAGATCAGCCCTACAAAATTTCCTGGATTGTACCGGACGGGTGAGCCCTCGCCTCCTCATGACCTCCTCCATGAGCCTCCTGATACAGTGTCGGATGATGAGAAAGACCATGGGAAGAAAAAAGGAAAATTTAAGAAAAAGGAAAAAAGGAGTAAGTACTGGTTTTCATTTTGTTTATATTTTCATCTGTCTGTCTGTCTATCCATCCATCCATCCATCCATCCATCCATCCATCCATCTATTGGTTTTTCGAGACAGGGTTTCTCCGTAGCTTTGGAGCCTGTCCTGGAACTAGCTCTTGTAGACCAGGCTGGTCTCGAACTCACAGAGATCCACCTGCCTCTGCCTCCCAAGTGCTGGGATTAAAGGCGTGCGCCGCCACCACCCGGCTGTATTTAAAAAATTTTATAACAATTTTTTTTAATCTTTGGTTATTTTCAAATCATATATCCCAACCGTACTAATTTCTCAGTCCTTCCATATCTCCCCTCCACCCTTGTAGCCTCCCCCGAAAAGTAAATAAAAAATAAAGTAAGGGGCTGGAGAGATGGCTCAGGTTAAGAGCACTGGCTGCTTTTCCAGCAGTCCTGAGTTCAATTCCCAGCAACCACATGGTGACTTAAAACCATCTGTGATGAGATCTGGTGCCCTCTTCTGGTGTGTGTAGGTAAGACACTGTATACATAATAGATAAATCTTTAAAAAAAAAATTAGAAAAGGAAAGAAAGAAGAAAGAGAAATCAAAACGTCTGTTGACCCCTCCGGGCAGTGACCCTATCACCACAGTGTCTGTGCATGTCCCGTGTGCTCCTCCAGCTTTCCCTCATCTTCACCACATGCCCGGTAGTCTATCCTAGTGACAGTTCAAGCTGTGGGGAATGCAGTACAGCCTTTTTCCCAAACAGCTTTACTTGCAAGTGTTCATTGCAATGAGGTGTTAGGTTAGTTCAAGGCCTCTGGCTTCTGCTACAGCGTCAATACTGAACCCTAATAGAGACTCAGAGATCCGCTGTTGCCTTGAGTCATGAGGATCCTGCAGCTGTGGATCCGGAGGTCAGCCGCTCACTTACTCCAGCAGCTGGGGTGGGCCAACTCAAAGCCCTGGAACTGGGCCTGGGGGGTATTGAGTTGATCAGCCTGCCTGCTCTCCCACAGTCACGCCACCAGAGCCGAGCCACTATTGGTTTTCTTTATGCTTTTGAAGGGTTTCTTGAGGGATTACAGGCACATACCATATCGGGGTTTATGTTGGGATCAAGCCCCACTAAAGGATTGCTATAGCAGGTGAAAACTAGCTGAGATATCTCCTCAGATATCTAAACGAAATAAATTAGCTCAATAAGTCTTTATCATGTCTCATTATTCTTCCTATGCTCTCTCCGCCTTTTGCTATTCTACCCATCCCACATGGTTTCCCTTTTATATACCCACACAGACAGTTAACAAGCATGCATTTCACAGAATCACAAAAATAGGTAAAGGAGGCAGGCGCATTGCCTCTCAGAGGGGGGTGTGGCTGTGAAGCTCTCTGGCAGATACCAGGAGGATTAATTAAGGATTAGTACAGGGCTGGAGAGATGGCTCAGTAGTCAAGAGCATTGCCTGCTCTTCCAAAGGTCCTGAGTTCAATTCCCAGCAACCACATGGTGGCTCACAACCATCTGTAATG
>NC_022030.1:23707762-23713562 GCF_000317375.1 Microtus ochrogaster
TGCGCCACCATCGCCCGGCAGTAACTACATTTCTGAAGTGTGATTAGTTAAGCTAGAAGTTTGTGATTAATAATTGTAGAAAAATGCGGCAGTGCTGTTGCATTTTCTAAGCCCTGCAGCTTCTTTCCCCAGCTGGGCACACAGCACAGGCAACTATAGTAAACCTGCGGGCCTGGGAGGAAGGCAAAAGTACTTGATTGCATTAGTGTCTAGCTAGTTAAAAGGAATTTCTTTGGAGATGGAGCTTCTAGCTCTCGTGGGGTACCTGCCAGCACCCAGATGAGAGGGAATTTCTTTCTCTGGGGCTGGTTTAGCAACTCCTGCCTTTTCCCTGTATTTCTAGAGGTAAAGGCATAAACAGTTAATTTCCTGGGTTATGATCTTACATTAACTGAAACCAAGGTGAAGGGGAAATACAGAATATTAGTAGCTTGTTAGGTTAGAGCAAAGACCAGTAGATTATACCTTCCTGAGTCTGCTGCTAGAGAATTCTGGGCCACCCAGACTCTGCTCAGTGCCTTCTGCTTGGGGCTCCTTTCTTATCAGTGAGTCCTGTCAATAAGGGTAATTGTGGGAGTTTAGCTTCGTGTAGATTTGACTTTGAGAACAAAGGTTTGGCTGAGTGAATGTTCACACCAGGGCACCATAGTATGGGAGAAAGTATACAGTTGTAAGAAAGAAGTTATCTCAACGAATGATTTATACACTGCTGGGGTATTTTGGAATGAATCACATTATGGATGGGAGAAACATGATTTCACAAGATTTTTACAGAATTGATAGTGACTGTCCAAAAAGCAGGTGTTCCCGAAGCTCTGTCTAGTGGTCTGTCAGCTGTACTTTTACTGTATAATACTTGTGGGCTCACATCGCCAACACACCTAGCTTGGCATGTTTGAGATATGCTTCTGCTCTACTCAAGTGTTCCATTGTCTTCGGATATAGTCTAGGCAGAATCTCTCATTTCCCATTTCTGGGTTTTGTTTTGATTTTTTGAGACAGGGTTTCTCTGTAGTTTTGGAGCCTGTCCTAGAACTAGCTCTTGTAGACCAGGCTGGCCTCAAACTCACAGAGATCCGCCTGCCTCTGTCTCCCGAGTGCTGTGATCAAAGCTGTGCGCCACCACCGCCCAGCTTGCCCTTAAGATCTTTACCATTCTGGTGCAAGGTTCATGGTGTTTGAATTAAAAGGTAACTTGTGAGCTACGTTTATTCTGTGTTATAAAGTACCTCGGAAGGTAGTTAGCTACTGGAAAGAAGAATTAGGGCTATTACAAAAGAGCAACAAAGTAGGGCTAGAGTGTAGCTCAGCAGTTCCGAACGCTGCTGCTCCCAGAACCAGTAACCTCATAACCACCTGTGACTGTGGATCCGGGGCACTTGATGCCCTCTTCTGACTTCCATGGGCACATGTAGCACACACTGATGTAGACACACACATAAAACAATAGTATGAGAAAATTTGCCCCAAGCGTTGTAACGCATGCCTTTAATCCTAGCGCTCAAAGGTAGAAGCAGGTGGATCTGAGTTGGAGGCCAGCCTGGTCTACAGAGTGAGTTCCAGGACAGTCAGAGCTGTTTCGAGTATAAAGAAAAAGCCAGGTGCAGTGTTGTTACATGCCTGTAGTTGAACTATTCTGGAGGCCGATGCAGGAGCATTGTCTGTGCCTAGTTTAAGGCAGCCTAAGTAACGTAGTGAAACTCCATCCTAAAAACAAACAAAAAGAAAAGCAAACTGACAATTCTGAATTGGTATTAAGACAATTAGTGTCTTTGTCAAAATGCAAAAATTACTTCTAATGTGGCAGCCAAAGTGAGGGAATAATTGCATTTGGCATTCAGTTTAAAGGAGTTTGTAGTCCCTGCTCTAGTTTTTCCAGAAAGGGAGGAGAGCAGAGGTGGCAGAGAGGTTGTGGAGCTGTGCCTCATGAATGCCCGTTAGAGGACGAACAGTCGCTGAGCAGAGCAGCACCCGCTCTGCCCTGTAGGCTTCATCTCGTTAGTCCTCTGTTCAGTGTTTGTGTGTGTTCATACTTGTTTCCAGAACTCTGCATACATTCACTGTGAAATATAAAACTTCCTCTCAACATCGGCATTGCAAGGATCACTGCTGTCTGTTGCCCTCTTGTGGTCATTAGATGTCAACACACCATTGCTCTTTTGCTGGTTTTCTGGAGACCCTAGAGGTGGAAAGCTGTATAGCTTCTGCCAGGTGGAATCTTTTTTTGTTTAAGAAGCATGTGGACAGTTTGACATTAAAAATGTAATTTATACCTACTGCGTGTCTTTGGCAGCTGAAGGCTATGCTGCCTTCCAGGAAGATAGCTCTGGAGATGAAGCCGAAAGTCCATCCAAGATGAAGAGGTCCAAGGGAATCCATGTGTTCAAGAAGCCCAGCTTCTCTAAAAAGAAGGAGAAGGATTTTAAAATCAAAGAAAAACCCAAAGAAGAAAAGCATAAAGAAGAAAAGCACAAAGAAAAGAAATCTAAAGACTTGACAGCAGCTGATGTTGTTAAACAGTGGAAGGAGAAGAAGAAAAAGAAAAAGCCAATTCAGGAGCCAGAGGTAGCTCAGGTTGACGTTCCGAGTGTCAGACCCATTTTTGGTGTGCCCTTGGCTGACGCGGTAGAGAGGACCATGATGTACGACGGTGTGCGCTTGCCAGCTGTCTTCCGTGAGTGCATAGATTACATGGAGAAGCACGGCATGAAGTGCGAAGGCATCTACAGAGTTTCAGGTATCGGGGACATGCATGTTGCTTGATGGTTTTCAAAAATTAGCTTCTCTTTATTTCCTAAAGGAAGGAAAGACTATTAACTTGTGAGGAACACTTTGGCTTGGATCTAAACCTTCCTCACGCCCTTGGTCCTTGCACCGCGTTTGATTTTCCGTTAGGATTTATTCCTAAGTTATTCACAGCTGCAACTGGGCAGAGTGAATCACCTCTCAGGGTGCTGTGCCAAGCCTGGGCTTGCCTCTCTAAGTCTCGGCCCAGTGGTGGGGAGTCTGAGGTTGGTGTGAAGGAAGCTTCTCAGCCAAGATAAATGACTAATGACATGGCCGTGTTATGTGTTTCCTTAACCTGACTAAAGACGCCAAGTGCTGTTTGCTAAGTAGCTGGGCCCCAAATGTGTATACTCCGCCAGCCATTTAGAGCTATTGCAGCTGTCCCCAAGACTGACCCATTCATCTCCATAGTTTATGCGAACCATTGTAGTGCATACTTGGCCAGAATGTTTCATATTAGATATGTAAGCAGTACAAAGATTTCTTTCTTCAAAAGCAGCATGAGTTTTGTGTTGCCATGGTGTTCAGGTCCCAGGCTGAGTAGTGTCTGTGCATCAGTCATTATGCTCCCCAGGGGGCTGTTGTGATGAAGCCCCTGACCACACATCTCTTCATGGGGTGAGAGGTAAGTCATATGCATTCAGAACAGAGAGAAAGAGTAAGCAAAGTTTCCACTTGATTGGTTCATATCCTTTCCAGGAGATAGATTTGATACTTGGGATAACATTTCTGTGACTCAGTAGATAAATGCTGCATTGCTACTATTTTATACAAAGTAAAACATAGTGCATTTTTGTATAATTTCTTACTTCCTTATAAAATTAAACACAAACTTGCAAATTTGATTTTTAAGCGTTTATTATATATTGAAAAGTTTTGAAGGTTTAAACAGTGTTAGAAACTATTTCCTATATGATCTTGATAAACATGAAGACATTTTTGGGGGGGATAAAAGTTTCTCTGAAATTTTCTGTAACTTGGTTCAAAGAATTCTTTTGTTTCTGACCTGTCTTTGATATTTGCAGGGAGTCTGATAAACTAGGAAACTTTGTCTCTTATTTACAAAGCGACATCTCATCTACTGCCCTGTGGATAAGCTACTTGTGTGTGGGAGCTTCTTTTTACATTGTCTGTCTTGTGAGGAGTTAGAAAGTTGCCTTTTATTTGTACAGTGTATATGCTTGGTTTATAGTTTCATTTCCCCCTGAATTTTTATCTAATTGCCATTATATTTAATTTTTCTGGATTAAGCATATTTTCTTAGTATACTACGGCTTCTGGGAATATTCAGTTTTTCATTGTGATTTTATGTACTTATGTTTGTAGAGGAGTTGTATGGCTCACATGCAGTACTAATTCCCATCAGGAGAGCTCTTACTTAGTTCTGAGCAGGGTCTTGCTCTGTAGCCCAGCCTGGCCTCGAACTTGAAGCTGTCCTCTCGCCTCAGCCTCCAAGTAGTGAGATTACCGGTGTGAGTCACCACACCTGGCTTCCAGAGGTGGTTCCTGGATGCTTCTGTGTCTCTGCAGCAGGTGTGTATAGGGGTGGAGAAAGCATGTCTGATTTCTGGTATTCTTTCTCTTTTAAATTTAATGTTTTAAGGAATCAAATCAAAGGTAGATGAGCTAAAAGCGGCCTATGACCGAGAGGAGTCTCCAAACTTGGAAGAATATGAGCCTAACACTGTAGCCAGTTTGCTGAAGCAGTATTTGCGAGACCTTCCAGAGAATTTGCTTACCAAAGAGCTTATGCCCCGATTTGAAGAGGCTTGTGGGAGGACCACGGAGATGGAGAAAGTACAGGAATTCCAGCGCTTGCTCAAGGAACTGCCAGAATGTAACCATCTTCTGATTTCCTGGCTCATTGTGCACATGGACCACGTCATTGCGAAGGAGCTAGAGACGAAAATGAATATCCAGAACATCTCCATAGTACTTAGCCCGACCGTCCAGGTATGGGTCCTGTCTGCACGCCCCTTTGGGTGTCGACACTGGGAAATTAGGGAGCAGTCTGTTGCCAAAGTGTCTGTGAAACATTGACTCCAAGAAGGCGAATGATGGGTAACCCAGACATAACATACCTGGCATTCTTTTCTGTCCGTATGTAGGAATTGCATGTGTGTGGCTGCACATGTAGGTGTATGCATATTTATGTGGAGGTCGTAGGACAAACTCAAGTATTGTTCCTTAGATACTAACCATCCACCTTTCCCCTCCTTTAGACAGTGTCTCTCACTGGCCTAAACTGACAAATAGGCTAAGCTGGCTGGCCAGCAAACCATCGGGACCCTCCTGTCCCTGCCTCCCCAGCACTGGATTGCAGGTGTGTTCAGTCATGCACATGTGACTGGGGAGATGAAGCTCAGGTCCTCCTGCCTGCACCATAGGTGCTTTAGTGACTAAGCTGTCCCCTCACCACTGCTCAGTGATGCTGTCCAAGACAATACCTTATTGTGTCAAAAGAAAAGAGGAGATAGTAGGTCTAAATTTTGTTTTGTTTTGGTGTTTTGAGATGGGGTTTCTCTGGGTAAATCCAGCTGGTCTCAAACTCAAAGATCTACCTGCCACTGCCTCCTGAATGCTGGGATTAAAGGCATGCACCAACATTGCCCGGGAAACAAATTGTTTATTAAATTTCTCAAATACCAGTTTTGTTAGCCTGGGTTTCAGAGTTTGGTCAATACTACATTGTTACTCATTGCCATAGCATGGGTGCTTATACCACAGAAGCTCTAGGGGAATTTTAAGAGAAAGTTTGAACCAGGAAAAAACTTGTCTCCATTGTTTAGCCATCCTGCAGTCCTGACTTCCTAGTCTGGGAACATCATGGAATGCTGGTGCACGCCCCACGAGACTGCCAGCTCTGTACACCTGCAGGTGCTCCACCAGCTGTGTGTGAAAGGTCTCGAGTACAGTGGAGAGGACCATTAGGTAGTCAGAGCCAGCTAATGCGTGACAGGAAAGTGCAAATTGGTGGTCATGTGTTTTGTATCCTTTCCAGGCTTTTCCCTTA
>NC_022030.1:23713885-23735065 GCF_000317375.1 Microtus ochrogaster
ATTAACGGATGCGCTGTGACCAGTGCCGATGGAGTAAGAGATCTCCTCGGCGGTTTTATGAACTCTGCACCTATTTTCTACAGATCAGCAACCGTGTCCTGTATGTGCTCTTCACACATGTGCAAGAGCTCTTTGGCACTGTGGTCCTAAAGCAAGTGACAAGACCTCTGCGTTGGTCCAACATGGCTACAATGCCCACACTGCCAGAGACCCAGGCAGGCATCAAGGAAGAGATCAGGAGACAGGTGTGTACTTGGCCTCTGCCCCTGCCCTGCTCTGACCCCACCCTCTCCTTGCCTGTCCTTGCCTGCTCCTGTGCCGACCACATGAACTCTAGCTTCCTGAGTAGTGTGGTTCCTGTGTGCCTTCCTCCATCTCTTGGTGCACCCTGGGGATGGAGCACAGGCCTGATGGAAGCCCTCCGCTCCTCCCTCTGAACTCGGCCCTGTCTTGGGCTCTTCATGGCATGTTTTCAGCTGACCACATAAGTAACCATGGTGGGAATGACATAGGATTTTAAACTGGAAGAACTGGTTTTAAGCTCCTGCTCTGCTCATTCCTGACATGGTAATTTTAGGCAAATTGTTCAACATTCGTAGTAAGCCTTGGTCTTCTCATTTTAAAATGGATGAGCTCCGGAATTAATGTGGAGGAGAATACCTGGAAGGAATCACCACAGCCAGGATCTCAAAAATGTGCTGTTATCCATCATATTTTATAGCTAAAATACTGGAAAGGGAAGTTTTAGTAATTTACTTTGTGGCATAATTTCTAGACTATGTAACCAATATTTAGCTCAAAATTTGAACTTTCCCACTATGCTGCTTTGATATAAAGGAAATCCAGTAAATGTGTGTGTGTGTGTGTGTGTGTGTAGGGAGGAGGTGGAGAGACTGAGATGACCTGGTAAGAAATTCAAGACTGAATAAAAGCTTGCATACATTGTGTTTGCATGAACATGGTCACATGTCTGCTTCTCTGTTGCGTTCTCCTCGTCAGTTGCTGTGAGGAGGAGACAGAAGGAAGTGCATTGGTTGCTGTTGAACTGCTAGAAACACATGAATGAGGGCCTAATTCCTCGGTAAAGCAAATGAAGGGTGGGTTTGCAAGTCAGCGGCAGCCTTGTGGAGAGAATGGTCGGCACTGTTTCCCTCAGAGAGCTGGTTCTTCATCATAGAAGTCGCACGTGCTGCCTTTAGACAAGACATGAACAGCTTTCCATGTGTCCTTTTGTTTTCTAGGAGTTTCTTTTGAATTGTTTACATCGAGATCTGCAGGGTGGGATAAAGGACTTATCTAAAGAGGAAAGATTATGGGAAGTACAAAGGATTCTGACTGCCCTCAAGAGAAAACTGAGGGAAGCTAAAAGACAAGTGAGTTACTGCCTTACACCCTGTGTCTCCAAAGGTGCAGAGTGTGGGAGAGTCTTCTGTACACTGACTTGTAACAGATTGTAACAGACCTTCCCGGACTGCCAGCCCCAAATCGTGACACGGAGATTTAATATCGTTAGGAATGCCCGGCCTTACCTGAACTTGTCCCACTAGCTCTTGTAACTTCATTTATCCTGTTTCCCATCAGCAGCAGTTTGACTTGGAAATGTTTACCTTTCTTTCATTCTGTATGTCCTGCTTCACTGCTCCCTCTGTGTCTGTCTGTCTGGCAGCTCCCTGGCTGACCCCGGGCATTTCGCTCTTTTTCTCCCCCATTCTCTCTTGAGCCTGGATTCCTTCTCCTACTTATTCTCTCTGCCCTGCCAGCCCTGCCTATCCCTCTCCTGCCTAGCTATTGGCCGTTCAGCTCTTTATTAGACCTATTGTACCTTAGGCAGGCAAGGTGAAACAAATGGCAGTACATCTTACATAGTTAAACAAATGCAGCATAAACAATTATAACACACCATTACACAGTTTAATTAATATTCTGCAACATAAACAAATGTAACACATCTTTACATTGTTATAAGTTATTTCTTTTAAAAGTAATAGGTATATCATTGACAAATTCTCTAGTGGAAAATTTATTCATAAATGTTTTTTGTGCTGTGTTATTCATATTTTAGCTTGGTAGAAACCAAATGTTTCATTAAGTTTAGACATTTTTTTTATTTGAATTAAGAAGGTGTTTATTTCCTGCCTGGTTTGTGTGTGTAAACAACTCTCTAAGGGTGAAAAGCAGGCTGGGTGTGAGACCTTTGGAGACTTCCAAGAAGTTTGAATTTTGAATAGAAATGCAGGGATGAAGGCCTAGGAGGGTTCCATACAGCAGAGGAGGAACTGCGTGCAACTGCTGCTGCATATAGAGTTCACAGGCCACACTTTGTTTAAGGTGTGACTTTAAGTCGCACTAGTTTAAGGTGCGAGGCTTGGTACTGGACTCAGTTTCCTGGCCAAAGTTCTTGCAATCTACATGCAGATCCAGCAACAAGATTTAAGCAGCACACTCTACAGAGACATTGACTAAAAAAAAAAAGAGAGAGAGAGAGATAGGAAGATGGAGAATTGATTGAGGAATAACATCCAACAAATGCCTTCTAGCCTCTATATACAGGCACCCAAGTCCACAGATGTGCACACATGCACATAGAGAATTCTAGATTGAAACCAGAGGCAGTATAGCAGTTTGAAAAGGATGAATGTCTTCTTTTTATTAGCCTGTATTTCTTTCCCTACCATTCCCTCTTCTTGCTTTTTTTTTTGTAGCTGTACCCCCAGATTCCATTGTGTTGACTTCGCCTTTGAGGGTAAAATGACTTAGAGACAGAAGTAGCATCATTCAGTGGATTAGTGACTAAAAATAAGAAAAATACAGTATCAATTTAAACCACGACATCATCTGGTCACTTTCTTATAGAAGTAAACATGATTGCTTAATGTGTACCCAGAAATTTGTCCTCGCAGAGAGCAGCAGAGGACCCCGAGCCTCTGGCGGTTGAGCACATCCGTGCCCTGGCCGTCACTCAGCTACTCACATCAGCACAGTAGACAGAAGCATCTTAAGCTAAGCGTGCGGCTCGAGAGCCTGCTGACTGATGGAGTCAGCTCATCTGAAACGGAGAGAGACTGTAGGGATAGGAAGCAGGCCCGTAGTTGCTGGGTGTCAGCAGATAGTGGAGCCAAGGGGATGTTTTCTAACAAGGGGTGGCAGCTTCTTGATTGTGTGTGTATGGTAAAATTAGTTAAACCAGGCTTAGAACTGACGGCCCTAGTAGCCCCCTTCAAGGCATCACACGTGGTGCTGAAGTAGTGAGCATATTCATGAGAGCTGAGCATTCTTCATAGTGCAGCCACAGGCTAAGGGGAACCATGTTATGCTCTCTTCTTACCTTTACATTTGTATTATTTATTTGTGTGTTAGTGTGCACTTGTGTGTGGACATGCCACAGTGTGCATGTGGACAACCAAGGACAACTTGCAGGAATCAGTGTTCTTTATCATGTGGGTTCCAGGGAGGGGATGAACTCAGGTTGTCAGGCTTCCTGACAGCAAATGTCTTTACCACCGAACTACCTTGCTGTTTCTACTCATATTATATTCTTGTTTTGGTTTGTGTTTGTGGTTTTTTTTGTTTTGTTTTTTTGTTTTTGTTTTTGTTTTTTTGAGACAAAATCTTTCTATGCCATCCTGTCCTGGAATTCACTCTGTAGACCAGGCTGGCCTTAAACTCACAGAGATCCTCCTGTCTCTGCCTCCCAAGAGCTGGGGTTAAAAGTGTGCGCCACCACCATGCCTGGTTCTACACACATTATTTTCTAAGCCCAGTTAGCAAATGCCTGTCCATCCTGTTAGGCGGTGCCCCTGATGACTGCTGGGGTTTTCTTTAATTTTGGTAAGTTAAGAGAGACGTTTGTTGACTGTTTTAGACATGCGCTGAACAGTTAGTTCATTTGTCTGCTCTGACAGGAGTGTGAAACCAAGATTGCACAGGAGATAGCCAGTCTTTCGAAAGAGGACGTTTCCAAAGA
The DNA here is from genome assembly GCF_000317375.1 of Microtus ochrogaster. NCBI lineage: Eukaryota > Metazoa > Chordata > Mammalia > Rodentia > Cricetidae > Microtus > Microtus ochrogaster. The sequence goes on from NC_022030.1 coordinate 23,717,850, forward strand.
AGAAATGAATGAAAATGAGGAAGTTATAAATATCCTCCTTGCCCAGGTAAGCTAAACTCTTTAATTTCTGAGGTCATTTATTGGTCAATTTTTTTTTTCAAATAGAAGCTCAACTATAGACTTTTTAAACCAAAATTGTAAAGTGACTCCCAAGGACTTGTGATCTATGGCCCTGCCCTGTGTGGTGTTTGTGTGGAGGAGAAGCGGCCTTCTGTCTAGTTTCTTAGTTTTGTTTAGTCCACAAGTAAGTTTATGTTGTAGGCTTTTTTCTGGATTTACAGGTGTCAGCGAGAACAGGAGAGAATAAAGTTCTACATTATTCTCTTCAAGGTTTTCCGTCTGAGATTTCTTGGAATATTAACTACATAGGTATCCCAAGGCAAAGGGGAAATGTCTGTGTTTAAACATGGAAGAGAAGTAACTTTCTTGATAGCTTTTCTGTACTTACTGAATCATGACCATGTTGCCTTCCCTTCCCCCTTCTTTGGAAAGATGCTGAAGCTTTTGTCTCCAGCTCCTCACCCGCTGACTGCTTTCCCTAGGCTGGGGGACCCTGGATGTGTAAGGATAGAGGTTCTCCCCATATGACTATCTGTCAAGCAGATCAGAATGGTTAACTTGTCAAGTAGAGTTCTCTTTTATCTGGAGGGCGTGGCCAAGAAAGATCTGTAACTTTCCTTCTCTGGTCTGCCTTCCACTGACGCTGGAACCAGCTACACATCATCTCTTGGGGTCCTTCTTTTCCTAGTGACCGTGAATTCTGAGAGACAGGAAGCCAAAGCAGATGATTTTTAGATTGTGCTTTTTATTTGTGTGTATGTGTTGCACACACATGCTCAGGTACCTGCTGAGGCCAGAAGAGGGTGTTGGATCCCCTGAAGCTGGTTCCATATGGTTGTGGGTACCCCAGTGCCAGTGCTGAGGGCTGAACTGGGTTCTCTGTAAGAAAAGCAAGTACTCTTAACTGCTAAGCAATCTGTTTAACCCCCGGGAATCTGAAGCAGATTTTGACTTTGATCCTTGGTGTTGGAGTGGTAGGCTCATAGGGAGCCTTGCAAAAAGAACACAACAGGTTCTTGCATATACCCTGTTGTTGTGGAGAGTCTAGACGGTCTCTCAAAATAACTGTAACCTTTCTTGATTCTGAGGAAATATGTGGTTTTGGTTGAAGTAACTCATGTTCAGCACCAAGCTGGTGGTGACTGGAAAAGGGGGCATTGCCTCTACCAGAACTCGGAAAGGTGTTCTGCAATCGTTTCAGGAGAATGAGATCTTGACTGAGCAGGAGGAGCTCCTGGCCATGGAGCAGTTTCTGCGACGTCAGATTGCTTCAGAGAAGGAAGAGATTGAGCGCCTCCGAGCTGAGATTGCAGAAATCCAGAGGTAAAGGAGAGCTGTGGGGCTGGAAGTTCCTGCCATGTTGGCTCTCACTGTGAACAGAATTGTTTAAACATTCCTGTAAAGGAACTAGGCTTCTGAAGTAGTCACTTCAAGCTTCTTATCAGGTCTTAAAACAGCGCAGGTAAATTCCTGAGCATGGGAGACCTCAGAGAGCTGGCCACCAAGCCACAGTAGAGTTCCCTTTGTCTCTTCACAGTCGCCAGCAGCACGGCCGGAGCGAGACCGAGGAGTACTCCTCTGAGAGTGAAAGTGAGAGCGAGGATGAGGAGGAGCTGCAGGTCATCCTGGAAGACTTACAGAGACAGAACGAAGAGCTAGAAGTGAGTTTGGGTGGACACCAGCCAGAAATCAGTCGTTTCTAAAATGTGTTTGAGACTGCTGCCTATTTTCCCACTGCAGACTCGCAGAGAGGAGTCCAAGGGCTTTCTACCCAGCATGAAATATGTGATCTTGGCTGCTTGAAGTGTGGTAGCCTTGACCTTAGTGTACAAATGGACCTTCCTTTGCATGGGCTAGCCCTTCCACTGGCAGAGATGAGGTGCACGAGGTAAAGTGAGCGACAGTTGTCTTGTCCTTGTGACAGAAAGTCAGTGTGACAGAAAGCTGTGCTGGGAAGAGAAGGTTGATTTAAAAGATCTCCTTTCTTATCCGAAATAAAATGTTGTCTTTTGTGGTAGGACCCAGTGAGCAGAGGGACAGCTTGTTTTATTCATGGTCGTCAAACTGCCAAACAAAGCGTAGCCATGCCCATGTGGGCGTCAAGAGTTGCACGGAACCTGGGCCTAGGGACACACATCTATAATCCAGCACTCACAAGGCAGAGGCCGTGAATTTCTAAGTTGGAGGCCAACCTAGTCTACAGAGTTAATTCCAGGACAGTTGGGTTCAAAAAAACAACAAGAAAAGATCTGAAAACTATCATTTTAGGGGCTGGAAGATGGCTCAGCAGTTGAGAGCCCTGGGTCCTCTTCCAGACCCAGGGTTCAATTTCTAGCACCCACATGGCAGCTCACAACTGTCTGTAACTCTAGTCCCAGGGGATCTGATACTTTCACATAAATATACATGCAGGCAAAACACCATTGCACATAAAAGTAAATAAAATTTAAAAATATTTAAGAATTGCCCAGGACCCCTGCCCTTCCACTGTCTGTGTGTGGAGGGTGGGCAGAGTGAGAGGAGGGTGCTGGTGTCAGAAACACCTGTTGCTGCAGGAGTCCATCCTGGGGAGAGGTGCAGGGATCCAGGGAGGTGGCCCAGCAGGTGAACATGCTGCTCTGCAGCTGAGGATCTGAGTTAGAGGAAGACAGCTTCCTCCTGCAGGACAAGGTGTCTTCTCATCCCCATAGGCATGCCCCGTGTACCCATGCCTATGAGGTGATCCCAGGACTTAGGAGGCAGACGCAGTTGGGACTCCATGAGTCTGAGGCCAGCCTGGTCTACACAGTGAGACCTTGTTTAAAACAAAAACAGGAAAGGAAATAAGCAGAATGAGATGTGGGTCTTTGGGAAGTCTGCTGTTTAGAAGACAACATTGGCACATTAGTTTGATCTCTTCGTTTTACTGAACAGGAAGACAAATGGCAGAATCTACGTAGTGTTTTATTCGGATTGTGTAGGCCCATTATTCACACAGCTTTCCCATTTGGGGTCAAAGTGGCTGCCCTGAGTCTTGCCATGTATTAGTAGGGGAGGGAAGGATCCAGGGCACCCAGTGTCACGTCGGGGCATACAAGTAGGACTTATCCTCGTCTCAACCCATTTGAACAAGGGATGCTGGGAAATACTGAGGACGAAGAGAGGGCTCTGAAGGATGGAGGCAGTTGCTGCCAGAAAGAGACTGCCAAGAGCCTGGGATTAGCAAACTCTGCTGAATGAGGGAGTGTACATCATTTAGAAGTGAGCATGGTTTCCTGTAGACTTTTAAGTAGTACATTTCGAATATAGTCATACAGACGGATTTTGATATGGAAAAGAGTCACAGCTCCAATTCCCTCTCCTAATTGCGGCTAAAATTATCTTTGTACTCTCCTTGAAGTCTGTTCAGAAAACAGTGTAAGGGAAAAAAAGCCCATTTAAACACTAAAATACTTCCTAGAACAACTGTTTCTGTTGACACCTTGTTTTCTAGATGTGTTTACTTCTTTGTAACTCCAGGCAGAGTTTATATTCTCCCCCCATTCAGAGCTGTATTTATCTGGTCATTTGCATATTCATGTTTGTGTCTTCTGTTGAACCAGCCAGGTTGACTAAAATAGAAGTAGATCCTTGTGTGGGAGGTCTTGCAGCTTGTGCTCTGCCCCATTCCCTGTTCTTCTGACCTTGCTTAAGAGGTGACTGCCCTTTTTGTTGTCCCCTAAGATAAAGAACAACCACCTGAACCAGGCAGTCCATGAGGAGCGGGAGGCCATCATTGAGCTGCGTGTGCAGCTCCGACTGCTCCAGATGCAGCGAGCCAAGTCTGAGCAGCAGCTGCAGGAGGACGAGGAGCCTGAGAGGCGAGGGGGCACAGGCCCTCCGCCCTGTGATGGTGTCCTCGAGGTCAAAGCAGCTAAGGAGCAGGTGAAGCCCTCCCCCAGCAAAGACCGGAAGGAGACGCCCATCTGAACTGCCTGCGGCCCTGTGCGTCTTACTGTAAGCAAGTCAGCGGACTCTGCTGCTACACACGCTGTAGAGGTTCTCACAGATGCTTCCTCTTGTACACATCTGAGTCCTCGTCAGGCTCAGGTCCTGGGAGGGTGAAGCAGTGGACACACCAGGGGCTTACAGGGAACACATGAGTTTCCAGATAGTGTCAGCTCATTTGAAAATTAATTTTCTTTGTTAAAAATAACTATTTTAACCCTTGAGTGGCTTCTTTTTAAACCAAAAATTGTCTTTCTTTGCTTTTTTTTTTTTTTTTTTTTTAAATCACAGCAGAATCAGGATCTCTTATCAAAGGGTGGGAACCAAACCAGGTCACTTCTGCACCTGCCTTGTGGACGCTTGTGGTCTCGCCAGCCCCACAGGGTCTCTGGCCACTCTTGCTTGTGCCTTCCACACCTTTTGGTGCAGATTGTTCAGTGGGGAGCTGCCTCATATTTTCTGACTGGCCAAAAAGGCTCTCGCTGGGTGTTCCTTCCCTGCCCTGTACCACTTTGCTTTTACAGTTAAAAATCGAGTCCGTCAGTGTGAGTTATCAGGATGGCCTAGTCTGCTGGCAAATAGAAGTTCTGTATGCTTGGAGCCTGCCACCAGACTCGGCAGTGCAGGCCCAGTCACTCACTGCCAGGGATCAGCAAAGGCCTTTTCACTGAGGTGGTCAGAGGTGACCACCTTGACCCTGAGACATTAACACAAAGGATGCGTCTCAAGCCAGAACCTTTTACATAACTGACCTTCCAGGAAAACCAGACGATTTCAGTTGCTCGCTTGGGCTAGGATATGCACACCTCTGCCAGAGTAAGCTAGGTGGATGCTGTCGTGCAGAAGTCCTTCCTCATCACGCCCTCTCCAGGAGTTCCTCAGGACTCCTCTGACAGCCCTGAGCAGAGGAAGCCAGGATCCCACCTGATTTTGCTTCTAGATCAGGTGACTGCTCCGAGGTGTCTCGGAGGCCTGACTCTGGGCAGCCAGCCAGATTGGCCCCCTTGGGAGGTCCCCTGAGGCTCTGAAGACAAACTCCACACACTCAAGTGAGAAACAAACCCACACGAGGGCTCTAGTCTCCCCTCCTAGTTAGTATTTATTTCAGCACCTGTTTAATGCAATTTTTTTTTTTTTAGCCTCTACCTATTGCACTGTTGTGACTTGTTGGCCATTATTTGATTTTTGTACGGAAAAAAAAGCTTTGTTATAGAAATCAGCATACTATTTTTTTAAATCTGGAGAGAAGATATTATGGTGACTGGAAATATGGTCAGGTGTCAAATATAAATGTATAAACGCCTTGCTGTGTCCTGTCAGACGTACTACATTCATTTTATATTTGCTGGCATATTGAAGACCTCTTTTTGTTTGTGTAAACTCTAATTTCTATCAAGGTATCATGGGTTTTTAAAATTAGTATTTCATTACAAATGTCTCAATGTTGGTTAACTAACTTTTGCCAGGATCGATATTGATCAAGGAAATAAATTCAACAGCCATTTGAGAAAAAGTTTTTCTTGTACACTGTTTTCTTTGAACTGATTGCATGCCCAGCAGCTGCCACAGAGTTGGCACCGGAGCTTCATTCAGGTTGAGTGATGAGATGTTACTCCCTGTGCTCCTCACCAGGGCACACGCAGACCATGTTCTGCTTGTGGTCTTCCACCTTCGTCTCACCCGTGCTTGTTGCTGATCCCGCTGCCCACAGGCTCAGTCTGCAGTTCCTGAACTCTGACAGTTTCCTGATGCTGTTGGGAAAGCAAGCTCTGCCTTCCAGGTCAAGTCTAGGCCCATCTTGGCCCTGGTTGTTGGCGTTTACAGAGGTTTGCATTTTAAATATGAAATGAGGACTTAGAACAGTTAGCATGCTGGGAATGGACAGGTCTAGAATAAAACAGCCTTCTCATTTTGTTTTCTTTTTTTGGGGGGGTAACTTAAATTTCACAATTAAAATATGTAATATTTAAAGCATGACAAATATCTGGATTCTCTATTTTGTATAGTTAAACTATGCAACAATATTTACGTAGGTGACTTGGTTTCCAGACATCCTGATGTGACATTTAATTTAACTTCAGGGATCTGAGATAGAAGGGTGAGGATGTGGATCAACTCCCAACCAGGAACCATGGCTTTCATGGTGGTCAGCTTTTTACTGCAGATGTTTCTATGCTAAGTGATGTTTCTCATGGACTGGAGCCAGCATGAAGGGTAAGTGCTTGTACAAGCATGAAGACCTGAGTTCAGTTCTCAGGACCTACATAAAAGCTGGGTGTGTGTTGGGGAGATAGTTTAGTGTATCACTAACGTGTTTGCCATGTGTGCATGAAGACCTGAATATACTTTTCCCTAGTATCCACATAGGAAGCCAGGAGTGGTAGGAACACTGTAATTCTTCCTCTGCAGAGGTGCAAATAGGAGGATCCCCTGATAGCTAGCTAGTTAGTCTAGGTAAGTGAGCTTTGGGTTCAGTGGGAGACCCTATCTCAAAAACCAAGGTGGAATTGTTAGAGGACACTAATATCAGCCTCTTGCTCCATATGGATGTGTACACAACAGCACGTTTGCACACACATAGAGCCAGACCTCGTGGTGCATGCTTGTGACCCCAGTGCTGGGGAGGCAGAGGGAGGTAGGTCTCTGGAGCTTGCTCATCAACCAGCCTAGTCTAAGCAGTTTGACAGTGAGAAACCCTGTTTAAAGAAGCAAGATGATTGAGGAGCAACACCCAAGGGTGACGTCTTGCCTCCAAAGACATGTGCACCTGCAGGAAAAAGTCCACCTCCTACATGTACATGAATGTACGTACAAAATGTTTCTGTATCATAAATATTAGAGTATCTAAAAAGAGCGGGCTAAGGATATGGTTCATTCCATAAAGTGCTTGCTATACAAGCATCTAGATCTGTTTGAGTCCTCATTACCTATGTAAAAAGCCAAGCACGTGTTACATGGTTTGCTTGTCAGCCTACTGATGGGGAGGCAAAGACAGAGGATTTCTGGGGCTTCTTGGCAGGTTAGTCTAGCCTGATTGGTGAGTTCCAGGTTCAGTGAGAGACCCTGTCTCCAAAAAATAACGTGGGTGTGATTGAGGAAGACATCCAATGATGGCATCTAGGCACCACATGCACGTTCAGCCACACACACACACACACACACACACACACACACACAAAAAAAAAAAAAAAAAAAACACACCCTGCTGGTGGATCCAGCCTCAGCCTGGGCTCTATGGAGCTTTTTTTCCAGGGCATTTTGCTGATGTTTCTGTAGTGTCAGCCCTGGGTGTCATGCAAGCTTAGTTGATACTCAATGGGGGCACAAATCAAAGACCTGCATCAACTAGGTGAAGAGTTCTATTAAGATTACACACTTGTAAGGTGAGCATTATCTCTGGGATGCATAATTAGTCAATGGTTCTATACATCAGGTCAGGAGACTCAGGAAACAAGGACCAGGATCTTTAAATCCCATATGTGGGCTCCCCTTTCAGAGCAGTAAGAAGTTGCTGCTATATTCACATCCCCACTCCCCAGCCTGCAGCTAGATGCTTGTTCCTGTAGTCTGGGACTTTGCCACCACTGACTAGTATCTTCAGTATCTCGTCCTCTGGTGATGACTTCAGCAAGACAGTCTCGCCTTTCTCTGCTCCTGGTGTGAACTTCAGGTTAAGACAAGTTTGGTCTCTGGTAGTGCTGGGGCTTTGGTTTCTCAGCGTGCACAGGTCTCCTGTTAAAACTGGCCTCTGGGGAGATGGCAGGGAATATGTAACGTGCATGCCTTAGTGTGGGTTAAACCTTAGACTTACTTCTCCACCCAGGACATGATCTGCGAATTGTCATTTTATTAAATTTCATGGTGAAGTGCCAGGTGACAGTCAATACAGCTCCAGCATTTCTTAGTGTGTGTTGTCTTTTTGTATGTAATGTGTGTGGAGACCAGAGGTTGACATGGGTGTTGTTCCTGAATTGTTCACCATGTTTTATTATTAAGTACCTTTATCATACCAAGTATATATTTATTAAATGAATAAGGGTCCTTTGAGGATTAAATTATATATAGTTTTCAAAAATAATATTCTTAGGGGATTTTATATATATCTTGATTGTATTCACCCCTTTTTATTTAAGAAGAGACTATCTTACAGCAGATGTCCTGGTTCTTGGCTCTTAGGATCTTTCTGTGCTCTTGTCCAGGGTGTCTCTGAGCCTTAGGTGTAGAGGTTGTGTTATATTGATTGAAAATTGCCATACTGATATCCAAAGCGAATATACCAGTCTGCACTCCCTCAGCAATGGAGGAGGTTCCCTTTACCCTACGTCTTCTCCAGCATAAACTATTATCAGTGTTTTTGATCTTGGCCATTCTTACAGGTGTAAGATGGAATCTCAGAGTTGTTTTGATTTGCATTTCTCTGATGACTAAGGATGTTGAGCATTTCCTTAAGTGTCTTTCAGCCATTTTAGATTCCTCTGTTGAGAATTCTCTGTTTAGGTCTGTACTCTATTTTTTTTATTGTATTATTTGTTCTTTTGACGACCAATTTCTTGAGTTCTTTGTATATTTTGGAGATAAACCCTCTGTCTGATGTGGGGTTGGTGAAGACCGTTTTCCATTCTGTAGGCTGCGGTTTTGTCTTATTGACCATGACCTTTGCCTTACAGAAGTTTCTCAGTTTCAGGAGGTCCCATTTATTGTTACTCTCAGTGTCTGTTCTACTGGTGTTATATTTAGGAAGTGGTCTCCTGTGCCAATGCATTCAAGTGTACTTCCCACTTTCTTTTCTATGAGGTTCAGTGTGGTTGGATTTATGATGAGGTCTTTGATCCATTTGGACTTGAGTTTTATGCATGGCAATAGATATGGGTCTATTTTAATTCTTTTACATGGTGACATCCAGTTATACCAGCACCATTTGTTGAATATGCTTTCTTTTTTTCCATTTGATATTTTTAGTGTCTTCGTCAAAAATCAGGTGGTCATAGGTTTGTGGGTTAATATCAGTGTCTTTGACTCTTTTCCATTGATTCACTTGTCTGTTTTTATGCCAGTACCAAGCTGTAGCTCTATAAAGAGTTTGAACTCAGGGATGGTGATGCCTCCAGAAGTTCCTTTATTGTACAAGGTTGTTGTGGCTATCCTGGATTTTTTTGTTTTTTCATATGAAGTTGAGTATTGTTCTTTCAAGTTCTATGAAGAATTGTGCTGGGATTTTGATGGGGATTGCATTGAATCTGTAGATTGTTTTTGGTAAGATTGCCATTTTTGCTATGTTGATCCTACCGATCCATGAGCATGGAAGAACTCTCTATTTTCTGATTTCTTCTTCGATTTCTTTCTTTAAAGACTTAAAGTTCTTGTTGAACAGGTCTTTCACTTGTTTAGTTAGAATCACCCCAAGGTATTTTATGTTGTTTGTAGCTATTGTGAAGGGTGATGTTTTTCTGATTTCTTTCTTAGTCCCTTTATTATCTGTATATAGGAGGTCTACTGATTTTTTTTTATAGTTAATCTTGTATCCTGCCACATTACTGAAGATGTTTATCAGATGTAGGAGTTCCCTGGTAGAATTTTTGGGGTCACTTATATATACTATCATATCATCAGCAAATAGTCTTGATCATGGTGTATGATTTTTCTGATGTGTTCTTGGATTAGGTTTGCCACTATTTGATTATTTTTGCATCAATGTTCATGAGTGAGATTTTCTTTCTTGTGTCTTTGTGTAGTTTGGGTATCAGGGTAACTATAGCCTCATAAAGAGTTTGGCAATGTTTCCTCTGCTTCTATTGTGTGGAATAGTTTGAGGAATATTTATACTAGTTCTTTGAAATTCTGATAGAATTCTGCACTGAAATCATCTGGTCCTGGTTTTTTGGGGACCTGCGGGGGAGACTTTTGATGACTGCTTTTCTTGTTCCAGGTCTATTTAAATTGTTTATTTTGATTGCATTTTGGTATGTGGTATCTATCCAGAAAATTGTCCATTTCTTTAGATTTTCCAATTTTGTGGAGTACAGGTTTTTGAAGTATTACCTAATGATTCTTTGGTTTTCCTTAGTGTCTGTTATGTTTCCCTTTTCATTTCTGATTTTGTTAATTTGGATATTCTCTCTCTGCCTGGTTAGTTTGGCTAAGGGTTTGTCTGTCTTTTCTCATTTTACATATTAATCCCAGTTCCCACTTCTTTCTCCTCTCTCTCCACCTTCAGCCTGATCTGACCCTGGGCTTTTTTTTGGTTGGGAGGCTTTTGAAGACTGTTTCGATGATTTCGATGATATAGGTTATATGTCTATTTGTTTATCTGGTCTTGATTTAATTTTGGTATGCGATACCTATCCAGAAAATTGTCCATTTCCTTTAAATCTTTCAATTTTGTGGGGTATAGATTTTTAAAGTATGGCCTGATAATTCTCTGGATTTCCTCAGTGTCTGTTGTTATGTCTTCCTTTTCATTATATATTCTCTCTCTGCCTTTTGGTTAGTTTGGATAAAGGTTTGTCAAATTTACTTGATTTTTCTCAAAGAACCAGCTCTTTGTCTCATTGATTCTTTCTATTGTTTTGTTTTTATTTTATTGATTTCAGCCCTCAATTTGATTATTTCCCACCATCTACTCCTCTTGGATGAGTCTGCTTCTTTTTGTTCTAGAGCTGTTAAGTTGCTAGTGTGTGGTTTCTCCATCTTTTATGTAGGCATTTAGTGCTATAAACTTTCCTCTTAGCACTGCTTTCATTGTGTCCCATAAATTTTGGTATGTTGTGCGGTCATTTTCATTAAAATTTAGGAAGTCTTGCTTATTTCTTCCTAGACCCAGTAGTGATTCAAGTTGAACATTGTTCAATTTCCATGTGTTTGTAGACTTTCTGGATTTAGTGTTGCTGTTGAATTCTAACTTTTTTTTTTTTATCTGTTGAGGCTTGCTTTGTTACTGAATATGTGGTCAGTTTCAGAGAAGGCTTCATGAGGTGCTGAGAAGGTATATTTTTTGTGTTTGTGTGGAATGTTTTATAGATATTTGTTAAGTCCATTTGAGTCATACCATCTGTTAGTTCCCTTATTTCTCCGTTAAATTTCTGTCTGGCCATCCTGAAGTGGTGAGAGTGAGGTGTTGATATCTCCCACTATTAATGTTTGGGGCTTGATGTATGATTTAAAGTTTAGTAATGTTTCTTTTACAAATGTGGGTACCCTTCTATTTTGGGCATAAATGTTTAGAATTGAGACTTCATCTTGATGTTTTTTTTTTTCCTGTGACTAATATGAAATGACCTTCTTCATCTCTTTTGATTAGTTTTAGTTTGAAGCCTATTTTGTTAAATATTAGGATAGCTATACTAGCTTGTTTCTTAGGTCCATTTGATTGGATTTTTTTTCCCAACCCGTTACTCTGAGGTAATGTCTGTCTTTGAGGTTGAAGTTTCTTATACGCTGTAGAATGATGGATTCTGTTTTCATATCCAGTTTATTAGCCTGTGTTTTTTATAGGTGGATTGAGTCCATTTATATTAAGGGATATTAATAACCAATGATTGCTAGTTATGTTATTTTTGTTTTTTGTTGTTTATGGCATTATGTGTGCATTTCCCTTCTTTAGGATTTGTTGCTGTGAGCTCATTTATTGCCTGTGTTTTTGTGGATGTAGTTGACTTCCTTGGGTTGGAGTTTTTCTTCTAGTACTTTCTGTAGAACTGGATTTGTGGATAAGTATTGTTTAAATCTGGTTTTGTCATGGAATATTTTTTTTTATAGTTTAATGTATTTTAATAGCAAACTTGCAGGAACAGCACAGAAGACAGACATTAAAAACATGTACTTGCATGTAGGACAACTCAGAAAAGTATAGTGAATGATGGAATCTACTGTGTGATAAAAATGCTACAAACACCATTTAGTTGCCGTCAATAAGAAATTTACTTATTTTAAAAAAATCCAAATGCTGGCATTGTCCAGAAAATTTTAACAGCTTTATTTATAATTTTTATAAAGTTGAACTGTAGAAATGTGTTCACTGAAACATTTTGCTTGCATTAATGCTTTACATCTTGCATTTAAAAATTCACACACAAATGAAAATGGAAAAACTGCCAATACCTGATTTCTGTCCCCTATTTTCCTCGCAATCATATACTTAGGTACCTTTGACCCCATGGAAAAAATATCTAACATTCAGAACTACTGATAACAGGAAGAAGAGGAAATTTTTTTTTTTTTTGAGAATGAAATGTTTCCTCCCTCATAGTGGACTCTTAAGCACGCTCTCCGCGTATGCGACGTGCTAGCTGGATATCTTTTGGCATAATTGTTACACGTTTGGCATGGATAGCACACAGGTTGGTATCTTCAAAAAGGCCAACCAGATAGGCCTCACTTGCCTCCTGCAAAGCACCAATAGCTGCAGTCTGGAAGCGCAGATCTGGTTTTGAAGTCCTGAGCAATTTCTCGCATCAGACGCTGGAAGGGGAGTTTGCGGATCAGAAGTTCAGTGGATTTCTGATAGCGTCTGATTTCACGGAGTGCCACAGTACCAGGCCTGTAACGATGAGGTTTCTTCACCCCTCCAGTAGAGGGTGCACTCTTGCGAGTGGCTTTTGTAGCCAGTTGTTTCCTGGGTGCTTTACCACCGGTGGATTTATGGGCAGTCTGCTTTGTACGAGCCATGGTATGGGCACCTCCTTACTTACCCCCCTTCTCCTTCGGCTGGAGCTCGGCAAGCGAGAGGCTGCGCTGGCGTTAGAGAGCAGCGGCGGCGCAGCAATGGCTGCGAACACCATCATGGAATATTTTATTTTCAATCTATGGTGATTAAAAGCTTTGCTAGTTATAGTAGCTGGGATGACATCTGTGGTCTCTTAGTGTCTGCAGAATGTCTATATAGAACCTCCTGGCTTTCAGAGTTTCCATTGAGAAGTCAGGTATAATTCTGATAGGTCTGCCTTTATATGTTAGTTGACCTTTTTCTCTGCAGCTCTTAATATTTTTCCTCTATTCTGGTTTGTTTGTGTGTGAGTGTTTTGATTGTTATGGTATTGGGGCATTTTTTTTTGTCCACTTTGTGTTCTATAAGCTTTTTGTATTTTCATAGGCATGTCTTGAGGTTGGGAAATTTTTCTTCTATGATTTTGTTGAGTATATTTTCTTTGCCTTTGAACTGGACTTTTCCTTCTTCTATCCCTATTATCCCTAGGTTTGGTCTTTTCATGGTTTTCCAGACTTCCTGGATATTTTGTGTTAAGAATTTCTTGGATTTAACATTTTCTTTGACCGATGAATCTATTTCCTCTATTGTATCTTCAGCACCTGAGATTTCACTCTTCCATCTCATTCTGTTGTTTATGCTTGCATTTGTGGTATTCATATTGATGCAAAATTGGCTGGCCAATGAATTTGGGAGTCTACCTATTTGCTTCCCACATGCCTCAGTAGCAGGGTTATAGGCACACACTATTGTTGGATGTATATGTAAAATTTTACATGTAAAATCCTGGGCATTGGAACCTAAGTCCTTGTGCTGTCTGTCCGGCACACCACTGACCACAAGGCCAACCTGATACCTGTCTGCCCTTTTCCAGATGGCGGCATCTATGTCACTACAGCTTGAGATGAGGAACTAGTGTGTTTCCCCACTCACCCTGGTCCCAGGGCCTCCAGCAGAGTCAGAGTAGGTGAATATGGAGGAACATGGTGGTTCTCCCTGAGTTCATGCCCATACTTCTGGCTGCTGTCTGGGGCTGTGGCCTGTAGATCCAGGCAAGGCAGTGTTGAATATTCCAATTCTAAGTAGAGAAAGCAAGAATCCCTTTTGTGGGAGGTGTCTTTAGCTGCAAAGGTCCATCAGATGTCTTGAATTTCTCACATAGACATTAAAAAAATTTTTTTTGCATTAGTGCTCCTTGCTGTCAGACTTAACATGGAAGGGGCAGTTGATGGGAAGAATGGTTGCAGATCGTGTGGATGGGGCCAGCCATGACCCCGTGACAGCCTGGTACCTGAGTGTGTGCCATCCCTTGGCTTCCTTCTGTTCGCTTAGGTTAAAACAGAGTCCCTCTTTATGTCTAAAACGCAGTCACCAAATGTTTTCAGTGTTCATAGGACTCTAGTGAGTAGCCTGTGTTTTGATTTGCTACATCTGGCCACCCTGCTGTGGTGTCTCAACTCGGAAACGGTCAGTTGTCTCCACTGCAGAGGTGCTGGGCCTAAGAACTGCTTAACAATGAGCTAAGTGGAATAGACAGGGCAGTTCGTGGTGTCCTTGGAATCTGAATGGTTCTTGCTGTTCCCTAGATACTTTCTCGGGTATAGATTTGTTCTCCACCTATTGTGGTCATGTCAGTCTGATTGTTGCTAAGTGGGCTATGAACATGGGCACAGTGCCTTTGAAACACTGATTTGGGGGGCTGGAGAGATGACTCGGGTCAAGAACACTAGCCGTTCCTCTGGAGAACCTGGGTTCAATTCCCAGTACCCATAGGCAGCTACCTACTATCTGTAAGTCTAGTTCCAAGGGATCCAGCACCCTCTTCTGGCCTCTGCCAACACTGACCCAAGTGGGGAACAGACATACCTGCAGTCATGGGTAACATGAAAGTTAAACAATACTGATGTACTTTGCAGGATCCCAGAATCAGACTCAGTGTGTGCTATCACGCATCCTGCTAGCCCACTCCCCTGGCTCTCTGCTGGAGTAGCTAGGATTTTGAGGTGTGAATTTACACTGCCCCCTCAGTTACCAGGTCCTCACTAATTCAAATGCACAATAACATCCCAGGATAATCTTAGTAAACGAGAGCCAAGGAGGCCAGCAGCCTCGCTCCCCTGCCTCCCTACTTTGGATTATGGGCTCCCAGGTCGTCTTTGCCTCTCTTCACCTTGTCTGTGGGGCAGTTGTCATAGAACCTTCCTCTGCTGCCTAAGAATGAAATTCTAGCAGGTGTCTAAGGGCTGGGCCACTCCCCACCCTCAGTTTAGAATCAAGATTTAGTCTTGTGGGAAGAGAGACACTCTGTAGGTTTTCAGGAAGCCACTTTAAACTCAGTCCCTGTGGGAGCTCCACCCGCAGTGGCCCTGGTCTGTGTGGACCAGAAAGGCGGGAACTGTAAAATGCAGTAGAAGCCATCCATAGTCTGTGTGTACGCACTTGTTTCCAGGCAGTTTCTCTGCTAGGATGGGCCAGAAGACTAAGTTGGCAGGAGCTTCTTTGCTTTGCTCTGTCTTGTGGAAGCCTGCATAGAAACACCATTGGGTTGGAAGCACCTCTCAGAACCTTCCCACTCGAGGCCTGCACCTCTGCCCTGTGCAGCCACTCAGTATCTGTTCCTGATACGCCGAGCATGGCTGATGGTTCAGGCAGGCAATGTTGAGATGCCTCCAGAGAAATGGGACCTCAGCAGCTAGGTGTAAGGCGAGCTGGGGCCATGCTGCCCACTGCCTGTACAGTAGCCAAAAGAGCCAACGAATACAGGTATTCTATAACAAAGCCTGCCAGCTCTTAGTGTAAAGTTCTAGGGTTAAAACGAACTAGTGTGAGTTAACTCCAAGACCTCAGGAAGAAAGGTCATGTACCAAGTAAGTGGCCATTCCCCTAGACAACCCTGCAAGCAAACAGGAACTGCCAGCAAAGCTGACTGACGTCAGAAGCTGCAAATACTTCCTAAGGGGGCGGAGAAGGGGGCGGAGAAGGGGGTGCAGCTGAAGTGGCCTGGGGAGAGGTGGCCACGCTGAGTCTGAAATCATGTTTTCTCCATAGTGAGCAGAAGTGGCGAGAGGGGCTGCAGCAGTACTAAATCCCACGGCTAAATGACTGACCTTGGTGGCTAGGGAGGCAAAACGCTGCAGAGCAGAGCCACACTACCTTGTGCTGATCTTAGTTTTCTTTGCCCCCCTTATGTCCCACCCACCTCACAACGTATTCTCAGCAAACCACTAATTTCAACCAGTCACGAGATAACGAGGCCACACCACCATTCAGTTTTGCAGTCACTAACCACCCAATGTTTCCACAACGTGAAAAGGGTCATGATTTAGATCTTCCTTTGTCCTGTTGCTAGAAAAACTTCATGAAACTGTTGCCACATTGGAACATGGTATTTGGGGTAAGCTGAGTTTGTTCCTGGGCCAGAACAGATGTTCACATCTGGCTCCAGAATGAACTGTTATTTCCTTTTGAGGCGAGGTACTGAGATTTTGTGGACATTCACCTACTCCATAGTCCAACAAGGACCTTCCATGGTTGGCTACACAGCATCAAGTAGCTATAAGGTATTATGATTGTGAACTGTTCATAAAATGTCAAGGGGTACATTATCCCTTACTCACTTTTACATCAAGAAAATTACTTCAAGTACTAACTGCTGTCGGCTTTTCCCTGGGATAGGTAGCTGTATGTTTTTTCCCTTAGCTCCTACTGCGTCCTGCATCCGGCGGGCTGTTCCTGAGCATCTTGCCATGTCATTTGCTGAGGAGTTGATATTAGAAGGTGACATGTATACTGGTTAGTTTTTGTCAACCTGGCACCGATGAGTTACTAGAGGAAAAGTAACCTCCATTGAGGCTGGTTGGTCTGTCTCCATCACAGTGGGCTGTGAGGCATTTTTTTGACCAGTGATTGATATGGGGGAGGGGAGTTGTCACCCCTGGGCAGGTAGTCCTGAATTGTAGTAAGCCATGGGGGGGCACGCTAGTAAGCTATGTTCCTCCAGTTCCTGTTCTGCTCTTGCCCTGACTTCCTTCAGGGATTGACGGTGATCAAGGCATGGAAGCCAGAGCAACTGTCTCCTGTGTTGGGTCTGACAGCTGGACACAGCACTAGATATATCTAGGAAGAGGGGGTGTCGGCTAAGGGACTGCCTCCATCAGACTGGCAAAGCATCTTTCTTCCTTATTCTAAAAACTAATGACTGGTATGGGAATGCCCAGCCCTCTGTGGACAGTGCCACCCTGGGTGTGTAAAAGAAACAAGTTGAGCCAGGCAGTGGTGGTACATGCCTTTCATCCCAGCACTCGGGAGGCAGAGGCAGGCGGAACTCTGTGAGTTTGAGGCCAGCCTAGTCTACAGGGTGAGTTCCAGGACAGGTTCCATAGCTAAAAAAATAAAAAAAAGGCAGCAGCAGCAAGTTGTACAAGCCTTGGGAAGCTAGCCAGTAGATAGTGCTCCTCCACCATCTGCTTCACCGTACGCAGTGATCCTC
>NC_022030.1:23735505-23755585 GCF_000317375.1 Microtus ochrogaster
TCCTCCACCATCTGCTTTCCAGTACAGAGTGCTCCTCCACTCTGCTTCAGTTCCTACCTCCAGGCTCCTGTCCTAGCATCCCTTGATGGTAAATTATGATCTGTCATATGAAACAAACCCTTGCCTTCCCAAGTTGCTTTTGGTCCTAGTGTTTATCACATCAAACAAACCAGGATGGCAGTTGGTCCTGAAGTAGAGTATTGCTGTGGCAGATTTGACTGTGAGGAACTCGTTCTGCAAAAACGGTCAAGTGCTTGGCTTAATGAGCTGTTGTAGTAACTTGGTAAATACTGCGAGAAATGCAGAGTGGGGTTCTGACTTGGGAAGTTTGAGAGTCCCTCAAAGACTATTGCTGTTTGTGTGACATTGGAATACAGTATTTGTGTTTTGGTCAGCTAGGGTTGGAAAATGAACTGTGATTAACACGGGACCAGTACCACTGAGTGAAGTGTTTGCTGAGACAGCTGGTGCTGGTTAGCTCAGGCTGAAAACCCAGCATCACTGAGGTCAAGTCTCTGGGAGTATTTCCTAAGGGTCAGCACACGGGTGTGGTCCAGGACGGGCAATGCTGCATCACAAAGTTTGGTAGCTCAGCCTGGCAATGGGTCCTGGTTTTGAGGGTGTGAGAGGGTGAGTCAGAGAGCTGCTGAGGTCTGGAATCAGGAGGCCAGGGGGAGGGGGCTGTGACTCGGTTGTAGAGGAGGCTCCAGGATTGAAGGGGTCTTGGAGAGAAGCTAAGGGTCCTAAAGAACCAGGAAAGGCTACTAGTACTTGCAGTCTCAGGCACAGTGACGACGACCGCACGTTCCAGAGCCAGGACCATTACTAGATCACCAGGATCGCAGCAGTGTAGAGCCGAGCCTGCCTGCCGAGACAAGTCGTGGGGGCAAAGCTCAGGATTTCAGACACTGATCTGATTCTTACTGTGTACTGTTTTCCTTTTGGAATAAGAAATTATATAAGTTGTTTATTATTTTATAGGAGTCCACGAGATCTTGAACTAGTAAAAGTGTTAAAATTTAAAGACAGTACCTCTGTGTGACAGACTGGGGACAAAGGAAAGGTTATGGTTGAATAGTGATGTATTTGTGGGTCAGCGAAGGGCTAATTATGCAAGTTAGTTTTTTGTCAAACTGGAGTCACCTGGAAAGGCGGAACCTCGTAATTGATGTAGGGCATTTCCTTGACTTTTTCAGCCCCATGTCGGTAATGCTGCCCCTTGGGCAAGTGGTCCTGGGCTGTACAGAACATGCCCGTAAGCACTGTTCCTCCATGGCGCCTGCCCTGACTTCCTTCTCAAGTTGTTTTGGTCATGAAGATCCTTTTTCTTAGTTTGGGTTCACTGGAGAGTAATTGACCAGGAAGGCTTTTGTACGCACTGTGTTGCGGCTGCTCAGCAGTGCAGGCCTGTCTTCAGTGACTGCACTGAGCTCTGAAGGAAGCCTGGCGTCTAGAGGCTGCACCTTTTAGTACTCTTAACTTGCCGCAGGTTGACTTCCTTCACCCTAAAATAGTTTCCATTGCCACTGTCTTCAGAAACTGCACCTGCTAACATCAGTTACAGAACTGAAATTCTGAGGGGCAAGATTACTGTTGTAGAATGTGAACTTCTGCAGTTAGAGCAAACTAAGGGGAGACGACCCTCTCCCCAAACACAGCTCTGGTGTTGTCTTCAGAAGTCTGTGCGAGCTAACACCCAGAGCAATTACTGTCCTGGCCCACCCATGAGTGTTAGTGTGCATTTCTTACCCACACTTCCATTTTTATTGCACAGGCTTGTCTGTGGGAGTTTACATGGAAGTAATCTATGTCTTCTGATAGCAGTTCCGAGCAGTATAAGTCAGCCCGTCACTGGGACCGCAGAACAGACAGGGATTGCACAGCAGGAACTAGACTCTGCATTGCAGCATAGTGCCTTTGCACGCCCTCATGCAATTACACAACTCTGTGGGAAACAGGATTTTTCTAGTTCCCATCTAGATAAGTAAATTGAGACTTGGAGGTGTCTCTCTATATTTCAGGAGCTTCAGGATAAGGTTGCTGATCTCAGCATCCCTGGTCTTTAGGCCGCTGCTGTCTGCCAAGGAGTGATGGATGAACACCTGGCAGATTTCAAACAGACTACTGAGCTAGGTGAAGACATTTTAATCTTTCCCCCATCTTATGCTAGCTAAGTAATACAGGTCACACATTACATTTATTTGTAGACATTTAGAAAACGAAGTGGGTGATATCTCTTTATAGATCCTATTAATAAATTTTATTTGGAACTTGTACCACAACAGTTCTAACAGCATGATTAAGGCTGCACGCCCCAGAGTGGTCACAGGTATGTGCAGCATGGGACGAAAAGGTTGCACCTCAGAGCTGACCATGATCAAGTTAAAACACCTGACACAATATTCGTGCTAAGAAATTTCCTTCAGGTCATGACCAGCATGAAAGAAATCAGGAGAGAGATTCTGCAAACATTCTGTAAATGTGTACAGCAATGTGCTGCAATAGGAGTCAAAATTCTATTTAGTGTTAACATCAAGCCCTTAGGAGAAAAAAAATCTCCTTTGTCATTTATATATGCCAAGAACTATTCACACTGAGGGCTGGGCAGGGCAGCCAAGGAGCTGAACAGGCTCCGCACCTGTAAGGAATGCTTAGGCTAATACTGAAGGTCTTTCCCGACGTGCACATCCACCTCTGGCCTTGAGAATCTCAATTATCAGCCATTAAATAAAACCAGGAGAAAGCAATGCAGATCTCTGGGAACCTCATCCTTTCCGAAGGGAAAATGCTCTGCCAATTCAAGTCATTCAGTCAGGAAGATGAAGTAACAAGTTAAGGCTTTGGTGACAGTTATAATCCTCTGAGAAATTACTTTCCCTTAAGTCAAGATAAGATAATAGTGTTTACTGTACTTTCTCTTGACTCTTAAAACCACTGGTATTGGGAGTAGGCAACTTGCACCTGCGAATGAGTTGGCAGGAGGAAAGTCCCCCCACAGCTGTCACAGACTGGTGCAGGGCAGTCAGGCCTGGCTCTGGTAGAAGCAGGAAGGACTCGCGATTCTGGGTCTCAGTATGTGGAGGAAGCTGTACTCATTGCATCTTCAGAGACTTTGGTGCTGGATGGGTGGATGCTCGCAAAGTACTTGACGTCACTGTCCCGGTCCATCTGCAGGGCCATGATGGTCTGTTCCACGGCCTCCTGATGGCAGCTGGCAGAGGCCAGGAAATATTCTGGAAGTGACATTTGCAGTACACAGATTAGTTTTGCAATTTTGGAGCAATATAGGCATGTATAAAAAGCTCACTGTCTAATAAATATAGCTCCTTCCCAAATATAAGCAACCATGACTCAAATAGTCTGCAACTCGTTTGTTGCAAGGAAAAGAAAAACCACTAGAATCAAAAGATTATAAGATTTATTGTTTTTATGATAGACAAATCTCTTGATAATGAATTAAGCTCATGCCCAGAAAAAGAAAATTATATATGCACCCCTTTTCTGGAAAAATACCAATTTTCTTTAGTCATTTAAAAACGTATACATATTGCATAGACAGAAAGCAGCATTGATTTATTTACATTGTATGAGGTCACTACAAGTTTCTTTCATGCTTCAGTCATGAATTCACACACTCAACTCAACTTTCTGTGCATCTGGAGATGCAGTCAGTACCCAAACCAACAAGACAAATATGCGGTGCCCATGTCTTGTGCCTGGTGAATGGAGGAAAAAGGCAAACCTCCTTGACCCTCAGCCGCAACGCCAACAGTCAAGTGGATATGTAAGCCGTGACACATGGAGAGGGTAGAAAACGACTTTTAGGAGTTGGTGCTCTTTTATCCTGTGGGTAATGAGGATTGAACTCAGGTCTTCAGGCTTGGCAGCAAATGCTTTAACCTGCAGAACCAGTTTGGCTCCTCTTATTCAAATTATTAAAAGTTTTGCATATGTATGAATGTGTCTGGGTGTGTGCAAGTAGAGGTGCACCGTGTTTGGAGGCCAGCTAAATGCTTCCCTTGATTGTATTCCACCTCTTACTTTGAGACAGACTCACTAAACCTCAGTGGTCTCCAGTTTTTACCTCAAAGCATTTGAGCATCTGCCCATGCCTACAACCCCCCTTTTTACATAGGTTCTTGGAATCAAATGCAAGGTCTCGTGCCTGCAGAGCAAAACAGACTGAACATACTCCCCAGACACCATCATTACCAAACCTTTACGACTACCAGGTTTTGGGCTCTGTGGTTAAGAGCACTGGCTATTCTTCCAGAGGTCCCGGGTTCAATTTCCAGCACCTACTGGCAGTTCAGAACTGTCTGTAACTCCAAGATCTGACACCTTCACACAGACAGGCATACATGCAGGCAAAACACCAATGCACATAAACTAAAAATAAATTTAAAGTTTTAAGCTATAAAAATATGCATAGTATTAGCGAAAT
This sequence comes from Microtus ochrogaster, assembly GCF_000317375.1. Taxonomy (NCBI): domain Eukaryota; kingdom Metazoa; phylum Chordata; class Mammalia; order Rodentia; family Cricetidae; genus Microtus; species Microtus ochrogaster. The sequence continues at coordinate 23,739,950 of NC_022030.1, forward strand.
TTCCGCCCACATACCAATATCTTAATTAAAAGACCGTTAGTGTTCTATACACTCTGCAGAAACCATCAACTTATCTCCCTGTCAGGTTCTTTATTGCTTAGGTGTGACCAGAACCTCCTTGCTGCCCACACTATCCTATCACCGCCACCCACCTTTCTCTAGCAGAGTCTGTCGCAGGGTTTTTGCAAGCAGCACTCTAACGTTTGGAACCCTGTCATTGGCCAAGGTCAGCAGATGTGGCATCAGGTGCACAGCAAACTGGTCCATGGGGAGGCAGTCATCTTCAATGACGGTCTGGGGGAAAGAAGCACGTGCTTTAGCTGTTGGGCTAGTGCCCAAACCATCATACAGAGGCCACAGCCCTGAGTGACAACTTAAGGCGTATGGATTTTGTGTGCATGCTTAGACCATAATTCCAGGTGCATGGGAACTCAAACCCAAACAACACACGTATATTGTACGTGCTAAGTAAGGTACCAAATCGTGCTTCAGTACGTTTACAATGTTTTGGGATAAAGAGGGTTGTGTCTACTTGGAATGCTGCCCCGTCCTTGGTGTTGGTAAAAAGTCAGAACCTTTCCTTTTATCTTTAACTTTAGGGCTTTTTGCCAGTTTGACTTGATCTTTACATCCCTCAGCTACCTTTCCCCATTACATTTAGGTCATTAGGAATCATAGTCTTCTTGCGTCTACTTCCCAAGTGCTGAGTGTGTTCCATCCACCATGCCTGACTTCAGTTGCAGTATTAAATTACGGAGACCAAGGATGGCAGATCTATACCTTTATTTCCAACCTGGATTCTGGTGCGCACTGTCATGTGTATGGAGCGTTGTGATGATGTGGGTATGCTAGCTGGCTGGAGGAACCAGACAGATGCCTAACTTTGAGCAGCATGCACCTCATGATAGGCGGCCAGATAGGGAGGAGGTCCGAGAGCAGGGACTGGGTGGAGTCTGACTGCCTGTGCCTAGGCCTTTCTTACCTGGCAGACAAAGACGAAGGCTTGCCGACCAGACCACCTCGGACACCTGCCAAAATTCTCTACCAGCTCATTTATGAGATCTACTCCAAATGTTGGGGGTGTTGCTGTGTGGAGTTTCTTCACCATTTCACTGACCTAAAGGAAGAATAAGGTAAGGCTGGCTCCCATCAGTCCTGTAACTAGACAGCAATGATGGGAAGGCCAGCAAGCTCAAACATACCAACTTGTAGGAAATCCAACGGACTGAAGAAACTTTGTCTGCACACAGATTCAGAGCAATGGGACGCAAGTAATCATAAACATCTCTGGGACTATATAATTCTAGAAGTAAAATCAGCTGTCTACAAAGATATAAATGACAAAAGAATTAAAATTCAACCAAGGTTTAAAAATAAGACAGCAGATTAATTGTGTTGTAACTTTGTGATATCAGACAAGTTCTTATGATCACGTAGGCTTCTGTGCAGAGCAACCCTAGGCTCTGCTGGAGTACACAGAAGGGGACCTCAACAGCACTGAGTTTGAGGCATGCCACATCCCCAAGAATTGGGGGGGGGGCTTTTTTTTTTTCTGTGTTGGGACAGCAGCACCAGATGGTTTCCACTTGTACATATTACCCAGTGTCAGGTATTGAGCTAAAAGCATTTAGGAATGGAACAGAGCAAAGCACTTCCTTGTCTGTTCACTGGACATTATGCATGGTTTCCCTACTGCATTGGTTTAGAACAACAAAACTCAACCTGTGGGCTGTGACCCCTCTAGGGGTAGATTGACCCCTTTCATGGGCTGCCCGAGACCATCCTGCATATCAGATATTTACATTAGAATTCACACCAATAGCAAAGTTACAGTTAAATAACAACAAAGATAATTTTGTAGTTGGGATCACCACAACATGAGGATCTATATTAAAGGACTGCAGCATTAGGGAGGTAGAGAATCATTGGCTACAAGGGTCTGAGACTAGCGAAAAGCATGAGTGAGCTCAGTGGAGAGCTGCAGCAAGCAGCACTAGCTCACCACACGGGTCAGAACAGGACTCCATCGCTCTTCAGGGCACATGCTACGGGCAAGGGGATTAAGAAGTCCTCTCCTGACCTTAATTCCCAAGAGGATAAAATGTGCCGGGCAATATGAGAAAACCCAGCTCAAGTTGCTGACCAGATAGCTCACTACCACCTGTAACTCCAGTTGGCACACATGGGGTGCACTGGTAACGCATGAAGATGAAACACTGACGTACATAAAATTAAACACTGAAATTAAGGGCCTTCTTTTGATACCAAGCAAACATCCTGCAGCTGTAGAAGACCTGCACAAGACTGAAGCTGGGGACCAGTGGAGGGGACAGCGGGGAGCGGAGGATGGAGCAGCAGTACACTAGGAAAAGGCAGTGCTGTCCTAGTGACAGTGACAGGCAGAGCGCACAGACAGCGCCCTGGGAATGGATGCAAGTAGATTTATTAATACCCAACTCCATGGCGGCCAGGGAGGTGAGGCAGGGACGATAAAGGCTCAGAACCTAAACAAGCTCAGGTGGGCATATGGCCAGGAGGACTATGAAAAGGGACAGCTGAGACAAACCTATCCCTCCCTGCAAGTCAACGTCAACAGGGTGAGAACTTACTCTGCCAGTTCAGCGCGAAAGCGCCAATTCCTACTGTTATCTGTCACCAAGAACTCCTGGAGCTGATAAAGGTACTCTCTCCTCTTATCAATGTGAAGAAGCTGAAGTGACAAAAGCAGACATTTGTATTTAGCTAGGACAAGGCACAGACATTATTTTAGACTGAAGAATATGATAATTCTCCTAAAGAAGTGTGCAGGCAGGTACAGGTCCATATGGAGGCCACAGGAGAGCCTCATGTGCTCTAGCTCATGTTTTGAGCCTGTCTTTCACTGAACCTGCTGCGATCTGCCCATCTCCATAACCCACCATGGAGACAGACTCAGGTCTTTGGCTTTCAGCAAGTGCAGCAGCCATCTCCCCAGACCTTGTTTTAAAAAATGGGTCTTAGGGGCTAGAGAGGAGAAAGCTCAGTGGTTAGGAGTGCTCGGCTCTTGCCAAGGGCCTACGTTCTGTTTCCAGCAGTCACGTGATAGCAACTCTGGTTCCAGACCATCAGACCCCACCTTCTGACCACCACAGGCTCTGAACATATGTGTGGTTCATACATATGCACATCAGATTCCTCTGTGGCTTTAGAGTAACAGGCTACGGATAAGACAGTCACAGAACTCAAGGCCTGTCTCTCCAGTTTCTTACTACCATGGAGAATGGCTAATTCTCAAGGAAATCAAGTAGACCGCACATGAAAGTGATCAAACTTAATGGAAAGTGTCAACGTCGTGTTATCCCTAAGTGAACACATTTGGAAAAGCATATCATGCCACAACCAACAAAACTTAATGGCTACATTTCTTTAGTAAGAAACAAAGAGCCAGGTGGTGGTGGTGCACCACCTGAGTTTGAGATCAGCCTGGTCTACAGAGTGAGTTCCAGGATACCCAAGGCCACACAGAGAAACCCTGTCTTAAAAACAAAAAAAAAAAAAAAAAATACATAAAAACATTGCTAGCACAAAAAAGAAAAAGAAAAAAAGGAATTTAAGCTTAGAGTAGACTTTTAGTACATTTTTATGCAAAAGAGTTTAAAAGTTACCTTTAGAAAGTCATGCAAGTGTTTAAGAACACCTATCCTGACTTCATCAAGGTCTTTTAGAAATCCATTAAAAATTGGAACCAGATCTGCAGCTGTCAACTGATCTCCAAGAATAACCGCAAGCTCATGGATAGAGAATGCTAAAGTTCTTCGGACTTTCCACTGTAGAAATAAAAACTGTGTTAGAAATTTAAACAAAAGTGTGTTGTACTTTAAATGCTATTAATCTCAAAAACTTAGATCAGGGCCAGTGAGATAGCTCAGCAGGTAGATGAATGATTTACGGATCCCACACTTGGCAGAAGAGAGCTGAATCCAGAGTGTCCTCTGATCTGTGCATGCACGCACAGATACACGGCACTCACATGCACAGATACACTTAAAAAAAAAATCACATCATGTCTTTAATCCCAGCACTTGGGAGGCAGAGGCGTTGGATCTCTGAATTGGAGGCCAGCCTGGCAGCCTGGTTCCAGTTCACCCAGGGCTACATAGTGAGACCTTGTCTCAAAACAAAACAAATTACATCAGAATAGAATGATAAAAATTTCAGATCTCTCTTTTTTTTTTTTTTTTGGTTTTTCGAGACAGGGTTTCTCTGTGGTTTTGGAGCCTGTCCTGGAACTAGCTCTTGTAGACCAGGCTGGTCTCGAACTCACAGAGATCCACCTTCAGATCTCTTTATGGTACTAGTAAGTAGTTTCCTTTTCAATTATAATTAGAGTGTTTGGGAATCAGCTCACAAACTTGTGTAGCTCTGTGAGCACTAGATCCCTGATCTGCTGACGTCCACTTGTAGTAAGCATTCCCCTGTTGCCCCACACGATGCTTCCCTTCAGAGTCTGCTGCGTTATCTCGGATAAAACCCAAAACTTGTTTGTACAAAACTGGCAATTTAAGAAACACAAGAATAAAAGATGTGTGTGTAACAAACACACACACGTATGGTAAACCTGTACACTCTAACCACATGAAAGAGACAAGCCAGAGGGCCCTGTGGAGGATGGAACAGAAAGAAAGGGCCATGTAAGGGCATCCTAGAACTCTGCAGAGCAGAGAGTGAAAACTGCTGATGGCAGAATTCACGTGATGGAAACCGGGGCTCTGTGGTTCCCTGCCCAGGGCCTGAGGTTAGGAAGCATCAAGGGCCTGGATCACAGAGGGTTCTATCCTGCTGAGTCAACAGCACTTGTGCCATGAATGGTTATAATCACTGCATTTACTACCTGCAGAAACCAGTCCCTTTCTAAGTATAAATTGCACTAAAAGGACAGGATTTTTGTTACTAGCTTTTTGGTTTGTTTTTTTTGGAATGGATAGGAGGCAGAAGGAACCAATTTTTGGCACATAGAAATCAGACTAAACAAGAAATTAAGTCAAAGTCTAGAAGAAAACATGTGCATACACCCCTAGGTCAAGGGTTTACCCATGTGCTCTGAGAGATGTGCTCTTCAATGCTCTGGGTACCCAGGCACCAGAACTTAGGTCTAATTACAGTTCTATTACGGTGTGAAAATCATGTTAAGTGTAGAAATCAAAGCAGGATGTTTAGTCTCAAGAATGATTCTACACTGAGGTCTACAACACGTGACTGTGGAGAGCTCATGCTGCTACACCCAGTCACGGTTCCCTGTAACACCAAACACATCTAGGACACAATTCCTGAGACTCTGGAAGCCAACACTATACCACCTCCAGACCCACACTCACTCACCTGCATGTCTGATGCCAGGGTCTCGTAGGTCTCTCTCAAGCAGTGCCAGTTCTGCCTGCCGAGAGTCAAGGCCACACCCGGCAGGCTGTATGCACAGTGCTTTGCAATCTCAGTGTCAACTGTCTGTGCTCGGGAGGGATCGGTCATTGACAAGTACTGATCTAATAACGCTTGTGGTACAACATCCTAACCAAGAAAGAGAAGTGACATAGCAAACTGTCAACATTCAGATTCATTTTCAGGAGGTCAGACATAAATGTGACAAATGTAAAGAGTCACACATGCAGGGCTGGAGAGATGTCTCAGGGGTTACCAACACTGGCTGCTCTTCACAAGGACCCGGGTACAATTCCCAGCACCCCAAGGCAGCTCACAGGTGTTTGTAATTCCAGCTCCAGGGAATCTGACACCCTCACAGAGACACAATTCACATAAAAAATTTTTTAAAAAGGGTCAGGCATGCTGGGTAAGGAGATAGAAGCATTCCTGGGACTTGCTGGCCAATTAATTAGTCTAGCCAGATTGGTGAGCTCCAGGTTCAGCAAAAGACCTTGTCTCAAAAAAAAGTAAAATAAGTTGAGGGGGCCGGGCGATGGTGGCGCACACCTTTAATCCCAGCACTCGGGAGGCAGAGGCAAGCGGATCTCTGTGAGTTCGAGACCAGCCTGGTCTACAGAGCTAGTTCCAGGACAGGCTCCAAAGCCACAGAGAAACCCTGTCTCAAAAAAAAAACCAAAAAAAATAAAAAACATAAAAAAATAAGTTGAGGGGCTGGAGAGATGGCCCAGTGATTAAAAGTACTTGTTGCTCTTGCAGAGGACCTGGGTTCAGATCCCAGCACCCACGTCACACCTCACAAACACCTGTAACTTCAGCTTCAAGGGATCCAGTGTCCTCTTCCAGCCTCCACAGGCACCGGCACACACGTGGTGCACACATGCACATGAAGGCAAAAGACCCATACACATAAAATTTTAAAAATTACAAAAAAATAAGGTGGGATTGACTGAGGAAGACACCACCATCAACCTGTGGTCTCCACACACATGTACACAAACACCAACATGTCACAAACATACACCCCAAAAGAGGGCATATACTAAGCAAATGTACATATGTATGCATATATACACACATATGTTATTAGACAGATGAATAAATTCACTTAAAACAAGTTAAAGTCCAGAATTAATTGCTAAGTTGATAAGAAACATTACAAGCAAGACTTGTAATGTGGCAGTTCCTTTTGAGCTTCCGCCATGACCACATTGTCATGTGTTTCTAAGCAAGGGCATGATGCTGTGTGCCTGTAATCTCAGAATTCAGGAGGATCAAGCCTGAAGCCAGCCTGGGTTATATGTACTAGAACTATGTTCAAATAAAGGAACAAAAGGTTGAAGCCACATTCCTTATATGGAAATTGTAAAACTTATTGAGCTGGGCATGGCCATGCACGCCTGGAATCCCAGCACTCAGGAAGCAGAGGCAGGCAGATCTGAGTGTGAGGCCAACCTGAACTACAGAGTGAGATCCTGTCTCAAAAACACCACTTTAGCCGGGTGCTTCTCCGGAGGTAAAATGGACGAGTGGAGGAGAATCTACTGCCTTTCTCTTTTAACTATGTTGCACACAAGCATAAGAAATTTGCTAAAAGAATGAGATGATCTATATGAAATGACTTTAAAATATTTTTACAATATAGGTGAGAAAAAGTTGTGTTTCAAAACAGGATGCGTGATGATTTTACTTTAAATAAGAAACATTACTATGACCATATACTGTCTAATAACACCTCCCCGAGGCAAACAACACGCCGAGAGTTGGTCTGGGAGACTGGTCTGCAGGGACCCACAGCACCTCTGGAGACTGGGGTGCAGCTCTCAGGCTAGGAGGCTCTGACCTGCTCATGGGAAGACTGCCAGAGTACGTTTCCACTAAGGAAATGAAGGACAAGGTAAGGCATACCCTGTATTTACATGTCTGTGACATTATGAGGACCATAAGGATGAAGGTAGCCTAGACTACACAGTGAGACCCTGACTGAAGAACAAAAACAAAACAAGGTAAATAAAAATCTCTAAAACTGGAATGCAATCATAATAACATCAATAATATTTTATATTGGCTTTGGGCAAATTTTTACATTCAAATCTCCTAGGTCAAGCTATACTGTGCAATTCTTAGCAACTTAGACATGAGGAAATAGATAAGCAGCATGAGATGACTATTTATCTCCAAAGACAAAAGGGCACGCACCTTGGTTTAGATACCCTATGAACACCAGGCCTTAGCAGATCTGAGGGAAATCACGTGCTCTGCGTTACTTCTACCAATCACCCGTGATCACCACCCATTACATAGGACGATCCACTGGGTCAGAAGGAGCTCTGAAGGAGGACTAAGAATCCCGCCACACCACACATCTGCCACTCACTTGCACTTTTGATCTCCTCTCTTCAGGGCTGAAGCCACCACTGGCGGTCATGTCCGCACCTCCGTGGACATAGTGAGGAGTGGCATCCATATTCTGTCAGGAGAAAAATCTACTTCAAGAACTGCCATGCTCAGGACTGTCCTCCCTTCTCAACCTCTCTGACTGGGTACTTACCACTCATGATAGTCAAAAGATAGAGATAAGAGAGATTCTTTAAAATTTAAGGGTTTATAAACATGCTAAGGCCTCCTAAGAAGTCCTGCTTTAAACCAAGCTTGTGGGATAGCTGTTAAATGTAGAAAAATGAGTTTCAGAAAAATGAAAGTTCATGGGGTTGGAGGGATGGCTCAATGGTTAAGAAGACCTGGATTCAATCCCAAGTACCCATATGGTGGCTCACAACCCTGTAAAACTCAAGTTCTCAGAGATCCGATGTCCTCCTCTGACTTCTGTGGGCACCAAGCACATACATGGCACACAGACACATAAGCAGACAGAACACTCATACACATTAAATAAATCTAAAAAATTACAAAAACAATGAAAAATTAATCAGCTCATTAAAAAATATCAGGAGGGTTCTTCCAGTAAACTCTCTTAGCAGCCAACAGTGTCCTGTAGTTTTCTGTTATTCCTCCTCATGGTTCATAGTAACTCATTTTACAAGGAGCTGCTTTTACCAGCCACAATCCTACACAAACAAACACAAAATCTGCTCTGCAATGCGTATGTATCACAGCAGTCAAATCTCCACTACATGGTCAGGGTTTCTCTCCAAAGCACAAGTACTATACATTTCCAACTGCATCGGTTGCCATCAACAAAAGCAGAAATACACTGCAGCGCTAAGAACTCACTCTCCCCCTCACTGCGGGACTCTTCCCTGAAGGCTATCACTTAAGTTGCACACTGCATTCTGGCAACGAGTGGGATTCCTTCTCTGTGTCTATAAACAGGAGAAGAAACAGATGCTGTGTGACTCTGGCTTGAGGGAAATGCAGTAGGAAACTAGGGTAGGAGCACGTGGACAGCTATGGATGCAGCAAAGACAATGCTAATAACAGTACCCACCCTCACACTTGAGTCCAGACAATGCCACAGCCCTCCGCAACATGGCCTCAAGTCCCGATCTTCTGCTCAGAATACTGTGTTGCTTGCTGCAGTGAAATGGTCCGATCAGAAACAAAGTGCCTCTCCAAAAAGAAAAGGGAAGAGTTAATTATTCTTGATAAAGGGCTTTGTTTCCAGTAAGACTATTTCACTGCAGTGAGCTACATTAACATCCACTCGCCTAAAAGGGTCATATAGACAGGACTGGGAATGACTTTGAGCCTTTAATATGACACTAAAGTCACAAGGACAGGATGTGGTGAGGATAATTATTTTTACTTTATACAAAAGGAAAAGCTAGAAAATGAGGAACAAAATAGAACTCACTAACTAGAGTGCTGGTTACAACAGTCCCCAACAAGACTGTGTGTTCACACACCTCACTTGGTAAACACCACTGAGCTCATTACCTCCTCGGCAGCGCTGATTAAAGGCATAGCAGCGTCTTGCTCTAAGCTACAGTCCAGGTCATCTTGTAGCTCACTCCGATGCTCCCCACTGCTGGTCTCTTCGTGAGCATCCAGGCTAGAAGCGCGCAGTGCAGCCGACAGCACTTCCACCTGTGCTGTGGGCAAAGGACAACAGTGAGCGGAACGGCAACATCTTCTCTATCCAAACGAGTTATCAGTACAACGTGTATGTCTGACACAGCCAGCAAAAAGCTGAAAAAAATCTACGATGGCCAATCATCAGCCTTTCAAGAGAAGAAGCAGAAAACTATTGTGCACGATGCTGCCTGGCTGCTGGAGGCTCCTCTGGGCCACCACAGGGTCAGTTTCAGAGTTTATACTTTTCTCTACCAGCCCTACTTATGGACCTGTTCCAGCAGAAAGGCAGTGACACAAACCTGCCAACAGAAAGTGACGGCAGTTACACTTAAACACTGACTTTACCCCACTTCACTATCCCTTTTGGATACTGAAATTACTACAGTTTGTTCCAAACATTGGGATCCCAAGAATATTGTCTTACTTGCCCAAAGCCTAAACAACTTAGCAAGATTTGTTATTAAATCTGACAATACTGCTTTCCTTATACACAAAAAATTCAAATTAATAAAAAGGCATTCTCTTCTCCACCCCAATAAATGAGAAATTTATACATGCACATATATACATATATTATTAACATTTATTTCAAGTAACATTCCTCTTGCACATATAAAATATGACATTTCAAATGCAAATTTACTGCTTAAAATAACATTTGTATGTGACAACATTTCTAGAATTTCTTGCCTTTTGTGCAGACATCAATGCAGACTCTCGTATCTGGTCAAAGTGCTGTGAGAAGTGACTGCTGCCCGCTCAGCCTTCAACTGGCCATTTATGCTGCCCCCCCCCCCACTAAGGCACACCCTTGTGAAGAGCCAAAAAGGGTTGCCCTGAAACAGTCATCCAGATCCGGCTGGCAATTGTGACTGTGAACACAGCAGGGACCCCTGAACGTTCCGTCATAGACAGATGTCTCTCGAGGAACTGTTAATGGGGCTGAAGAAGGAATGCCGTCATCTTTCATGGTGTGGTCACTGGGGGACGATGTGGGAAGACCAGGTATAGAGGAAAAGAAAGGGGGACAGCAGGCAGTAATGGAGATCAATATAATCACAATATTGTATATATGTAAGGAACTGTCAAAAAATAAAAACTTTGAGAGACCAAGAAGCAGGTGGACAGAGGACTGGACACCTTTCCCACTGGGCTCCATGTAAACAGAGCAAGCCTAAAAAGCAGGCGCTACATAAAGGACCTAGAAAGGGCGATGAGCCTTATGGCAGAATGCTCGGCTTGTGAGCTCAGCCATCCCTGGGCCCACTCTCACTCTTAATAAACTATATTTCTACTGTGTGTGGGGGGGTCCTCTAAAAACATTTAAGCGCCTGTCCATGAACTTCTGTTTCAGTGGGTCATCGTTACCCAAATAAAGCCAATAAAGGTGTTTATTCCTGGAAAAGTCTGGTGATTTTCATTGTTTTCAAAAATTCAGCTGTAATCTGTAATTATCATTACATGTTAGCTCTCTTTGGGGTCTTTCAGGTTTCTAATGCTGAAGAGAACTGAAAGCTGACCACACGAAAAACAATGTGTAAAACATACCGTGCCACTGAAGTGCACACGACAGGATCTTAACCTTGTAATCGCTGCTCAAGAGCATCAGAACATGTCTCCATCCGGGCATGTCCTACCCGCAGGCCATACATCTATCAAGATAGTTATGACTGCAGTTCAACATGCCATCTCTTAGAAAGGGGGGCCTTTCTACCATCTTTTGTGTTTTACCCCATAGGATCTGTCCTGTCGACCACTCCATGGAGAGCTATTGTGTCCACCGCTAGCAAAAGGGTTTTTCCTTTTCCTGTTGTAGTCTAATGAAAAAGTTTAAACTTATGATGAAAAAATAAGAACACCAATGATCACAGGAGGGTGAAGCTGTCTTGTTCCCATGACGATTCCTATAGGATGACAACAAGGGAGCAAGTGACACAGCTGCTGCTGTGACCTGGATGTGCACATGGAAACTCCCTTGGAGGAGCCGCATGCTTCCTTTCCTGCTGGTCTTACTGTCAGGAAGAGATGGTTTGCAAGGCAGCATCGCACTGGTCTCCCCAACTGCTCAGACCTGTCCTGTGTTTCTAGATCAAGGGTCTGCCTTAAAACACAAACACACACACACACACACACACACACACACACACACACACGTATTTTCTCACAAATTAAAGGGAATGGCTGCTCTATAACACAACATTTTAGAAAAGAAAAAGAAGCCAGGTGGTGGTGGCGCACACCTTTAATACCAGCATTTGAAAGGCATAGGAAGGTAGACCTCTGAGTTTGAGGCCAGCCTGGTCTACAGAGTGAGTTCCAGGAGAGCTAAGGCTAAACAGAGAAACCCTGGTCTTGAAAGAACCAAAAAAAAGAAAAGAGCCCCAAATTAATGAACAAACTTCTAAAAATTCAAAACATTTTATGATACAATGGAAAACAGCTACTTAAATTAACATAGATTAAACCAATATGCTCTCAGATTTCAATAAAAACTAAAAGCACTGCATGACAAATTTAAATTGTTCTGGGTGTCACAGTTGAATTATAAACACAATCAGTTAAATTACAATATAATATTTATAATGAAATTCCTTAACTACAATGTAACTTTAAGTCATTTTAGCCATCTTCAGAAACACAGACATATTATGAAACTTAAAAAAGGTTTATAATTTTATTTTTTGAGAAACTTGAAACCCTGCATCAAATATTTCTATTAATATTTGTTGAGTGTCTGCTGCATGTCAGAAACTAACAGGTACTATAGTGTAATGAGAGACCCAGAGCAGATCTGAAGCCTGGCTGGCCAGCCTTTCTCATAAATATTAAGTTTGAGGAAGAATAAAAATGAGCCCAGCTGTGGTGGTACAGGCCTATATCCCAGCACTCAGGAGGCAGAGACATGGGATCTCTGTGCTCAAGGCCAGCCTTGTCTACACAGAATGAGTTCCAGAACTGAGAGAACCCTATCTCAAAAGACAAAAATTAAAATAGAACAAAAAGGTGGGGGCTGGAGAGATGGCTCAGCTGTTAAGAGCACTGGCTGCTCTCCAGAAGACCTGAGTTTAATTCCCAGCACCCACATGGTGCCCTCTTCTGTGTGCGGGCACACATGCACACAGAGTACTCACACACATAAAATACATCTTTTTTAAAAAGCTGAAAGCAATAAAGATATTAAACACTTGACCGTCACTGGCTGTGGATCCTCTGGGGCTGAGGAGAATGGAAGAGAAGAAGGGAAGCTTCTAGAATTCCGGTTTGTCAGCCCTCAGAAGTGCTCTATCACTGAGCTGTCTGAAGACGCAGGAAGGGGGGGGGGTGGGGATATATAGATGGATGGATGTTCTGTAGCTCAACTGTAGTAGCAGTCATTTGGCTATTTCTCAGATCTCACAGAATGACGTTTATTGGTATGAACTATGCCCCAGTGAGTCTTAAAGATTAAGATCAGAACTAGAAGTAATGTTATGCACAATAAGCCAGACTCAGACAAATATGATAATATGTTGTCATTTGTGGGACCTGATTTTAAAAATATCTATCTATATAGATAGATATAAAAGTCAGTCAAAGTCAGTCAAACTAAAATAATATTAACGATCAAAGATGTAATAAAATTTCATTCTTTTCAGGTGTAAAATTACAACAGGAAAACTCTAAAAATCACAATAAATGAAAACAAACAAAGATGCCTGCTAACCTACCGGACAGTCGAGGTCTTTCAAAGTTTAACAAGGTTTTGGATTGGGTATGGTGCCTCATGCCTATAATCCCTGCTCTCAGGAGGATAAGGCAGGAAGAAGATTGCTGCAAGCTTGAAGCTAACCTGGGCTACAGAATGAGATCTTCCCCACAAAGAAACCAAAAGACAGGTCTTTGTTTTAAAAGGATTATTTAAGATTTTACTTTATTTGCATTAAAATGGGGATTCCTCAATACTGAGCAACTCTATATTTTAGAAATTTTAGTTTTTGGAACAAAGGGGAAAAATCCAGAAAGCGGTATTGGATCTGAAGATCCGCAGTTACGGGATTTACAATTTTGGTTTTATTTTTTTCCTAAGAACAAGTTCTCCCTGGATGGCCTAGAACTCACAGAGGGATCTGCCTGTCTCTGCCTCCTGATGCTGTGATTAAAGGTGTGCCATCATGCCTACACTTCAAAACATTTCAGTGAACACCACAAGTCACCAAGGGACAGGAAAGCACCGTCCTGCCTGTCTAGCTCCATGACTGCAGCAGGCAGAACAAGGAGGGCTCTGTAACATCCCATTTCCCATTCCTAAGGACTTGATACATCTTCCACTTGATAAGAGGCTATCTTTAGAACTGAACAACCACTAAAATACTAAAGCTGTTGTTCACAATGGAAGACATAGGTCATGCATGTATAATCCCCCAAACAAAACACAAAATTGAAAAATAAATCATTCTTGTAAAAGTCTACAGCTCCTAAAACAACATATATGTGGGAAAACAGAAACCTATGCCCACCATGTAGACTATAGTTCTTCCTTTAAAATGAGACCCAACGCCAGGAAGTGGTGGCGCACACCTTTAATCCCAGCATTTAGGAGGCAGAGGCAGGCAGATCTCTGTGAGTTCAAGACCAGCCTGATCTACAGAGTGAGTACCAAGACAAGCCCCAAAGCTACAGAGAAACCCTGTCTCAAAAAAAACAAAAAGCACTTTTTTAAAAAAAAATCACCTTTAGAATAAAAAAAGAATATAATGGACTCTTCCATACCTTTAACATCCGGGTCATCCATGTGTGGCTCTAGGTTCTCTATCATTTCTTCTAGTTCCTTCCGGGTAGCCATGGTGATATTAGGAGAACCTGGTCCAGGGACTCCAGGTGCATCTTCTGCTCTTTCAGGGCTGGGTGTCTCCCCAAAGTCCTGCTGGAGCTCTCTATCAAGATCTATTTCAGGTAGAGGAGTCCTCCAGAAATGGAAGGAGTTGAACAAATCCTGATCTAAGAGAGTGGAATCTGGGGAGCTGGTGCCAACCTCTGGCCGGAATGCAGTCGTGCAGTTAGCAGGCTTTTTATCATTCTCATGGCTAGCTGCTTCCTGATGAGACTCTGAGGACAAAGTACAGAGTGAGGAGCTGTCCTCTGGAACACTTATGTCACCTGCAGAGTTCCCAGCAGTCTCAGCAGCACAGTCTTCGAGTGTGCTCTCCAGGCTGGCACTGAAGTCTACGGGAGCATCCTCCGGCCGGACCTGCTCCTCTTCTACAGCATCAAAATCTTTGATCCTTTGATTCATTTAGGGGAAAAGAGAAACATGGAAGTACAGAAATAGTTACTGGGAAAAGATAATGTAAAGTATGGCATACAGCATTTAGACTAGCTAAGGGCTGTATAGACTACCCCCAGGAACTGAATAGTCTTGTGGGCTACACACAACTTCTTCCCCTCAGTTGTTCTGCATTCAGAGATGGAAACACGTGTCAAACTTGTCTGAGCAGTCAAGCATTATTAACAGCTGGAGACGGTGACACTTAGGGATCCTGGAATACTATAATACTACTGTAATATCAGTAACAGCAGGAAGAAACCAATACAGTGGATTCTAAGATACATAAAATTTTTAATTATTTATTTGGGGATTATTTATATTGCCACTGTTCCAACGACACAGTGAAAGCTGAGAATCAAAACATTTTTGCTTATAAAAGGGATAAGGAGGGTAGCAGAGAATATACTTACTAACCATTTCATAAAATACATTAAAATCTATTTAATGTAAATAAAGGATTATTTTTATTTCTTCATCTTCCATGCTACTTCAAAGCCAGGTTTTTCAAGAAGGAAATCATGATGCAACAGATAAGGACAAACAGTACACGCTCCTGATGAACTGCTACCTGCCACCTCAACTACAGCCTTCAGTTTTATTATTGGTTTCAGGATTTGGTATGTAGGCCTAGGTAAAGTGCCTGCTGTACAAGTGTAAGGACCCATGTTCAAGTATCTATGTAAAAAAGCCAAGAGGAGCCCCACACCTCTAGTCCCAGTGCTGGGGATGGAAACAAAGCTCCCATGTCTCCTAGCATGACTGAACTGGCAAGCTCCAGGTTCAGTAGGAGACCCTATCTCAACAAATAGGGTGGAAAACAACTGAGAAAGATGCCTGAATTGGCCTCTGGCTTTTACACACACACACACACACACACACAC
>NC_022030.1:23755710-23763551 GCF_000317375.1 Microtus ochrogaster
GCCCTTGAGAGACTGAGGCTAGAAAATCAGGAATTTGAAAGGAGCCTGGCCCTACATAGCTAAACCCAAAACAAAAATTCTCATCAAAACTCTAAAACTGAATGTAAATTGTAGCTATTACCCTTGAGATTATAATTACAGGTAAACAAACAGTAAACTACAAAAGCAAATTACCATGATGACAATTAAAATGCAGCCAGGAGTGGTGGCTCACACCTTTAGTGCCAACAGAGGAAGAATGAAGCAAGGGGATCTCTATGAGTTCCAGGTCAGCCTTGTCTACAGAGTGAGTTCCAGGACAGTCAGGCTATGCAGGGAGAGACTGTCTCAAAAATAAATTTCTACCCCATTTCCCAAATCAGTATGTGATTCCAAGCAAAGAAATCTGACATCATCAAGCAAAGGGACCACATGGCTTTAGAGAACATGATGTGGCTATGAGGCAATTGGAAGAGCATTTTCAAGAAGAAACAGCAGTATAAAGGCAAGTGCTGACACAGAGATGGCAAAACCAGAAGCCAACTGTGACTTTCTGGAGTGGGGGCGAAACACGGGTGAGATGGATGCAAAGTCTCTGGAAAGCCACTGCAGCTCAGCCAGATGCTCTTGACTGCTGTGGGCTGTCGGAAATAATGACGCAACTGTAAAACCTAACAGATGGGTCTTCTTTTCCCAAGACCTTTGTAGAAGCAGTGTAGGAAACAAGCTGCAAGAGCTGGAGTGTCAACAGCAGACATGGTGCCTGCGGGCTGCAGAAGAGCACTCGGCAGTCACTAAAGGGTGGGTGGCAGGACGCACTCACGCATTTCATGCTGGCGGTAAGAAACAAAGGAAGAGCCGGGCGGTGGTGGCGCACGCCTTTAATCCCAGCACTCGGGAGGCAGAGGCAGGGATCTCTGTGAGTTCGAGACCAGCCTGGTCTACAGAGCTAGTTCCAGGACAGGCTCCAAAGCCACAGAGAAACCCTGTCTCGAAAAACCAAAAAAAAAAAAAAAGAAACAAAGGAAGAACCTGCTGGGCACCCAGATTCTGGTTAGGGCAATGGAACGGATGCCTATAGCACTAATTAGAAGCTAACAACCCTGGCTGGGTGTAGGTGGTGCGTGCTTTTAATCGCAGAGGCAGGAGAATCTCTGAGTTCCAGGCCAGTCTGGTCTACAGAACTATGCTATACTGGCCTATTGTGGGAAATCCTTCTGTGTGTGGGTTGCTTTTACTGGATAATGACTAAAGCTGCTTTGGCCTATGACAAGGCAGAATAGAGTAAGGTGGGAATTTCAAGCAGATGGAGGAGGAAAGAAGGAGTCAGAGAGATGCCATGTAGCTGCCGAAGAAGACAGCACCTGAAACTTTACCAGATAAGCCACAGCTTTGTGAGACACACAATAAAAGAAATGGGTTAATTCCAGATGTAAGAGTTAGTAAGAAGCCAGAGCTAACAGGCCAAGCAGTGTTATAATTAATATAGTTTCCGTGTGATTATTCGCGCCTAGGCGTGGGAACAAACAAATAGTCTCTGTCTACACTCGCCTCTAAGATATGCGCATACAAGTAGGAGCAGGAGGATCAGAGCTCCAGACCAGTCCCAGGTTCATGAGTCCCTCTCAGTCTCGCTTCCTATTCCCACGCACATCAATAACCAACACCCTCAATAACCAACACCCTCAATAACCAACACCCTAATAACCAACACCCTCAATAACCAACACCCTAATAACCAACACCCTCAATAACCAACACCCTAATAACCAACACCCTCAGGCTTTCTTAGCAGAGGCCACGCTACCTGCAAACCTAGTACAACTACTTCAAGGAGAAACTGACTCACGGAACGTGGTTAAAGAGAACCAAGCCAAACTACAGAAAATACCATGACACAACTTCCAAGAACTACCCCAGGAAGTAATCAGAGGAAGCCTTAATGTTAGTGGAATATCTCCAAAGTATTGATGCCAATATCAGTTTTATTGTTCATGTACTTAAGATTTAGAAGATCAAACCCACAGGTTCTTAGAATAATTCATTCAAGATCTTTATTTATGGGGGTTTTAATTAAAGAAAAAACAAAAGCCAGGGTGTGGTAGCACACTCCTTTAATCTCAGCATTTGGGAGGCACAGTTGAGCAAATCTGTGTTCAGGACAGCCAGGAATATACAGACAGAACCCCGTATCAAATACCCACAAGGGTGGGAGAAGGCAGGGAGGGGCACTAGGAACAGCTTCATGGAGGTAGTGATTTACTGCATAAATGTATGGATCTTCCAAAGAATAATAATAATAATAATAATAAAGGTACCCAGTATGTGCCAGGGCCGTGAAGGTGTTAAACAAACATAAAAATCAGACTGCTACCCCTGGATTGCTTACACACGACAGCATGATCAAAGCAAACATGTAATTTTAAAAAGACATAGTTTAAAACAAGTGGTATATAAAAAATGCTTTTAACTTCCTGGCAGAATTAGGCTATGATTCTGGAAGGTATGGGTATGGAGACAGTGGATATACTGACAAGGATTTTGTTAACAGACAATACACCTGAAATGAACTGCTTTCCAACAGAGCAGTAGGCAAAACAGGCAGGGTGCGCCCACAGAGCAGGGTGCAGGCAGAACAGCAAGCAGCCAGAGAACAATGCAACTGTTCCAACAGACACAGGAGTGTCCAATTTGAATAATTACTTGTGTTCTGATAGGAATCGATCCAGGGCACACTGTAGGCAAGGGCTCCATCGCTTAGCTAAAGCCCCAGACCTCATTATTTTAAGGTTTGCATAACTGTACAAAGCAGATCTCAAAGCTTTATTTACCCTGTCTCTGTAAGGAGCCTTTATCAGTATCTTCAGAAGTATTGATAGCCTGACAGATCTGATAAAGACAACATGTCTATAATCAATAAATCTTTCTAAGAATACTATGTGACAGTAAATGTTTCACTACAAAGAGGCAGTGGTGGCGCACGCCTTTAATCCCAGCACTCTGGAGGCAGAGGCAGGCGGATCTCTGGGAGTTCGAGGCCAGCCTGGTCTACAAGAGCTAGTTCAGGGACAGGCACCAAAGCTACAGAGAAACCCTGTCTCGAAAAACCAAAAAAAAAAAAAAAAAAAAAAAAGCTTTCAGAGACAGAAATCTTTAATAAATAAATAAATTAAAAAAATGTTTCACTACACACAAAATAAACAGTAGCAGAAACCTAAAAGCAAAACTTTACTAGGACTGGAGAGATGGCTCAGCCATGAAGACTCCAATGCTCTTGTTGAAGACACAAGTCTGGGTCTCAGCAGCCACAATGGGTGGCTTATAACAGCCTGTAAATCCAGCTTCAGCAGACCTAATTTCTTTTAGCTTCTATGGGTACCAGTGCACATGTACGTACACAGACAGATACACATACACAGCTAAAGATACAATATATCATTTAAAAAATAACAACAAAACATTACTTTCTTGGTCTGATATTAAGAGATATGAATTCTAGGGAACTGAGAAAACCCTGAGAATTCTAAGTTCTTACTGGGTTCTCAGCTTCTGTACTAGCTTGAAAATATGGCAGTGCTATCAAAGGCAAAGCAATACCAGACTAGGATGTGGAAGAGAAGTGTGCCCAAGCTTTGACAGCATTTACAACAAATCCTTCCCTATTCAGCAGTTCTCTTCCCTTTACTAGTCATAACAAAATTCAATGGTAATAGATAGTCCAGTGCTACAAATAATATACTCGATACCAATACATAGCTCATATTATAATGCAAAGTCAATATAAAAACCGAACCACTGTTAAATAGTTGTTCCATAAAGCCACATACCTCCAGTCATCAAGTACAGTGCAGCAGCCCAGCGACTGCTCTTACTAATAACATCTTAATGAAGCACAGCTATGCACTGTTCACGCCGTGCTGACGGCGCTTTCTACTACAAGAGCAGAGCCAGGTGTTTGTGACAAAGAATGAAAAGGTTTACGATCTGCTTCTACTGAAAACGCTCTGTGCTGTCTCATACACTTCCCTATATATTCACACATTCACTTATCAGACCTTTCCAGATTTAAAACCAAGTTATGTGCCACCTTCACTATACTTAAAAAGATCATTTAAGAAAAATTAAGTTGACTTCAAAAATGTAAAGCAGGTTAACACTCCCCCACCCCACCATTTTCCAACATCTGTTTTCAAAAGCACCACAACCATGCCTGCTAGAAGCCATTTTCTTCCTTTAAAAGGACAGTACCTCAGATGTGTTTGGCAGGACAGTAGGAGAACGGGCAAAAGGGTAAAACAAGGCAGCAGAGGAGAAAGGAAGAACTGTCAAATCAAAACACCAAGAAAGCAAATACCACAGTATCAAGACCTACAGAAGAGAATGGTCATTAGCATCATGGCAAGGGGGCTGTTTCAAGAACATGTACGTAACTGCAGAAGCTTATGCAACTTCCCATGCACTCTTAGACCCAAGCAGTTCTCTAAATATATAACTCGCATAAATCAACTGAAATTCTTTAGTGCAGAAATCTTGAAATAAGACTGTCAACCTTTATTGAACTTTTGGTTAAGTTATGCTTCTATTTAATAAGTACATTAATTTAGGACAAATTACTAAAATGCTTCCTCCAATTGAGGGATTATAATGATCATTCTGTAGACAGAATCCAAGATACATAGATTGACTCTAAGGAAAAATAAAAGAGTGGCCTACATATAAAAATAAACATTATTAAAGTAGGTTTTAGAGGCAAAGTTTAAAAACTATTTAATAAATTTATAATCATTAGCCTGTGTATTCTGAGCACCAACAATTTACTAGGCAAATAATTCATTAAATATTCAGAAACTATCAAATTTGTCACTCAGTTTTCTGTGTGAAGCATCAAGCTAAATGTGTTAAATTCATTTTCTCATTCAACACGTAACTAACTTAAATACAAGCATGAGTTTAAACAGGCCAAGTGTAACACAAAGCTCTCAAGTTATACCTGCTTCCGTCTCCTGCTGATGACTCTTCTGAACTCTTGCCCTCATCTTTAAAACACTGGCCTGAGCTGGATGGATTCGCAAAGGTGGATATGAAAGGCCCCAGAGACTGAAAGGCTGCTTGGCGGACCTAATGGGAAGTAAGAGCAATACTAAAACAATAAACAAAAGTAAGATGACAATGCACACATATTCAACGATGATTCTGCATATACCAAAGTACAGGAGAATAGAAAAGCCTTGTGAAAGAAACCTGAATCTTTCTTTACTTAAAATTTACAAAGCATTGTAATTTTTTTTAACCTTCAGTTTTTAGTCTGACTTGGCTATTCGAACAATGAGAGTGTGAAAAAGACAGACTATTATTAAACACAAATAGATCATATCCTTAAAAAGTCTTCTTGTAAGCTTCAAAAACAAGAAAAGTGAAAAGAAGCGAGACTGTCAAACAGAAAGTACACTCAGCACTTTCAAAGAGGGGAGACCGTTAGCCGTAACAAGGCAAGACAAACTCTGCGACTCTAGATTTAGAGAATCCAACACTCCCTTTTACCCCAAGAGCACATACGGGGTATACACACACAGACAGACACACTTACTACGTATGTAGTTTTGGCAGGCATAGAATTAATTATGTAGACCAAGGCTGGCCTGCTTCTACCTCTTGAGTACTGAGATTAAAGATGGATACACTCAGTGTCTAGTAAAAATAAACATTAAAAGGGGTGGGGGAGAGATGGCTCAGTGGTTAAGAGCACTGGCTGCTCTTTCAGAGGACTTAGGTTCAATTCCCCACACCCGCATGGCAGCTAACAAGTCTGTAACTCAAGTTCTAGTGTTTCTGACTCCAAATACCAAAGCATATAAAAATGAAAAAAAATTTTAAAGAGGAAAGAAAAAGCCAGTGAGTATTAAACATCAAGCTAAATTAACATTTGTATTTGCAAAAATAAAAAAAAAATACTCTCCAGGTACCAAAAAGAAAACCTTTAATAACCTTCCATTATCTTCTCTTACATGTATGAATCATATATATTGTAAATTCTTTCCTTTTCCGGGGGGGAGGGGGACAATTGGAGACAGGGTTTCTCTGCTTAGCTCTGGCTATCCTGGAACTTACTCTGTAGAGCAGGCTGGCCTCAAATTCAGAGAACCATCTGGTGCTGTCTCCCAAGTGATGGAATTAAAGGCACACGCTGCCACCCACCACCTGACATTTTAAATTATTTCTTAATTTTAAAACATGGAGTTAGAGAGATGGCTCGGTGGTTAAGAGTATTGACTGTTCTTTTAAAGGACCTGGGTTCAATTCCTAGCGCCCACATGGTGGTTCACAACTGACTGTAACTCCTGTTCCAGGGGATCTGATGTAGAGGTTCTAGCCTCTATGGGCCCCAAGCACACATGTGGTATACATACATGCAGGCAAAACATACATAGACATACAAGAGAATAAACTATTAAAACAACTTAAAAAAAATCCTATTTAGTTTGAAATGGACTCAAAATGTTTAAAGAAAAGCATGTTACCCAGCGTGAAGGATCACTGATCAAGTTAATGAACAGCGCCGACAGCTTGGTCCGCCGGATCTCTTGGCATGTGGCACAGGAGACAGCCATGAAGCACTCAGCACAGGCCTTTCGCACTCCCCACACGTTATCAGCGCACAGCTGGAAAAACCTGGGCAGCTACGTGAGCACAAACAGAAAGTGACCGCAGCTACCTTCCATTTTCTATTTTAAATGTTGGATATTCTTTAAAAGTAGAAAATGTGTTTAATAAAAGTACTCAGAAAATTTTAATGAATTCACCTAGAAATGCAAAAGCACCAACAAACAACTTGACATCCCCAAGAGCTCACATCCCAAGCCCATCTGGCACATTCCACACATATGAACTTGTACAACCTAACTGCTCTGCTACAATATTTAAGTGTCAGAGTAGCCTAGTGAAAGACCAAAGAAAGATTCAGTTGAGTAAGTTAGACTTTATTTATTAAGTTGAAATGGGGAAGCTAACTGTGCATGTGTTTCTCACACATTTTAATTTTTAATGAATCATCATTATCAAAACACATTTCAAATGCCACCTTGCAGAAACTTAAAGTACTAAATTTACAAACATCATTCTATTTTGTACTCATGGGGCCATGTTAATAAACTCTCTACTACTCTGTAATGCATTGTCTGTTCTTCAACATCTGAGATACTTACCAACATTTCCTCTGTAGCTTGCTGGCCAACCACACTGCAAATATCTCCGAAATTGGCAGCACAGACCTGTAACAAAACCTTTACTAGCACTTCAGTATCAGATGTAGAGTTCCTTTAAAACAGTCTATTACACTTCATTATCATCACATTAGAGGACCATGTATTCTTAAACATGAGGACCAAATCAGGATGCAAACACACCTTCCGAACGTGAAACATTCTACAGTCACAGCACATCTCACAGAACCTAGGGAGGATGAGACGCTCTGTGATGTCCTTCCCAACCATGGGAGCCATCTTGCACATTATCTAAAATAAGTGAGAAAGAAATTCACATTGAAAACATCTAAGGCCTTTTAAGATAAATGAAATAATTTAAAGAAATACATATTAATTAATATACAGCAAATGTACTAAATCTAGAAAAAATCCCATTTTATTTTTCTATTACTTAATTATTATTTAATGACCTAATCACTTTGGTAATAACTTTGAAAGTAAGAAATAAGGAAAAGGGCTGGATGGTGGTGGCGCATGCCTTTAGTCCCAGCACTCGGAAGGCAGAGGCACATCTCTGTGAGTTCGAGGCCAGCCTGGTCTACAGAGCAAGTTCCAGGACAGGCTCCTAAGGTACAAAGAGAAACCCTGTCTCAAAAAAAA
>NC_022030.1:23763701-23768629 GCF_000317375.1 Microtus ochrogaster
AAAAAAAAAAAACAAAGGCCACCACCACCAATAAAAAGAGTAGCCTGTAGAAAGGCGCGCTTGTGTCTAAGAAGAGGACTGAGGAAAAGCTCCACAGCAGACACTGTCGACACAGAATGGAGTTCACTGAAGCCTCTGCAGAGTCTGGACTCAGGACACAGTCCTAATACACATATTTTTTTCAGCTAATAGTGCATGAAGCAAGAGTTACCTTTACTGAAAATTAGCTCCTACTAATTTAGCACAGAAGGAAACGTGATGCCCGTTGGCATTTTCCAAATACATCTAGTCCCAGACTGTGCAAATTGACAACAAGAAGTGGAAGGCACAAAGATCGAAAAGAAACTCTTTAGTCAAGTATGGCAAGATTGATTGCAAAGAAAACTCCAATCAGTCTACAAAGAAGTCACCAGAATAAATAAACAGATTTAAGAAAGTTGTAGGATATCACTGGGTGGTGGTGGTGCACACCTTTGATCCCTGCTCTTGGGAGGCAGAGGCAGGTGGATCTCTGAATTTGAGGCCAGCCTGGTCTACAGAGATAGCTCCAGGACAGCTAGGGCCACACAGAGAAACCGTGTCTTGAGAAAAAAAAAGTTGCAGGATATCTACATCAGACTAAAAAGGGATTATAGTTCTATAAAATATCAATGACCTAGAAAGTTTTAAGAACACATCATTTACAACGTTAAAATATGAAATCTAACAGAAAGTATGATCTTTCTATTAAAAATTACAAACATAACTTTAGTATAACCAAATACTTAAATAAGTTTCAAGTTCTGTCATGTTCACGGGTTGTTAGGCTGGCAATGCTCCCTAACTGACCTGAAGGTTCAACGTGATCCCTACCAACCCCAGCTTCACCTGACTGCAGCAGAACCTACAACCCCCAACTCGCACAGCCAGCTTTGTGTTTCCAGAAGCACAGCTGAAGATCTGAAGTCCAGTCTGCTCACTGGTCTAGGCAACATATTAGAATTATTGTTTTCCTAAAACAAACGTAAAGCAGATGTGGGTGGGGAAACCATAGGATTCTTACCAGTGCTGAACAATAGAGCACGTTTCTAGGCTAGGTTCTCCTTACTATAACCAGCATTATGCCTAAACTGATTTTATTTACTGAGGAATTTCTGAAATTAAAAGCAAGTGTTTTGGAGCTAGGTATGGGCGATGACCGTATATTGTGATTGTACTAAAATGAATGAAACACTATACTTTAAATGATTAATTTTCTGAGTTTCACAACAATAAAAATAATACCAAGAAAAAAAGCACCTAAACTGATTATTAATTGATAGTGAGTCTGTAAAAAATAACGAAAAGGGAATTCTTCAAGGGAAACTAGAGATCATTTCTGTTCTCATGAATGACGTGGGAACACTGGCAACTTGTTACAATTTTTTTATATCAACAAAAGACCAGCGTTATAGGTATAAGAACAATGGCAAGTAACCAATGAAATGTGAATAAAGCCCTAGTTTAATTTAGGACTTTTCTATCTTGCTAACAGGAACCACAGATCTGAACGACAACATCTATTACTAAGTTTTCAAGCCTTACTCTAGGTTTGCCTAAATGAAGAGATAGACTTACAGCCACAGCCTCTGTCTTCACGTCATCATTGCTATCTGGAGCAGTCAACTCTATGAGAACAGGGCACACCTTGGTCTCCACATCAAATCGCTCAATCAGCTCCTGCTCCAACAGAGCCAGCAAAGCTGCCTGACTGGTTTTCCTCACCTGCCAAGAGAAACCCCATAGTATAAACAAGTCACAGACATGACTTCATAAAAGTTTACAACAGCCTGGCAGTGGTGGAGCACGCCTTTAGTCGCAGCACTAGGGAGGCAGAGGCAGGTGGGTCTCCGAGTTCTAGGACAGCCAGGACTATACAGAGAAACCCTGATTCAAAATACCAAGACAAACCAAACAAAGAAACTCTACAACATAATTTTTGTAAAGGTAAATGCTTCTAAACACAATGTAGAATTCCATAACTTACAAAACCTAGTTAGTAGACATTTGTGGGTATTCCCTTCAATTCTTATAGAGACAGAGCTTGGCAAACAGGGACACTGAGGGCACTGGGAAGACTGGTAAACGGCACCCTTTATGATAGCACTGGGGGCTCTAACAAGCATGCCTTAATCTAAGACAAGTAGTCACTTCTAGAAAACACAATCATAAAGTTAGACCCTAAAAAATATTCCATATCACTTAGGGTTAGGCCATTCTGCATATATTATGCTACAGAAAGTTCCTTTAAGAACAAGTAAATGAGACTCTTACCTGGTTATTCTGATCTGCGAGATATCTAACCACAATTGGTAGTAAGTATTTGGAAAAAGCATATGGTATCGAAGGCCGGTTCTCTTGACAAAACAGTGCAATATGTGGCACTTGTTCCATCAGCTCTGCTCTCACAGTTGGTTCTATTGAAATAATAGCAACATGAACAAACACATCCTTTCATGGAGACAACTGCTCTGTCTGGGCTGGAGGTGACTTAGGAACCAGCACGGTAAGAACTGATCACGCTCTTTAACCCTGCAGTTCTTTCCTTACATCAAAGGAGGACATCATCACTCCCAATCATCCTCCTTTCAGTCCCAATGCGCACTGGGTAATGAATGAGTACATTTACCAAGCCTTACAATGAGTCACACTGAGCTGGGGGTTAAATACCTTACTTGGTATTTCTATCACTTATATGGCAAGAAAGTATTTGTAAACTATGTCAATACTATCAGAGACTTTAAGAACCTCCTAGGACCAGTTATAAGGACCACTGGCTCCTCCTCTTAGTGCCATCTATGAAAGATTTATAACTAGACCTAAAACAACTAATTTTACTGTACAAAAACATCATTATAGACAACAGGTATCACATTAGTAAAAAGGTAAAACAGCCTAGGAAAAAGTATTAACAGTCAAATATATTCCTGTCACTGATGAAGGGATGTAAGAAACAAATCGCAAACTTGAGAACAAGCATGTGGCTGAAAGAGACAGTGACCGCCATCGCAGGAGACCCGAGGATCACGGCCTCAATCACATAGACCTGAGGTGACGGTGCTCTAGTGGACTCCATACTCAAAAGAAGTTCATCTAGCCTTCAGTTAAAAATGCAAGGATCCTAGCAACAAACCACATTTAGAGTTTTATTATATTTTGTAATGTGAGAGGACTTCTCTTGAATAAAACTCAAATTTTAAAACACATAGAGGTTTACACTTCCCTTCACAGACTCCATTTATGAAGTTAACAATGAGTTAATTGCTCCCACATATTTGTAAAGTTAAAGGAGTCACAGACGCAATTTCAGTTAAGAAAGAAATCAGAAACTTTCTTTTCTTTAGAGCTATGCTTAGGCAAACAGACAAAGGGAGCAGAAGTAAACTCGAGAGATCATGCACACAGAGATAAGTCAGTTATTACAGGAGGGAAGGAGAAAGCCTTTCCAGTAAAGCCCACAGAAAGGATGGAGAGACGGTTCAGCAGCAAAGAGTGCTTACTGCTTTTGCAGAGGACCTGGGTTGCTTCCCAGCACTCACATGGTGGCTCACAACTGCCTGTAACTCTAGTTTCAGGGGATCTGACAGCTTCTTCTGACATCTGTGGGCTCCTGCACACACGATGCACATACGCACACTCAGGCAAACACACACTCACATACCCTTAAGAAATAAATCTAGAATCATGTTTAAAAATATGTAAGAAATAGTTCTAGGAATATTCATCCTGTAACATGAATGAATGAATGAAATTTATGCCCTGGCAATGCTGAAGCATGCATGGACAGCCCGTATATGGCAGTTCTGTTGAACTTGTCCATTTTGGGTCTCATGGTCTAAGTTAATGAGGACAACTGACCAGATCTCTTCACACACACACACACACAGACACATACACACACACACACCCTTTGTCAATTTTTAAAAGTTATATGTGGACTATAAAGATGAATGTCAAAAGCAAAAACAATTAAGGGTTTACATTAGATAATACATGAAAATAGTTAAGACTTTGTGGTGGAGAAATTTCTCAAAGACGATACAAACAATATTGCCTGTAAAAGAAAAGAATCCTAGATGGGCCTGGTGGTACACACCCTTAATCTGAGCAGATTTAGTAGGTGACCTCTGAGAGTTTAGGGACAGTTGAGTCTACATAGCACATCCCAGGACAGCCAGAGCTATGTGGTGGGACGGAGCAGAAGAGAACAAAGCCGTGCCAGAGACTCTAGTATACAAGTGCACAGACACGGTAGAGAAGAGCATCAACCATGGCAGGCTCGCTCGTGAAGACTCCTTGTGAAAAAAACTCTAAGGAAAAAAAACTGGCAATTTAAAAGGGAGAGATCAGAACAAATATTTTAAAAAATGAAGATGTCCAAGAGCCAATAAGCATGCTCATTTCACAGGTCACTGGAGAAGCCTACATTAGCTCCACAACACCACACCACGACAGACCCATCCGTGCCTCTGTGGTAATGTCTAAAGTGTCTGAAGATGTTTATCACAGGAACTCACACACACTGCTTGTGAGAATGGCCTCTGCAATAGCAGATCTGTCACGGATAATAATCTCTGCATATCCTATAACCTTGTGACTCCTTTCTGAGCATGCACCCACAAAAATATTTGTGCTTGTGGTTCCACATGACTGCCCCGCTGCTAACAACAGTATCAGTAGCCTGAAGCTGCAAGCAGTAAGGAAGGTGCAGCAAAGCATACTATGTATCTGATTAGTAATAAACCATACACAGCACAGGCATACCATGTATCTGATTAGTAATAAACCATACACACAGCAAAGGCATACCATGTATCTGATTAGTAATAAACTATACATACAGCACAAACATACTATGTATCTGACTATTAATACACCATATATACAGCACAGGCATACTATGTATCTGA
>NC_022030.1:23769801-23771110 GCF_000317375.1 Microtus ochrogaster
TGCGCCACCATCGCCCGGCTCAGGCTGGACTTCTGCAGCAAGCACTTTGCTGAGAGAAACTATCAAAATGCCCACTGAAAACCAGACTGAAAAGTAAAAGCAGTGGAAAGTAATGGAGATCTATTTATTATTATACACTTGTTTAACAGCTCCACATTCTCAACCATGTTAAAAAATATCTACTCAGCTGGGGCTGTAGCACATTTGGAATGCTTACCTAGCATGTACCAAACCCCAGGCCCAGTGCTCAGCGCTGCAGAAAACTAAACATGGCAGAGAACAGGCCTGTAATCCCGGCACCTGGGAGGTTAAGGTAGGAGGATCAGAAATTCAAGATCAAACGAATAAACCAAATTTTTTAGATTATATTTTTTTTCAAGATCAAGATTATTCTCAGTTACATAGCAAGTTCAAGACTGACTGGAAATCATGAAATCTAAATACACACACAGATACACAACCAAACTAAAGATTTTAAGGTAGAGGAAAAACAATACTCAAAAAATTAATGGTTGAAATTTCGTGACAGATACCCTCAAATTCAAGAAAAATGGCAAATTTGAGTAGAATCCATTTGCACCAAAACACAGCACAATAAAACTCGAGCTCTACATGGAGAGCGCTTTTAAAAGGAAGAAACAGAGACAAAACCAGATGAGCTAATTTCTCCACAGGAAGCCCCTGCAGCTCCACACAGCCTCTTTCTTTGACACACAGTCAGGCTAGCCCAACCAGGGAAACTCAGAGTCAAGGTAAACGTGCCCAGCTCTCCTGGAAGTCACTTTAGAATGGCTCCAGCACTTCAATTTTTGTCCAACAATTCATCTTTGTAACAATCAGTATGACCTCTCAATTAGTCTTCCTGTCCCCACATCTCTTGAGCCAGTTCACACTGCTCACC
Organism: Microtus ochrogaster; assembly: GCF_000317375.1. Lineage (NCBI taxonomy): Eukaryota > Metazoa > Chordata > Mammalia > Rodentia > Cricetidae > Microtus > Microtus ochrogaster. The sequence goes on from NC_022030.1 coordinate 23,770,703, forward strand.
TGTTATAAACCAGCCTTCATGGCCTCCACCCACACACCTGTGACCAAGACTGCCATCTTCAACTTTTCTGGCTTCTACCCTTGGTTTCCTCAAATATGCCCTCTCCCTCCTGCACTGTGTCAGCCAAACAAATCTAACACACCTGTCATGTGACTAAAGAACTTAAAAACTACAAACTGATAGTTTACTAGACCTTTCTAAGGCCACTTCAGAGTAAGCAAACACAAGAACAATTGTATGAAAAGATAAAATAGTACACTTAGAAATATTCTTTTCACTCTGAAAAAAACAATTAAAATTTTTACCTTAAAACTTTAAGTTTATTAAATGATTAGTTCATTTAAAAAATGAATCTTGTTGAGAAGCCAAAGAGTTTGTGAGAAATTAAAAACATTTTAAGAGCCAGGC
>NC_022030.1:23771860-23784530 GCF_000317375.1 Microtus ochrogaster
AAAAAAAAAAAAGTCACACTCTACATTGTGTTCATTTTACCACAGTCAAAAGCTCTTAAGTAACATCACATCATTATTATCTAATGTTCACATCAAGTCCCCCTTCCTCATGAACCGCCATGCCGCACTTAGGTTTACCTCTTTCCTAAGAGAGCTCTCCCGTCTTTAACAAGCCAATTTTCATCTTAAAAATAATGACTAGAAGACAACATGGTGGCACTATAAACTGATCTTTTTCCCCCCTATGACTAGTGGGTTTAATAATTTCTTAAAAAAAAAAAAAAAGAACTCAAGAACAATGGCAATGGGTTTCTGATCCTACTGCACATACTGGCTTTGTAGGAGCCTAGGCAGTTTGGATGCTCAACTTACTAGAAATGGATGGAGGTGGGGGTTCCTTGGACTTCCCACAGGGCAGGGAACCCTGATTGCTCTTCGGGCTGAGGAGGGAGGGGGACTTGATAGGGGGAGGGGAGGGAAATGGGAGGTGGTGGCAGGGAAGAGACGGAAATCTTTAATAAATAAATAAATAATTTTTTCTGAGATAGGGTCTCCCGATGTAGTAAAGGACAGCTCTGAACTCAAGGTTTTCCAGAGTGCTGGGATTACAGGTGTAGGTCACTTGCCAAGTCTCAGGAAATCTTAAAGAACTCTCTTACCATGGTAATCTCTCCAACAGGGTTAGAAGTAACAACACACTCCTGTTCTCTGTGTGGACACATACCCGAGTCATCCGCTAATCTGCCAATTCTTTCCAAAACAGCAACACAGTCTCCTTCATCATCGCAGACTTCCCTCAGTGTATCCAGCAGACTCCGGGCCACCATTTGTCTACACAGAAAGAAATCCATGGAGTTCAATGCTTTCGATACATAACAGAAGTTTAAAATACAGAAACCTTATGTTTCATAAAGACAGCTTTTCTTATTGCAAGTCACATACTAAACTCGTAATTTCCTAGGTAGCAAAAATTGTACCGATTTTACAAATAAGATTATTATCAGCTTTTTAAACCTTTATCCAAATAATTAGGGAAATTTGTAGTCACTGAATTTTCATTTCAATTATCCTCTTATCACAGTTAACAGTAAAATATGTTCATTCTTCATTATATTAAATGTTATATTTACTAGCATGAGTTTTTTTTAATATACAGTGAAAATCTGCTGCAGAGACTCAGCCTCAACAGAGTGCAGCAGGAAGGCTCTAGCTCTCGGTCACTGCTGTGTTCTGGGCCCTGGCACACACAAAGTGCGTCATGTCATTGGGTGGAGGAGCAACACGCTCCCTAACAAGCAATTAAATGAATAACAAAATTAGCCCAACAACAAACAAAAAGCAGTAAAGGACAATGAACAATAGAGATCAAGCTGTAAACTTGGGGACACTGACTGCCACCTGGCACTTCCTCTGGGATGGATAATTTTATATCCTTGCTGAGGCGAGCCCCTTTCTTCCCTTACATGCTAACGAAGAACACACACACCTGTTAAACACGTTCTCACTTGCAGCATACTTGTCCAGCCTCCCCAGCGGTGTCAACATTTCATCTTGTGAGACGAAGTCCAGGGCTGAAGATAGAATAATCACGTCAGACTCTGAGCTGCAGTCATCCACAACTAGCAGAGACATCACAAACACTCCTTATAACACTGAACGGGAACACACCCTGCCTGCTGGAGCAGTGTGTGTTTCCGGAGCGGTACAGAGAACTGTAAGACATCTTCAGATCAGCCCAGCGCTAGCCGCTGTCCTCCTCCACCCACACTCTAACAGCCCCCAGCAGCATACAGCCAGTGCTGACACAAACTCAGTATCAAGAATTTAAATGTTTAGCAGGTGGGTGACATATGCCTTTAATCCCAAATTTGGGAGGCTGGGGCAGGTAGATCTCTGTGAATTCCAGGCCAGCCTAGTCTACAGAGTAGGGTCCAGGACAGCCAGGGCTACAAGTGAGATCCTGACTCAAAAAATTTAAAAACAAACAAATAAATATGTAAAATATATGCTCAGTGAGAATAGCTTGTGAAAAAGCAAACACTGACTTAGTCAATTCTATAATAAAGACACTAAAGCTGAAGAGTGTCTGACTTCACTTACTGGAAAAGAACTAAAAACTATAATTAGTATTTATATTCATTAAACAAATATTAAATACTACTGTGTCAACTACTTGACTTGTGTTGGGGAGCAGTCATGAAAATGCTTGCTTTCTAAGAACTGACATTCTGTTGAGAAGAGTCTGCTAAGACAATCATTATGGTTACGCGTATGTACACAGCCCTAGGCAGATCTGCCACAGCAGTTGGAGGGGAAGACTGAGCCAAGAGTTCAGAGGGAGGACTAAAGAGTTCTGAGCGCCCAGAGAGGAAGGTAAGAGCGGGAGATGTCCATTATGTTTGCTGAGTTCGTCACACTCAGGCCACCTGACAAGGGCATTTCTCCACTGTCTGATGACTGAGGAGGAAGGGGCGTAGGGAAGTGAGGCTATTCAGACATGCTCTCCAGAACTGCGGCTGTGAACAACCAACTGGACCAACAGTCACGGGCAAAGTGAGTGCTGCTGCTGCTTGAGAAGGGTGTGCTGGTGTGACACAGCAGTGTGAACTGGGAAGGGTGTGCTGGTGTGACACAGCAGTGTTATTTGGGAAGAGGGAATGTCAAGTGAGGAACTGTCGCTATCAGACTGTCCTGTGGGCAACTCTGTGGGCACCACAGTGGGTGCCAACCCTGGCCAGGTAGTCTTGGGAGATGTAGGAAAAGAAGCTGAATATGGACCCGAGAGCGAGTTGTTGGCAAGCAGCTTCCCTTCATGGGTGGTGCTCTGCTTCTACTTGAGCGCCACCCCCAATTCCAAAGACGGACCGTGATCAGGATATGTAAGCTAAATAAACCCTTCAGCCATAATACATAGGTAAACAGAGAAACGAATTAATGAATGAATGAACAAATGCTTTGGGCCATGGTGTTTATCACAGAAATAGGAAGCAAATTAGCACACAGGGTCTTCCGATGTAGTCCTGGTCGGCCTAGAACTCAGAGATCCACCATCTCTGCTTCTTGAGTGCTGGTAGTCTGTGCCACCATGTCCAGCAAAAATACTTTAAAATTTTATATTTTGTTTTAATTTTTCTTTTTAATAGTTAAGAGAAGCTGGGTATGGTGGTGCACACGTAATCACAGCACTCGGAAGCAGGAGATCACACCGAGTTTGAAGCCTACACAGGCTATGTACTAAGGATGCACAGGAAGATCCTGTCATGATGAAGGAAAAAGGAAAGAAGAGGGACTGGAGAGAGGGCTCGGTGGTTTCCTAGCCACTGAAGCTCTTCCAGAGGGTATAGGCTCACTTCCCGGCACTCCTGTGGTAGCTCAGCTGTCTGCACTGCAGTCCCAGGGGACCTGACGCCCTCTGCTGGCCACTGTCATGCCAGACATGTGATGCAGGCAAAACATCTGTACACATAAAAGGAAAGAAAAGAACTGGGACACGGTTACACATGAAGTATGTGGTCAACGGGAAACATGGGTTAAAGTTCAGGAGTGGCCAACAGAATGAGGCTGGCAGGGAAGCCTGGCGCTAATTCCATCTAATAGGTTCCGGGGCATTTCCAAAACCCTAAGAACTTTCACTGTTTGTCTGTGGACAGGATCTCACTATGCAGCCAGTCTGACCTGGGACTCACAGCATAGCTTAGGCTAGCCTCAAACTCATGCAATCCTCCTGACTCAAGCTCCCAAGCACTAGAGTTAGAGGCATCTACCCCAGGTCACAGCAATTTTTTTTCCTATTCTTACTTTATGGCACTTCTGCCCCTTGCTCTAGTAATTGCCTTTTCTCATCAGTGCCTGTCACTACCTTTCCATCTCATTCATATACATGCACACATACATATATATCTCATACATATATACACATATATCTAGTTAAAAGGAAAATCTTATAAAAACTTCTCCTAGATATTACTTTAATAATACAAAAGATTGACTTCCCAATCAAATCCCCCCAATGTTGTTGCTTATTTAAAAAGGATTTTTAAATGCCTTAAATGAGTGTGCAGCATGGGCCTATCCTGCAAAACTCGCTAAACAATATTCCCATGGAATACTATTAAAGTGAATACAGAAGACTATTTTAACTTGTTAAAGTAAAAATCTTTTCTTAAAAAAAAAAGTAAACCACTTAAACATGCCCTTCCACTTCTAGGAAAGATGATAACAATGACCAAATTTATTCTCATAAACTAGGTGGTTAATGAAACAAATGAGATTAGCCCCATTCTGCCACAGTCAACTGCCTGGAAAAACAGGTCTCGCCACACCAGGAAGATCCTCAAACATCCTGGCAGATTGAGTTGATAATCCAGGGAGGACAAAGCTGCAAACTTTGCAGGACTAAACATCTTAGGGGAGGGCTTCAGAGGGTTGGTCCCCTTCCTCTTGAGTTTCTAAAACAGGTTCACGTGGACTCTCCACTCACAATTCTGCCTCAGCCCCTGAACCATCACACATCCATTTCAGAAGGTCCACTGAGTCTTTAGATGAACACTGGAACTACATACATGTAAAGGTCCAAGGAATAACTATGAGATCAGGGGACAGATCTCTATCAAAAAGTCCATGTCTCCATCACTACAGTGAAGAAATAACCCCGACCCACACAGGATCACAAGCAGCCTCGGAGGAGCCAAGTCGGACACAGAGGGCTGCTCTCATGCTCACGCAAGGGTCAGGCTCTGAAGTGTGATTCCCACAGTGACAGAAGTGACTGCAAAAACAGACGTGGCCCTCAAGGGCAATACCTTAGATGTCTAGTATTGCAGAGGCCCGAAATATGAGCCTATTTCTAGGAGACCAAAGGTCAGAGAGTAGGAACTTACAAGGCTCCTGTGCTTCTACCTCAAAGGCCCCACCTAGGTGTTGAGCAGAGAGTTCTGTAGTAAGGAGGCTGCTTGTTGTCACAGCACAGAGGGAAAGCCTGCTACTGTCAACAGGTGTGCTAATTGTAGACCTTGTGCTCCAGAAATAGAGAAGATCTGTTCCTACCTCAAACAAGAGTCTAAGGATCCAAGGAAGTTCCAGTTCCCTTTATGGAGAAAACTTGGGATTCTACCCAGGGAGTGGTTTGCCTACAGAATGTTTTGGTTTAGGGTACAAGTGTGACTTGTTTGGTTCTAGCTACAGAATGTTTAACTATGAATGTAGCCCGTGACTTTAATTAGCATGTTCATTTCCCGTATCATGTTCATGCAGTCTTTTGTCCTACTCTTACCTTTTGGGGTCAGAGTATTTTAAGTAGTTGGAAATTAAACATGGGCGAATTTTCAGTACTCATTGGAATTCCCTCCTGATACTAACCTATATGTTTCTCTGTTTTATTATTTTCATTCGCATTGTTATATTCTTTACTATGTATCTAAATCTCCAGGCCCTTATTTTGGAGAAAGGTATTTTTGTCGAGGCTAGTACCCGACATAGTATACAACAACAAAAACAACAAATAGATATGGAAACAAAGTGTAAACAGACAAATTCAACAGCAGCACCAAACTCACAATTAATCAAGACAGCAGGACTAGTAGACAAGGACACAGACACAATCTAACTGTACTGCAGCTGCGAAGAGCACATAGACAGCCTGCAGTGCACACCTAGAAGCATCAGGACGGCACGGGAGGGAAGGAATATAAATACTCAAAAGCCCCTGACTTTTGAGTGAAGGAAAAAAAATACACTAGGTTTGATCAACAGATTATATAAAACAAATGAACAGGGAACATGAAGAAATAGCATTAAAAATTTGAAACAAAAGCCAGACAGTGGTGGCACAAGCCTTTAATACCAGCACTCAGGGGGCAGAAGCAGGCACATCTCTGTGAGTTCAAGGCCAGCCTGGTCTACCAGAGTGAGTTCCAGGACAGGCTCCAAAGCTACACAGAGAAACCCTGGGAGTGAGGGGGAAGGAACAAAACAATAGCAGAATAGAGTATCACTCAGCCATAGGAAAATGTCAGGCATTCTAATATGCATACATTTGAAGTCTGCAAAGGAAGGGGAATATAATATTTGAAGAAATGATGAACCCCATAAAAACTCAATTTGATGAAAACTATTAATGCATAGGCCCAAAGGAGTCAATGAATCAATGCTATTTGAAAAACCATGAAGAAAAATGCACCTATCTACAATAAAACTGCTTAACACCAGTCACAGAACCTTTTACACTAGAGCTGACTCATTTTACGTATAAAACAGAACAAGACTTCCATAGGCTTCTATAGAAGTCAGTAGAGCAGCAACTTTAAAGTCCCGACAAAGATCAGGGGCTAGAGAAATGACTGAGTGTTTAAGAGCACTTGCTGCTCTTACAGAGACCATGTTAGCTTCTAACTCCAGTTCCAGGTAATCTGATGCTCTCTTCTGGACTCTGCCAGCACTGCATACACGTGGTGCACATATATACATGCAGACAAAACATAAATAGATAAAAAGATAAATAGAAATCTTTTTTGAAAAAGAAAGTAAGGTCAGTCTAGCACTCCATACCCAACAGCCAGAAACCTTTCACCTACAGGCTTCTGCAGACATGCAGAGGGTGACGTCAGCAGACATTCAGTAGAGGAAGAGAACCTACATCTACATCTACACAAAGGAATAAGGAGTATCAGAAACGGTGTAAAGAAAAAGGCTAAGCCTTAAGCTGGATTAAAGGTGGTGGCGCACACCTTTAATCCAGCACTCAGGAGGCAGTGGCAGGTGGATCTCTGTGAGTTTGAGGCCAGCCTGGTCTACAGAGCGAGTTCTAGGACAGCTATGGCCACACAAAAACCCTGTCTCGAAAAACCAAAAATAAATAAATAAATGGCTAAGAGCTTTGAAAGGTAAAGCAAAAATATATACAGTAAAATGAGTAATAAGCAGTATAATATATACATAAACATACAAGTCAGAAGACTAGAAAAGCATAGAGCATGCTTCTGCAAACTGCCGCATGAAGAGATACTACATGACATCAGTCACAGCTGTAATAAAACACACCCAGATTAAAAACTTGAAAGCAACCATTACTTTTAAAATCAAAGGTGAATAAAAAATAAAGTCCATAAAGAACACAAATGAAGGGAGGGAGAAAAGACAAAGGGAGTAAAATAGAGATAGCATCCATAGGTAGAAAAAAAGTCAGAAGAAATTTAAACCCAGCCATATTATAACTGGGACCATTAATTGTGAAAGGCCTAAATATATCTATTAAAAGAACAGGGACTTCAAAATAGATTTAAGAAAACACTAAACCACGTACATAATTAGTACAGAAAATTTTTACCTAGTTTCTAACCTATAATTCATAAAATACCTTATGCATTATGAACTAAAGGCTATAAAGCTACTGGACACTCACTTGCCATCAGTTTTCTCTTTCACAATGTAAGGCTGCTGCACTAGCGTGATCTCATCAGGCACCTTCATGTGGGCTCTAGAACTCTACGACTACGACCAAACTGTTTCATCGTCTCACATGTGTTCACCTTAAAGATAAACATGACTGTGGATCATAAAAGGTAGAGAGCAGGGGAGCTATTGTTAAACACACTGCTGTGTTTAAGACAGTGTGGAGATTTATCAAAGACTCAGAAATTGTTTATGCAGGTCTAGAAGGTGGCCTACAGATATCTATGTATAATAAATATCCTCACTAATTTAGCCTGTTTACCAACCACATCTGAAAAACAGACTCTTAAGACGAGAGGAAAACCATGTCTGTTCCTAACTTGTCACCCTTCTATCAATTATGGATGATATTCTATACAAAAATCAGGCTCCAGTCAGGAGTAAGAGGCTCATTTTTCTAGTTCTAGTATTGCTGCCTCAGTCAGGAGTCATGGAGTCATTGTGAGTTACCTTCCCTGGTCTATTTAGAAGTCCACCCCCTTTACACGTGCCCACGTGCCCCTAATCTCAGGGTCCTCATGTCTCAGCATGCTGAGCTGTCACCACCACACCTGCTTTTACACTGTCCTCGATTGGACTTACTGTAACCGTAGATTTCATCCCACTGAAGGCCATAAAACCTTACTATAGATGACTATAGTTTGTATTACCTAGCCTACCGTGCAAATGCCTGCCACCGGTTATAATGAGAAACTTAGAAATAATCAACAAGGCCAGGCATGGTGGTATATACCTTTAATCCCAGTACGTGGAAGAGAGATAGGCAGATCTCTGATTCAAGGCTGGCCTGGTCTATAACATGGCAGGACTACTCAGAGAAACCGTGTCTCAAAAAACCAAAACAAACAAAAAGAAACTAAAAAAATAAAAATAAACCCTATAACAATACAAACAACAATGATATATATGTATATTAAATATCAGATGTAATGCATACATATGAAAACATCACTAAAAATGTTTCCTATCACTGCTGGAAAAAAAATTCCTGCATCACATATACCCTGAAGGATGACAGGGCATCTTTAAATAAAATAGCATCAGATTGTAAGGGTCAATACACAGGACAGGTTTGTGAAAAGGTCTCCAGAGTCTTTTGAAGCAGTACATTAAACTTACACTTTAAACACTTATTTCCTTGGATATGTGTGACAGTCAGTGCTCTCCTTCCACCATGTGGATGCTGTATGAAATGCAGGCTGTCAAGCTTGGCAGTAGTGCTGAAAGCTGAATGTAAGGCCTCAATCATACAAGAAGGCAAGCACTGAGCCATTTTCACCCTAGTACATTCACGTTAAATAGATGGTAACACATACAAAAGGGATAACCAGAGGGAAAGAGGACTAAAACGGAGCACAAGTGGTCACCCGTGCTCGCTTCAGCAGCACATATATTAAAACTGGAACGGTACAGAGAAGATTAGCATGGCCCCTGCTCAAGGATGACACACAAATTCATTAAGTGTTCCATTTTTTTAAAAAAAGAAAGTAGCCAATCCAAAAGAAAAAGTAGGAAATAAGCAAAAAAATAATGAAACAAAAATGCCAGCCCTAAATCTAACCAACTATTCCCAGCTAATTAAAATTGGGCAGGACTATTTTCCATTAAAAAGAAAGATTGCCAGACAAAAGTAATATAAACTACTATCCATTAACCTCTTTTCTCTTTCTTTCTTTCTTTCTTTCTTTTTTCTTTCTTTCTCTCATTTTTTTTTTTTGAGACAGTATAAGGCATGCTGTCCTCAGACTTACTATGTAATGTACAGCCCTGGTGATCCCTGAACTTAAGAGGCTGAGGCAGGAGGGTCATGAATTTGAGTCCAATCAGGCCTACAAATGTCCTACTCAAACAGAATGGACTCCTAATAGGAATCTAGCCATTCACATCTCAAAGCCCATTGAAAATTACTTCCAGGTAAGTTAAATTAAACACATATTCTTCTAATTCTGGAGCATGAGAAAAGTAGTTTGTTATAATTTTAAACCCAGGAAAGAAGATGACAAAGCAAAGGAATAACAAGAATATTTATATTAACAATGGAGTACTTCTCTGTATAAAAACAAAGTCACAAAAGCCAGTCTTGCTGTCCGTGCAAAGAGCACACTTACCTCCTTGCACTTAACAGAAATCCAAGTAGTTGAAACATCCCAATTTTTAGCCTTTTACAAGAAAGCATGATCTAAAATGTTAAAAGTTTAAAAGCTAGAAAGAACGAAAATCTCAACCAGGTCTAGGTTCAGCTCTCATGCTCTGAGGCTACTTATGAACTATCTACTTGAACTTAACCAATTACTTAATTAGAATAGATTTTATCATTTACAAAGTAGTTGTTTGTACCCTATTTTTTTTTCAGACAAGGTCCAGTAATATAAATAAGAACTACTATGTAGCCCAACTGTGCCTTGAACTTGCAATGATGCTTCTGCCGCTGCCTCCTCCACGCTGGGAATACAGGAGTATATCACTACACTGAGAGCCAACAACAATGATGTTGTCTATAAAGATCTGACAGAGCCCACAAATATCAGGCCTCTCCACATGCAAACTCTGCATTTAGGACTGTTACTAGAAACACAAAATTTCAATGTGCCTTCTGCATGATGAAACCAGTGAATAGGATAGCACCTACTATAATAGTGACAGGTATGGACCAAATGATTAAAAAACAAAAACAAAAATCAAAACAAAGGCGAAAAGGTCACCCTAAGGAGGTACATATCTGAGACGGCATGCATACATGTGGGTATACACATGGCCTGATAAATAAAACTGTTTTTTTTGGGGGGGGGGTGAGATGCGATTGAAGCTTGACCAATAGGACAAGAAAGAGGTCATTTTAAGCAAAAATCCAAAAGATGATGCTCACCTTTAAACGCAGCACTTGTGAGACAGAGGCAGGTAGATCTCTCAAGTTGGAGGCCAGCCTGGTCTACTGAGTTCCAGGACAGCCAGAGCTGTGTAGAGACCCTGTCCAAAAACAAAATGATGGCCCAAATCTCTATTTCAAAAGAGATTTAAAAAACAAAAACAAAAATCAAAACAAAGGCGAAAAGGTCACCCTAAGGAGGTACATATCTGAGACGGCATGCATACGTGTGGGTACACACATGGCCTGATAAATAAAACTGTTTTATTTGTTATTTTGTATTTCAAAAGTACAAGACTTTTGAAGGGAAAAGCCTAAGATGCCAACCTGCAGGTATATTTTCATGACAGACATGAGAGATGCGTTTTCCACTTGTTTAAAGAAACCAGTAAAGAAATCCACTAAACTGAATTTTACATTCTTTTTTCTTCCAAATCACTTTCCATTTTTACCACAGAATTTTATCCCAATATGACTTTATGTTTGCGAATTTGTTTCTCTGTACCAAAGAGAAGCCTAAAATGTGAACTTCCAGGCTGGGGAGATGGCTCAGTGAGTGAAGGACCCAAGTTCAGACCCCCAGCCCTCACATAAAGAGCTGAGTGCAGTTAGTCTCTGTAATCCAATCCGCTCTAGCCAAAAGTCAACTCGATTCGGTGGGAAGCCTCACCTCAGATAAAGCAAGGAGTGACAGAAAAAAACTGGTCTCTGATCTCCACATACGTGTACACAAACACACACACACTTTTCTTCAATCATACAACTTAAAATGTTTGTTTTCATTGCTGCTCTTAATGCAATTGACCAGGCAGAATATAGCACTGACTGTGACAAACAGTAAACAAATTTTTATTGAAAAGGCATTGGTTTTTGTCAGCTGAGAAGAAGGAACTCTACACAAAAAGCGTTAGTCTCTCTGACAGGGTGTGGGTATGTTTAGATGTGGAATACTATTAGCAACTGCTTACACTGCAGCATAAGAACACAGAACCAGGGATGGAGAGGCGGACCAGCACGCTCAGGCATGATGAAGGGGAGGAGTGTTGCAGACGTGACATGGCCACTTCACTCAAGAGCTCACAGCCCAAGACTGGGCCTGTCAACATTCTGTTATAAAAGGTAGGAGCTTACAGGGCCACACCCTTCCCTGAGGATTTTATAAGCAGTTAACAGTTGCTAGGAGCTGAGGGACTCCATAGAGCCTCAACCCCCCTAAGAAGCTATTGGCAGTTAAAGGTTACTGGGGGAGAAGGGGCCACTGCTAAGGGTCCACACTACTGTAAATACCCCCCTCAGCCTTGCTCACAGAAGCGCCCTAAAGAAAGTCGATGGTTACAGCCCCCAAAGGCACAAAAGTAGAAGAGTAGATAAAGACAATCCCTGAGAGTAGGGGATGATGACAGAGTAATGGGTGAGCCGATTAAATACACTGTCTACATTGAGGGAGCTGGGCAGGTAATCATAGACTACACCTGGAATTCACTAACACCCAAGCAGCGGGGATAATGTGGAGGATTTTTCTTAATTAAATCATTTTAAGTGGGAAGGCCCACTTTTATTTAACCTTAATTTTTTGTTTGTTTGTTTTTCAAGACAGGTCTCTGTGTAGCCCCGGCTATCTAGGAACTCTGTAGACCAGGCTGGCCTTGAATTCAGAGCTCCTCCAGCTTCTGCCTCCTGGGTGAGGGGATTAAAGGTGTGAGCCAGCACTGCTTGGCTCCTCTTGATCTTCGGAGGTGGAACGATCCACCTATAACCGCCACACCTTTTGCTGGCAGCCTATATAAAGGACTGGAAGAAGGGAAGAAGGAAGCCTGCCCTGCTGGCTTGCTCTCTCACTCACAAGTCCATTCTTTTACAGGCATCGGAGCATGCTTCATGGGAATTCTGATGCATACTGAAGATTTGCTGAGACATCCAACCTCATAAAATAAAGAACTATTAAATTCTTGGACCTTCCATTGGTGACAGTATTGTTGGACTAGTGGACTATATATTTTATCAGTCAGATCCTCTGGAGAACCCTGACTAATATAACATGTATGAAATTACTACTAAAGTAATAAAAATGGGACTTTAATATATTTTAACAAATAAACATACCGAAAAATGACCAGGGAGCTCCCTTGCAGGCAGAGTTCCAGTAAGTAAGTCTGACAGACTCAGGACAGACAGCTGTCACTCTAACTGGGGTGGAGAGTGTCAGGCAGTCATCACTCCTCCCCTCCTTACAAGAGGGGAGCCTGCCTTTTACAGTGCTGGAATCTGGCAGACATTACTTCCCAGAAGTGGAACTGAAAGGCTGGAGTGCTGAGCAAATAAAATGACCACATCACTGTCCTGACAAAACGCAAA
>NC_022030.1:23785579-23791851 GCF_000317375.1 Microtus ochrogaster
GGAGCAGAGACACCATCCTCCCCTCTCCCGGGCAGACACACGCAATGAAGCTCCAACCCAGGATGGACATAGGCTAGAATCTTCCCTGTAAGTGCACCTAGCGGTGCTACACAGATGATTAGAAATGGGCTAAATTAATATGTGAGAATTAGCTTAGAAGAGGCTAGATAGAAATGGGCCAAGCAGTGTTTAAAAGAATATAGTGTCCATGTAATTATTTTGGGGCATAAGCTAGCAGGCGACCGGGGTGCTGGGGACGCAGCCCCACCGCTCCTATTACTACAAAAACAGTGACTGGATACAGGTGGAGTTTCAGTCCAGAAAGTCACTACATTAGTGCTGCTTTTATGTGAGAGTGAAGACTTAAAACTAGTAAGTTTAATTTTAAAATAAATTATATAACCCAAATTACGATTTTGTTCTAATTTAGCTTGCTCAGAAAAGTAAAGGTCCACCTCAGTAGTTGGTAACTCTATCAAGTTATGTAAAGTTATATACCAAAGGCCTACTATGTTCTGGGGACTCAGCTATGGGTAAAAATAAAAGTGTCAGACCTTGGATTTTATAATAAAGAAGTCGACAAACTACGGCCAGCATGTCAAAACAGTTCCATCTTCAACTGCTGTAAATCAAGTCTTATTGGGAAACATCTTAGGTTCATCTATTTATACAGACACTTGTACTCTTTTATGGCAAATCTGAGCCATACAAAAGCAGCCACGAGTTTACAAACCTACTGCTTATACTACCTGACCCATTATAGACTAGCTTAGTGTTGTAGCAAAAACATAATTAAGCCACTTCTGGGGGGATGAATACTATTTTTATTTTTGGAGACGGTCTCTCTCTATTATGTAGCTCTGGCTGTGCTAAAACCTGGAACTCACTCAGTAGACCAGGCTGGCCTTGAACTCAGAGTTCCTCCTGCTTCCGCCTCCTCAGTGAGGGGATTAAAGGACTGTGCCTCAGGCCTATTTTTTGTTTGGTGCGCACCTGCACATGGAAGGCCAGAGCTCTCCACGGAGCTACAACCCTAGCCCAAACCCTAACTTTAAAGACAAACCTGAGAAGCATGGGATTTGGTCTTTACATAGTCTCAGGCAACGATGTCTGTCAAATCTGAATTTGAACTTTGCAATAATGTGCAAGATGTTTATTAAAACATATTAAAGTTACTGAAGTACTGAACAGCACTAACTCTTTAGAGATGGTTTTTCTAAGTAACTGAAACACTATCTAGCCAGGTGGTGGTGGTGTGCATCTTTAATCCCAGCACTCAGGATCTAGTTCTAGAATTTGATCTTGTGTAGCCTAGTGGGACTCAAACGCACTACCTTCCAGCCTCAGCCTCCCTTGTTTTGGGACCACAAGTAAGCATCCCTACCACTCTATATGGCTAAGAATAATCTATGGCACAATGGACCTTCCATATGGACAGATTTGGCATCCATGAATGGGGTAGGGGAGCTTGCTTCTATATTGAACACATATAAATTTTCGTCATTATTTGTGAAATAGCACAATAACTCTCTGTATTAGATATTAGAAGAAATGTCCTCACATGCTGAGCAGTGTCTGGTCCTGGGTGCTGACCGAGGGCTGTAAATAAGCGCAGACCAGGGAGTGAGCAAGTTCATGCTTTCTAACTGCTGACTGAGAGAAACACAGCTACCAAACAGGACTCACAGGTGTGGGTCACCATGGGGTCCCCTAAGTTTGAGGACATTTGTCTTATGTCCTCATTAGCCTAATTACTTCGGTTAGTCATTCTTTTTCCATGGGTAATTCAAATAAAAAAGTGAATAAACCCAGATCCAAATTATCATAAATTCCCAGCAAGCAAGTAAAGTGTTAAGTGAGTTATTTCTACCAAAACACAGCTGAAGTAAATGTAAAAACGATCGACTTTAGAACCCAGCTGTAAATATAAAGGTCCTGTGCAGCATTAATGCTGTACTGACCAGTTTCAACAGGTACGTGCCTGCCTCCTCCCGCTTCCCTCACAAGTGCACAGTACCTGTGAGAGCTACAGTTGGGCGGAGGGGCACGAAGTTCATCTGTTTCTGCGTGTGTCTAAATTCTCACCCGAAAATCATGTTCTCAAAAACCAACAAAGCACACTGGAAACTAAAAATGTGCAATCTTCCTATTATTTGACAATCAAACACTTATTCCTAGTTTCCAGAAACTCTCAGCAAACTTGAGGAACTTTGAGCCTGATGCAGGAGGGAGGGCATCAGTAGGACTGTGGGCTGAGAGGAATAGCTAGTTCTAGCCTCGTCATTTCTGTCCTCTGCTTGCACACTCCCCACAAACCCCCCAAAAACATGTAAAAGATTCTAGAACCTCGCCAATGGAAAAACCTGTGAAATGGCACACTCTACAACCGGCTCCAAACGCTCAGAATCACACTGTTACTGTTAAAACAAGCGTAAACAAGAACTAAGCTAGATCCCAGGCGCCACAGCAGCGCTCTGGAAACTGAAACCCTAGTAGCACCCTAGATTAGATGTCAGAACTTCAGGCCTGGCTTCCAACCAACAGTCTACATGACAATGTTATAAACTAGGCAATGTAAATCTCAGTATTTTATTTTAAAAATTTTAAATTATGTGTCTGGGTGTTCTGCCAGGATGTATGTCTGTGCGCCACCATGCCTGGTGCCCGTGGAGGCCTAAAGAGAGTGTTGGATTCCCTGGAGCAGGAGTTACAGCCGGTTGTGAGTCTCCATGCAGGTGCTAGGAACTGAACCTGGGTCCTATGGAAGAGCACAATGCTCTTAATCCCTGAGTCATCTCTCCAGGTCCCAAATACGGTATTTTAAGAACCTAGGTTACAGTAGTTCTGCCTGAACTTGGGGAGTTCTGTCCCTGTGATCAGCATCCAATGACCAGAGCACAGAGGGAAGACTGTCTGGCTATGGTGAACCACCCAGGTTTACTTCCGTATGCTGCTTTGGTAAGTCTACATGTTAAATCCAACTCCTACAGTGATTTTCTAGCCACACTAACAACTTTTCCTGCAGCTGTCCTAACTTATCCATTTCAGAAACTCAGCAACATCAAATTGTACCTTTGGAAAACTGACAAAAAATGCCTAAGCATTTCTCTAAAAATCTATAAATTGATTCCATTATTCAAGAAAGATAATCTTAAATTTTTAAAAATTTTACTCAGAAATCTGCTGAAGCATCTATTCAAATAGCCACTTGTTTGCCTTCACTTTGAAAATACACAATACATTACTGAAAAGTTTCAAGCATGAAAAGAGTTTTATTATATTTAATTTCAATACATTCTAATAGTGGCAACATTTATCTTTATGGCCTTTCCATAAACAATACAATACACTTACTATGACTGAAGGAAAATTTTTCTCCAAAGGTCTTTGATCAACTCCTTCTCCCAGTTTACAAAATCCATACAAACTCAGGGACTGGAACCAATTAAGACCTGGTTCCCACCTTCTCCTTTCTTGGTGTCCCTTCCAACATGGCCTTGGCCATGAATCTTTTAGAAAAAGATAACCAAGACTCAAGGGCCTGACCACAAACTAATTTCCTCCCTATGATGAGGGCACCCCAGCTGGCTGCCCTCTGCCGTCCCAGACTCTGACAGTGGTTCTCAACCTGCGGGCCGTGACCCCTTGGAGTCAAATGACCCTTTAACAAGAGTTAACTAAACCATCAGAAAAGAGATATTTACATTATACTTCACAGTTGAAAATCACAGTTGTGAAGTAGCAACAAAAATAATTTTATGGCCAGGAGTCACCACACCATAAAGAACTGTATTAAAGGCCACAGCATTAGGAAGACTGAACCCGCTGCTCTGGGATGTGAGAAGCCTTCTTCTTTCTTTACAAGCCATCTTGCTCTCTATGTGGGCACTACAGTCAGATTCTCTTCCTCACTCTTTCTCCCTTCACGAGAGACCAGAGTGGCTAAAGACACTGTTCCCAAAACTCTAGGTACAGGTATTAATGTGTAAAAGCTTTAGTAACTGAGAAAACCCAGGAGTTTCTCTAAGAATCTTCAACCAAATTACAATTAGCTGATTTTGCCTTTGAATACATTACCTAAACCGAATGAGAACTAAACCTTAAAAAGGTAAACGTCACACTGTTTCCTCCTTTTCTCGTGGCTCACGTCAGTACTATTCTGAGAGCAGCACACACTGCTCATGCCAAGTGATGAATGATGATATAAGGGAGGGGACTTTTCTCAGACCTGTCCCAATGACAAGACATAGGCATGAGGGAGCTAAGTGAGACACCCCAGTTGATCCAAAGTGCCCCTTGCCAAGAATGCAACAAGGCAGGCCACTGGCACCTTCCTGACAGCACTCTTGAGAGCTCAAGTGGTACCCATCCTTTCCCTTTCTTCCTACCCAGCAGACCCCTAGCTTCCTCCTCAAGACTGCTGCTCCCCAACAGCCACGGAGAAACTGCCCTGTGCCTCTGCAGGGGGGCATGGCACCTACCTCAAAGTGAAGGAATGCTCAGATGTTCCTGCTACAGCCAGCCACAAAGACGCACATCTTATATCAACAAGAAGCCCCTGCCCCAAGATAACATGATTAAGGCCACACCTCCAGTCCTAACCTTGCTCTAAAATCAACAGGTGCTTTGGTTAATACCCGAAGCATACCGCTAGGCCAATAAGTGACCCATGTGGAAAAAATTAAACATAGAAGCTGTCTTCACTGTGTGTACTGCTCCCTCAAGACAGTTACTTAAGGAAACAGTACTAGGCATCGGTCCCCAAACAGAATTTAGCAACAGGTAAGTCTGATATGACTCACTGGCTTTAAAGACACTCCTCAGAGATGCCTTCAGCACAGGTTAGTTTTGTGTGGAGGTAGAGAAAGCTGAGAAGAGGGCACCTCCTTATCTGGCAGCAGGCAAGCCTATAGGGCATCTTCTTAGTGACAGATGTTAAGAGGGCCCAGCCTATTGTCTGTAGTGTCATCGCTGGTTGCTGGGTTCTACAGAAAGCAGGCTGAGCAAGCCAGGAGGAACAAACCAGAAAGCAGCACTCCTTCGGGGCTTTTACATCAGCCCCACCCCCACCCCGTGCTAGCCTTAACTTCCTTCAGTGATGAACTGTGATGTGGAAGCATAAGCCAAATCCTTTCCTCCCCAAGTTGCTTTCGGTCATGGTGCTTCATCAAAGCGATAGACGCCCTGACTGAGGCACTTTCTAGACAGTACATCTCCCTTTGCTCAGAACAGGATTTCAATTGGGTAAAGACAATCATACCAGACAATGCTAAGGATTATCTTTGGAAGAGCAAACTATGGCATCTTTGGATTACCTGGGCAGGTATTAAACCACACTTCCGGTCTGGGCAGGGTTTCCTGTAACTAGACAGCGCTTGAACCAGGGTAACCAGCTCAACTCTGCCTAGTTTTTGGTCCCCTTAAGTCTCCCATGATCTATGCTTGATACATTTTCAACATTCTCTATTCCTAAAATGCATTTCAAAACGAGTGATCTAATTTTTTATCAGTCCCTATCTGCATTAGCATGAGTAGAAATCGTCTCCACGCAAGTGTAATTTACAACTTCTTCCCACATAAACTTAGCCTAACTCATCGTAGGCTTTTCTGTCTCCAACCCATAACATTTTCCGCTTAGTAAAACATTCAAATGAAAGATACCTAAATAATTCACTTCCTTCACCACAATGGAAACAACGTCCAAAAGTTGAGCAGCTTTCTTTTCTTTTTTTTTTAATGTACAAAAGAATCAACTCTTAAAAAAAAAAAAAGCTTCAATATCTCAACGAAACCTGCAGTTTTAGCATTTAAACATGCGGGTGAGCTTAGAACGTCCTGGATTAAAGAAATCTGCTCTCTGAACCTAGTCACTGCAGCCTGCTAAGGCCACACCTTCTAACCACCCCGAAATTCCCAAGTCAAACGCGTGAGTGGCGGTGAGGGGACCTGAGAGGGCTCAAGGCTCAAGTAAAACACCAGTGAGCGAGCTGCACTCACCGGGGCGAGGGAACCCCAGGAGGGCGGGCCGGGGCACCGGGGCACGGCTACCGCGCAGCCCGGGAGAGCTGCGGAAACACCTCCCGGAGCCGGCAGCCTCCTTCCTCGGGGCGAGGGTGCGGAAGACACTCAGGAAAAACACACCCATGTCCCTCACCGGCCTCCGCCCCACGGGCTTCTGCTTCCCCCCAACAGCCGCCCCGCGGCCCGAGGGAGCTTGCGGGCGGCGGCCGCAGTCGGGCCACGCGGGAGTCCCCGGCGCGCCGGGGTCCCGA
>NC_022030.1:23793121-23816477 GCF_000317375.1 Microtus ochrogaster
AGGGTTTCTCTGTGGCTTTGGAGCCTGTCCTGGAACTAGCTCTGTAGACCAGGCTGGTCTCGAACTCACAGAGATCCGCCTGCCTCTGCCTCCCAGTGCTGGGATTACAGGCGTGCGCCACCACCGCCCGGCTTAGCAGCGCTTTTCTGAAGTGAACTTTGTACCACACACAGACCTTACTATTCCTTTTGTTGGCGGAGAGTTAAGTGGTCCTCTAGGGTTTCCACGTACAAAGTAGGGCAGAATCCAGGCTTTCTGAGTGAACCCAGTTCCCATTTTTGACAGTCTCAAGCCTAAATCTAGCACCCTCGAGGTCTCCAACTGGTGTTCCCCTGAAGCGGGACAACACACCGACTTTCACACTTGATGCCAGTTGGCGAATCTGATATGAAAAGCGAGAGCATTTTTAAATGTTTGGCGTGTTCCCTTCCGTGCTGCAGCCCTAACTGAAGACAACATACTGATATTTTAAAACATCAGAGGATCAGACCACGTAATCAGATCCTCAGGAATGCATAAATCTGCCTAGGGAAAAAGAGTTATCCATAGCCACGCCAACTCTCCTTTTGGATATATCACTTAACAGATAAAACACAGATTGTATAGTATGAATCGAAACTCCAAGAGACTAGAAATTAGATGCTATAGCCCCCAAATGTGTCTGATTTCTCAAATTTAGAATAGGTAAAGACTAAACTTGCACATGCATTTCTTTGGTCGCAGAATTTACTTTTGTGAATTCAAAAAGCAAGGGCTTAAGAATTCACAGGTTAGAATGAGAAGCCTCAGGTGTGCTGTCTTGTCTATGTCTCTCTTTGTCCACCCTACCCCCACCCCCTCCACACACACACACACACACGGGCCTCTCACTATTCTGAAGTCACCAAGTGGGCTAAACTTCCTAGAAAGCCCCAGGGATCTGCCTCCCCAGCATTGAGGCTGTAAATGAGTTTTTGGAGTTGAATTTAGGTCTAATGCTTGCAAGGCAAACACTTCAGCAACTGAGCTATCTCCTCAGCCTTTGTTTTATCTCTTTAAAAGGGCGGTGGGGGGTCTGGAGAGATGGCTCAGAGGTTAAGAGCATTGCCTGCTCTTCCAAAGGTCCTGAGTTCAATTCCCAGCAACCACATGGTGGCTTACAACCATCTGTAATGGAGTCTGGTGCCCCTTCTGGCCTGCAGGCATACACACAGACAGAATATTGTATACATAATAAATAAATAAATATTTAAAAAGGGCGGTGGGGGCAGGAGTTTATTTGAGACAAGGACTCAATACTTGCTCAGTCTGGCTGGTCTAGAGCTTGCTATGTTTGGATCATGCTGACCTCAGACTCACAGATTGGCCTGCATCTGTCTCTCAAATACTTCAAATTAGAGATGTGCACCACTATGCCCAGCCCTTATTTTAAAAAGTCTTATTACTATATAATCATTATGCAAAAGGGTAGGTTTCATTATGACATTTCATACATATTTATTATATACTTTTGTCATATCCACTGTTACTGTTTTTTTCATTTTTTTATCAGAAAATGAGAAATGCGTGAAAAAATGCTTTTTTAAAATTTTGTTCCTGTTCATTTGTGTCATTTGAAACCAGGCTGCTATGCTGTCCACTATCAAAGCCATTCCAAGTAATGGAAATTGTCATTCATTCCTTACTTAAGGCCTCTTCTACACATTTTTAATTGTTTGAAATTGTTCCCATGCTTCAGACATTTTTTGCTGAATCCACTCAGTGCTGCCCCTAGAGCCTGTTAAATCGCTGAGTCAATGGTCATTCCCCGATGGGAAATCCTAGCCTTTTCCTGTGTTTTCATAGTTTAGTTTTCCAAAGACCCATGATCTCGCTTTATTTACCTCAACTGAAGACGTATTTTCTCATACCAAAAAGAAAGAAGGGGAGTATTGCTGAAAGTCCTTTCCAGGGAGAGACTTCAGCAATACGTACCCCTCCTCTTCAGGTCCGAGGTCAAATGGAGGCAATATCCTGCCAAAGTTCACTTCGAGGAACCCAGGAGTTTATCGGACTTCCTTACAGAGCATACGTGGGAGGTTACTTACAGGGATGTGATTGCTCCTCCCTGAGAGGGCACACCTGGAAAGCCTTTACCCTGCAGAGATGAGGGCCCCTCCTACTAGCCTTTCCTGGCCCCCAAATTCTAGATCTTCCCCAAGAGCTGTGCAATTAAGGCATTTACATACGCAGGTGAGGGCCTCATGGCCCTCCTTTACCCCAAATGCAGGAGTATAAACAGTCAACAGCCCACCTGGGATGATGTTGGTAAGCCGAGCAGCTGAACTCCACCGGATGGTAGTTGCTTGGTTTTGAGGACAATCACACTAGGGAGAGAGGAAAGGAAAGAAGAGGGTCAGAAATGCACAGAGAAAATTAACATTGTTGCTTCAGCCACTCAATGCTGTTTACACACTCTGGTTCCTCTCATGGAATCAAATGTTTACAAAGGAGGTGTGAGGTGCCCCAGCTCCATGGGAACAACTACAGAATTCCTCAGTGGAACATCTTTGCTCATCTGCTCACTTGGAGCAATGTAGAAAGCAGTAGAGCCTTCCCTGGGTGGATAAGAACCAGGATTGGGGGGGAGGGGATGTTCACTGGGTGTGTGGGCCATTGTGGAATCCTTGCCTAGCAATGCCTGGGGCCCTGGGTTCCACCCTAGATACTGCAACAATAAAAGACAGGGCAGGGAGGTGGCAGGAGAGAAAAAGACAAGGGCCATGGAACTGACTCCTGTCCAGAATTAGTCCTGCTTGCTTTCAGGCTGTTCTTTCTCTAATTACAGGAGCTGGGTTATCAGATACCTGCCCTACACGTGGGTGGCACCATTCCTTGGTCCTGAGCTAAACCTTGGCAGTTCCGTTTCTCTGCTTCCTGATATGCCCATATGTGAACAAGATCTCACTGCTGTAGCTTCACTAAAACATTTTTTAGGTGCTGTATTTGTGCACAGATGAGCTTTAATATTTTTAGATTTATTTTGTGCTGTGGTATGCACGTGGAAGTCCGAGGACAATTTGCAGGAGTGTCTTCTGTCCTTCCACCATGGGGGTTCCAGCAATTGAACTCAGGTTACCAAATTTGGCAGCCAGTGCCTTTACCTGCTGTGCCATTTCGATGGTACCAAGGGACAGGCTTTGTCTACTTTTGTCTTTGGTATGGTCTAAACAAGAATGTCTTGACTCAAGAAACTTGATCAGTTTTTGCTACCTCTTGTCAACTTTTTTTTGTTGTTTTTGTTTTTTTTGGTTTTTTTTTTTTGTTTGTTTTTCGAGACAGGGTTTCTCTGTGGCTTTGGAGCCTGTCCTGAAACTAGCTCTGTAGACCAGGCTGGTCTCGAACTCACAGAGATCCACCTGCCTCTGCCTCCCGAGTGCTGGGATTAAAGGCGTGCGCCACCATCGCCCGGCTCTTGTCAACTTTTAAAGAATGAATGGAATCATTTTTTTCAGTAGATTGTAAAGACTTAGTGACTCTCTTCCTGTTGAAAGAAATTCCCATACAGAATCTCTGAGATGAATTATCTTCGGTGCTTAGGAGACTCAATAATCCTACTATCTGAATAGCTCCTGATTCTGTTATGTAGCAGGCTTTCTTTTGGACTACCAACCAACTCCCAAATCATGCCACAGAGAAATCATGCCACGGAGACTAGTTATTATAAGTGGTTGCCTCTGCTTGTTGTCGTCCCCCCACCCCTCATAACTTAATTTAATCTGTTCCTCTTCATCTATGTTTGGCCTTGGAGCTTTTTTACCTTTCTTGCACTCTGTACGTCCTACTCCGTGTCTGGCTGATTGGCAGCTGCCTAGCTGGCCCCAGGCGTCTTCCTCTCTCCCTCATTCTCTTCATTTTCTCCCCCTGAGCCTAAATTCCTCCTCCTATTTATTCTCTCTTCCTGCCAGCCCTGCCTATCCCTCTCCTATTGGCCATTCAGCTTCTTATTAGACCAATCAGGTGTCTTGGGCCGGCAAAGCAACACATCTTTACATCATTAAACAAACGCAGCACGCACGAATGTAACACATTTATGCCTAGTTAAAGTAGTAATCCACAGCAGGGAGATAGACTATGGCAGTGAGGCTACAGTCTCCAGGACCCTCGAGAGCCATACAATAGTAGTGTTGTTTGGACATCCATCACAAAACAGAAGAAGGTCCTGCTTGAAAAAATGTCCTAGGTGAGCTATAAACAGGAGGAATCACTTAAGAATGTTTCAGATCCCAGAGTGCCTTTAATGTCAGCACTCTGGGAGAAGAGGCAGGTGGATCTCTGTGAGTTCAAGGCCAGCCTGCTCTACAAGAGCTAGTTCCAGGGCAGGCTTGATAGCTACAGTGAAACCCTGTCTCGAAAAACAAAAGACTGTTTCAGAGCAGCAGGGTGGTGGTGGCACATGCCTTTAATCCCAGCACTCAGGAGGGAGAGACAGGCAGATCTCTGTGAGTTTGAGGCCAGCCTGGTCTACAGAGCGAGTTCCAAGACAGTCTCCAAAGCTACAGAGAAACCCTGTCTCAAAAAATAAAGAGTTTCAAATTATTTTAAAACCTATAAAATCAGAGGTTTCTTAACCGTCTCACATGGACGGGTAATTCCACGTGCATCTGTTTAGGCCCAGATTAAAAGGGACTGAAAAGGGACTCAGTATTAGTACTTCATTCAAACTGCATGATGAGCAGAAGTCATTATGGTAAAGATGAAATCTGGGCAGCTCCTTAAATGGTATGGTTCTATGTAGCAGGCTGAGAAAAAGCTGGTGTGAGGAAGGTGTTGCCAGGTCTGCTGGGGAATTCAGATTTCATCCTGCAGAGGGTATTGCTATCAGTCAGCTCAGGATGCTTCTGCTTAATTTGAACTAGGAATTATCAAGAGGCAAGTAATGCCAACCAAGCGAGGGGTTCCTAGTGTGGAGGGCTATAGTCTGGTCTGCATTCCTGTACTGGTGCAATCGATGTGGCTGTTGTGTATGGTATGTTTTTTTTGTTGTTGTTGTTGTTGTTGTTGCTGCTTTTTTTTTTTGTCTTTGCTCTCAGCATTGAGGTCCATGCTTAGCTATCTGCTTATGTGTCCTTAGGGTCTCTGTGCTTGGTGTACAGAAAGATGGCACATGGCTCATTATTGTCACCCAAGGAATGTCATATAGTAGCCATTGGGCATTCTGCACGTGTAGAGATTGAGGAAGATGCTACAAGCTTGATAGAAAGCCACTAATACCTAAACCTGTATTGTCCTGTGAAAACAGCTCCTATCAAGGAGGAAGGCCTTGGGGGAGGGGGTTCCCAGAGACCTTGAAATAGCACAAAAGTAGTAGTATTTTTAGCATAGTGACTTTTCATTTTACAAAGTACTTAAGATAAAGCTTGAATGCTCTGTTTGGCTGTTGGGTACACAGTCAGTCATATGTCGCGGCTTGTTTGCTTGTTTTCTCTCTCTCTCTCTCTCTCTCTCTCTTTCTCTCTCTCTCTCTCTCTCCTTCAAGAAAGGGTTTCTCTGTGTAGCCCCGGCTGTCCTGGAACTAGCTCTGTAGACCAGGCTGGCCTAGAACTCAGAGATCCTCCTGCCTCTGCCTCCTGAGTGCTGGGATTAAAGGTGTGCACCACCACTACCTGGCTAGACTTTCAGCTTTTCAAACCGTGAGCTAAACAAACTTCTTTTGTAAGATTTGGGAGCCTCAGTGACAAGACCCTGACTAATGTAATGAGCCTGTCACAAAGTAAGCAGAATATAAGAGAGAACATTATACCCTGAAAAGCCTGGGAGCTACTTAGGAGCCGCCATTCCCCAACATCCTGTTTCACAGCGGTCATCTCTCCTCCTTTGGCCTACAGCCTTATGCACGTCCATGACTTGATCGTTTTGATCTGGTTTTTATGAGGTCCTGTCAAAGTCTCCAGGGGGGAGATGTGTGTGAGGAAGAGAATAAACCCATGAGCCTGTCTGGTTGCAGACAGTATCACCACATAAAGCAAAGAGCCAGACTTTATTATAATGAAGCCAGGTGTGGTGGCACATGGCTGTCATTCTAGTACCTGGGAGGCTGAGGCAAGACAATCAGAGTTCAAGAACAGCCTCAGTTACATAGTGAGTCTGAGGCCACCCTGAGCTGTTCAAGATCTTGTCTTTAAAACAAACAGCAGCAGCAAGAAGAAGAAGAACTAAACCCCGAACGATAGTCCCCTCCAAGAAACTGAACTAGGGAGTAAGGAATGAGGTAGGTTTCAGTGGGTCTGTGAGTTGAGAGGACAAACAGGTTGGAGTGGCTCTCAGTGAGGAAAAGCTTGCTCAGGAGACCTCGTCAGGAAACCTAGAAAGCGCCCACGCCTCTCAGACACCCGGAAGAGTGGAGAGAGAACAGGAGGAGCGCTGAAGCCACCAAGGGAACTGGAAGGCGTCCTGTCCACGCACGGTCTGTTGGGCAGAGTCCTCTCCACACATACTGCAGCTTTGTGAGTCACCCTCACTCCGCAGGGAGTAATAAACAGAAAGCACACCTTGGCTTTTGAGGGGACACACTTCGGGATGGAGGGCCAGATCCTGTTTGCTGTAGGGCATGTAGGTGCCAGTAAAAGCAGAGCCAAGCCTTGGCCAAAGTGTCCGCAGCTGCGTCTAACAGTTGTTCCCAGCTAAGCCAACCTGGGCATAGAGGAGGCATTGTGCTCCAGCTGGGCACTGTCGCCTGCCTCCATTCTGCCCACACAGAACTGGCTGTCCTCAGATGCTGAATCAAGGGGAGATACCGACACAAAGGAGATACTGGATAGGACCTGTGACCTGTCCACACGGGCTACTTCTCGATCAGCTCAGTCCAGACAAGTAGACCTCTATAAGCCTGCACCTGCTAGACACAAAGTTCCCGCTACTCTGGAGAATTTAATTTATTACAAGTTTATCTTGGGGCCTGTTTTATTTTATTTTATTTTTTTGACTCCAGGGTTCTGTTCTCTTTGTGGGTCTTTCTTTGGAATTCTCACCATGAGGGGCCGCTTCAGGGTTGAGTTCCTTCCATCTGACTTGATCAGGAGCAAAGCCAGATGATACCCAAGATCTGCTGGAAAAAATGGAAAGAACCACCAGTCAGATGTGAACAGCTACGAAAGAGGCCAGAGGACTTTAGAATGACTTGTTAAAACTGGCTTTTGGGACTTGGAGAGATGGCTCAGCAGTTAAGAGCGCTGGCTGATCTTCCAGAAGTCCTGAGTTCAAATCCCAGCTCCCAACCATCTATAACTGTAGTCCAAGGGATCCATTGCCCTCTTCTGGTGTGTAGATGTACACGCAGACAAGACATCCGTATACATAAAATACAGAAACAAATACATCTTAAAACTGGCTTTTGGCCTGGGCAGTGGTGGTGTACAACTTTAATCTCAGCACTCAGAAAGCAGAGGCAGGTAGACTTCTGAGTTTGAGGTCAGCCAGTCTGGTCTACAGAGCGTGTTCCAGGACAGCCAGGGCTACACAAAGAAACCTTGTCTTGAAAAACCAAACCAGCAAACAACAAGAAGTCCCTGGCTTTTGTTTTGTTTATTCGAGAGACGGTCTCGTGTAACCCAGGCTGCCCTGGAACTTTCTAAGTAGCTCAGGATAATCTTGAACTTCTGATCTTCCTCTGCCTAGAATTAAGGGCACGTGACACTGAAGGGTTAATGACCCATGCAATAAGGAACTTCAGAAGAACCGAGAAACTCCAGACTCAGCATGCTGATAAGAACACCTGTCTGGCAAGAAAGCCAATACAGTAATGAGAACATCTGCCAGCATTGCTGGGCCCTGAAACTACAAGGAAAAAAAATCTGTAGACAAAACTTCCCTCTCTCAACATTCCCTAAAGCCGGTTGCCTCCTGTGCTTGGGTACACAGTCTCCACTTCCCCTGAGAGGCTGCTTGCTTGCTTGCTTGCTTCTGATTAAAGCCTAATTCTGCTTCTGCAGAGGTGTGTATCTTTCTATCCATGTCGCCTGGATCAATCCGGATCTAACACCCACCAAGCCTGGGTTTATGTGGGGCAGGGCAGAGAGTGGGGAAGGACACGACCACGGGGAGTGGGGATCAAACCCAGAGCTTCGGGCATGATGGGCAAGTACTCTACCAACTGAGTCTCATCCCAGGCCAAACAGAGTTGTTTAGTGCCAGTAAATTTAGACTACTGTTTTGGAGTCTGTCCTGGAACTAGCTCTTGTAGACCAGGTTGGCCTCAAACTCACAAAGATCCGCCTGCCTCTGCCTCCCGAGTGCTGGGATTAAAGGGTGCGCCACTACTGCCCAGCAAAAGCTGACATTTCTATTCGTCAACAAATGAAGCCATCCCAGAGGCTTGAGGTACACCAACTCACACAAG
Organism: Microtus ochrogaster; assembly: GCF_000317375.1. NCBI lineage: Eukaryota > Metazoa > Chordata > Mammalia > Rodentia > Cricetidae > Microtus > Microtus ochrogaster. The sequence continues at coordinate 23,801,478 of NC_022030.1, forward strand.
ACCGCATGGCGCTCTGTGCGAAGCCTCAGGCAGCCTCCATGGTCCGGTTGCCAGCCACAGTTCTGGCTTTGCTTCTGGCTGAGCTCCACACAGCTGTAGGATTTTCTACGTGGAGGAAGGGGGCTTCCTGTCTAGAATGCACCCTTCCTTTCCCAGGCTCTGGCAGGCTGATTTTGGAATAAGCAAACGACTGCTTCTCGGATCATCTTTCGCTACACACAGAAAAAGGCACTGTAGGGCAGAGTGAAGTATTGGAAAGGAGGGATTTGAAGCCCAGGTAGTAGATGAGTCAAGTTAACCCTTTCTTTCCTCTACTTATCCCTGTCCTGGCTGTTCCTGGCATCTAGATGTCAGTGTCATTGCGGTGGTACTAGCCATCGACTTGGAAGCGCATTCTTAGAACCATAGCCTACAGCATAAACTGTACGAATGACTCTTTATGACGCGACCGGTCGTGGGTTCAGATCTCCCAGGGCCGGTGATGTCCGACTGCCCTCAAGTCCGGTGTTGGGTAGCCACCGGAGGCCGACGCCGATGGGATCCGGGCGGAGCCGAAGCCGGGCGGCTAGGCTAGACTAGACGCGTCGGGAGGAGCCGGCTGGCGGCACGTGACCGACCGCGGAGGCCGCGGCCCAGAAATAGCCCCGGCGACGGTTCCGCCCCGCAGCGGCCGAGAGCGCTGGGAGTCGGCTGGACGCAGGCTGGGCGCGGTGCGGCCCGGACGATGCTGCTGAGCCCCGGTCCGGCCCGGCCCAAAGCACATGATGGCGATACGGGAGCTCAAAGTGTGTCTTCTCGGGGTGAGTCCTGGCTCCAGCCGACGGGGATCCCCGCTCCCGCGCGCCTTTGTCCCCCGCGCCGCCTGGCCCCGGCGCGCTTCTTCCCGCGCCCCGCACCGGCCGCCGTGTCCCAGCTGCTCCCGAGCGTCTCCGACTGCTCCATTTGCACCCGCGCGTCGGGGAACCTTGGGCCTCTCCAGGTTGAGGGGTGGGCAGAGGGGAGGGCTGTCGAGGACCAGACGATAGAGGGTCCTGCAGTCCCTTGGGCCCCTAGGGCTTTCGTCTCCGCCACGGATGGTTCCCTCCCTGAGGAATGCTTAAGTTACTTTGTGGAGGCACTGGTATTCCTCTGCCTCCTGCGGGGGTGGGGTGGGTGACTGGTGGCAATTGCTTTATTCACTTAGAAAACAAGCCATCAAATCAGTCCTTCCTACTGAGGGTGGGAGAACAGGAGACTTGGCCCGACTGTAAAGCAGAAATGACGAACTATGTATGAACTGTGTGTCCAGTACACTTTTCCTGCCTTGGATGAACAGAAGCAGGACGACCCCCTCTCACACCCCCCAACGCTCTTCCCCTTTCAAAATGAATCTTTCTTAGTCCCAAGAAACAGAAACAGTCAGAAACAAAGAAAGAAACAGCATCTAACCTGTGCGACCCGCGGACCAGACAGACATCTCAACTTCAAGGGATTCAGTGTTTGGGAGTCATTTCCTTGGGGCTACCCACATTAAATTTCGGAAATCTTCCAAAATTAGAGCTGGTGTTAAGCCGTGTTTTCTGTAGCCTTTGGCGTCAGCACCACGTGTACAGCCCTTGAAGTTGGCAAAGTTGACTCTGCTAGGAAAAGTGTTTCCTAAATAGAAGAGCTGGACAGGGTAGGTCCGTATTCATTCTTCTCAATGACAAGCTAATGGGTCTGTCAAGATGGACGTGGAAGTGTATACAGGCCACGATTGTAGACTAGGATTGAATGTACCAAGGGTTTGTGGCTTCCTTCGTCTGGGTTCCGATGGATCCTTTGCTGAAAAGCCTTGGGAACTGACCCCACACTGTCCTCACCGCTCACCACCAGTTGCTGTATTTGTGGAGAATCCCATGGGGTCCGACAAAGGCCCTTTCTTCCCCTTTAGTGTTCAGCAAGGCCTCCCCAGGGCTCCTCACCCATGCAGGCTGCCTGGGATGCTGTTCTTGCCTTTCTCTCTGGAACTTCTGGTGTTATAACAACACAAGCTTCGTGTCTTCTGGGCTGTCCACTACCGTCTAGACTTAGAGTTCAAGAATCCATGGGAGAAAGGCCTTTGAAGATTCAAAAGGACTGTCAGGTTCCAAAGAAGGAAGCTTGGGTGTGTGGGGTGTGTCACAATTAAACTTGGAAAAAAAGATGAAACAGGAAACATTTTTGGCTCCTGGGGGTGGGTGACACTTTCTCTTTGCAACCTACTGAGGGGCACACTCATGGTCCCAAGACATCACCCTTAGCTTTAGTTTCAGTGTTTATAAGTCCTACCAGGAGAGTGACCAGGTGACAAGAGCTCAGAACCAGAAGTCAGAGGGCCTGGTCCACCTTCTGCATCAGGGTTTGGAAGGGCTGAATGAGTGGCTGAACTGTAGGATGAGTACATCATGCCCTTCTCTTTGAAGGTGGAGAGCTATACTGGATGGTCTCTTTAAGATATATGTGTGATACCGTTCCCTGATGCTCTGTGATGCTTGAGTAGATCATAGCAAGCCTGGCTTGAGGAGAGGCCAAGTGAAGAATCTCTCTCTCTCTCTTCCTCTCTCTCTTCCCCCTCCCCCCTCTCTCTTTTATCCCATCTCCACAAACAAGCAGTCTCCACCAGCTTCCTGGAGGCTGTGTTTTATCTTGATCTCTGTCTCTTTGCAACGGCCCTACAAGTAGGAATCTGAACTGGAGGTGGAGGAGTCTGTAACTGAGAAAGAATCTTTAGAAGTTTTGAAACTTCATTCGTACCATAGCACGTGGATATCCTCCTGATTTTGAAGGTAGTTGCACGTTTTAGTGTTCCTGAGGTCAGAAAATAGTCTGTTGCAAGGAGAGATAGATCTTGTCCATAGTGAGTACTAACTAGTCTTTAGGCTCCCTGGCTTGGCTGGTCCTTCTCTGGGCCAGGCTGAATTTCTAGCTGCTTATCTAAATAGACTGGTTCTTTCTATGAGGTGGTGTTTGAAGGAGGCCTATGGCCCTGTACTGTCTGAATTTGAGAGAGCCTCTGGGCCCTAAGATGGAGAGAGAATCAATGATGAGCCCTTTGGTCCTTTTAGGATTTTAGCAGGGATCCTAGGGACCTTCTGTTCTTTTTTTTTTGTTTTGTTTTGTTTTGTTTTTTGTTTTTCAGTGGCTTTGGAGCCTGTCCTGGAACTAGCTCTGTAGACCAGGCTGGTCTCGAACTCACAGAGATCCGCCTGCCTCTGCCTCCCGAGTGCTGGGATTAAAGGCGTGCGCCACCACCGCTCGGCTGGGACCTTCTGTTCTTATGGTGAGGGTCGTCTATTCCAGGTGAAGTACTGCATGTAGATGGCCCTCAGCTTCCTGATCTGTTTTGAAAGCTATGTCGCACCTCCCCGAAATCTTAGTATGATCAAGACCCTGCCAGCTTTACCCTCAGATATGTAGAAGGTGACAGAGTGTATTTACTATATAACAAAGCCTTACCGTTGCTGGAGAGGCTTAGTGGCTAGTCTGGGCTTGGCCTCTTGTTGGAAGACATGTTCCCTGCTCAAGGTACAGGCTGGGTTTTTTTGGATGGGTCCCTGCTGGTGACTCTTTGCTGTAGTCTCAAGCTCCTGCCCTTAGGTTGGAGGATTTATCTTCTGACATTAGGGTCATTGTGACAAGAAGCAGTGCGAGGGGGCCAGGAGGCATGGTCTCTTTACCTGTCCCTGTGCCTTCTAGAACGCTGGTGCTCCTACTTGGTGTGTCTGACTTTGTTTCTTTGAGTGCTCCAAGTTGGATTGGCATTGGCCTTTGGGACGTTCTCTGATAGCTTAGTGTATTGACTGGTTTTATGTCAGCTTGATACAAGCTAGAGTCTTCTGAGAGGAAGGGGCCTCTATTGAGAAAATGCCTGCCTAAGGTTCAGCGGTAGGGCATTTCTTAGTGATTGATCGGGGAGGCCCAGCCCACTGTGGGCTGGACTGGTAGTCGTGGGTCTGTAAGAAAGCAGGCTGAGCAAACTATGTAGAGCAAGCCAGTAAGCATCACCCTTTCATGGCCTCTGCATCAGCTCCTGCCTCCAGATTCCTGCCCTGTTTGAGTTCCTGTCCTGACCTCCTTTGGTGATGAATAAGTGATGTGGAAGTGTAAGCTGAATAAGCCCTTACCTCCCCAACTTGCTTTTTGGTTATGGTGTTTCATTGCTGCAATAGAAACCCTAAACACTTAGTGATCTCGAAAGTCAAGCGCTCGAGAACATCAAGTTTATTTATGTTTCCTGTTATACATTTGTGAGCTTCCCATGTTTAGGCCACATGGGACAGTGCAGCCAGTCTTTGAGAGTGCTCTTCCCTGGGGGCAGTGGGCACACTGTGGAAGCTAGCCATGGTCAGGGGCATGTTTGACCCCACTGGGCATTGGGCACACTGGAAGCTAGCCATGGTCAGGGGCAGGTTTGACCCCACTGGGCACTAGGCACATTGTGGAAGCTACCATGGTCAGGGGCGTGTTTGACCCCACTGGGCAGGGGTCTGTGGACCCTCAGGACCCAGTCAGTCACAGTTTTGCTAATAATGTGCCAAGCTATCACACTATGGAATCTGTACTAGTGTTACGAAACAGGATGCTTAAAAACAACATCCCCCCCCCCCATCGTACATTCTCAAACGCGAACAAAAACAGTATTGCAGCAGCTGTCTTAACCTCAAAGGTGAAAAGTTTCCCAGTACGAATTTTTCTCACACATTGGCATGTGGCAAGAGCAGAGATGGAGACAGAGAGGAGACAAGGAGGGGGAGGGGTAGCCTATTTCTTTTGGGCCTGTGTGCTTAAAAAACTGCTTCCGGATGGGATCCCAAAGAGGTTTGTATTTGTGCTTTGGTTGTCTTGACAACAATTTAGAGATGTCTGCTACTTCCTTAGCAGCTGAGTGAGTATTTAAAATACAACTGAGGGCTTCCCTGCTTCTGGTGAGGAGCAGTGGAAACTTCTCCCCGTGGCCTTTGTCAGTATCTCTGTGGTGTCTCACCAATGAGTATGTGCATACCCAGGATTTCCGGGAGGTGTCTGGGTGGTGGGAATGCAGATTTGTGCAGGGCTTGTCCAGGGAAGGGCTCTGTGAATCCAAGGGCATTAGGACCCGGAGTGGGCAGTCTTCTTTAACCACAAAGCTCAGCTCTTGGGAGGGGTGTGACATCAGATAACTACTCTGAGCTCTTGGCTACTGAGAGCATCCCATAGGGTCATCTGAGCATGTTGGGAGTTGCTGAGAAGTCATGCATGCATACTGTGTTAGAGTAGGTAGCTACAGTATCAGTCTGCTTTCTGTTTCTATGTAACAACATACCCAAGGCTGGAAACTTTGGGAAACAGTCTGGTTTATGGCTGTGGTAACTAAAGAGCCCCCAAACTATGGCTCTGGCCCTCCGATGGCATCAAATGTGTCTGGGATGAGAAATCAAAAATGGTAGAGACTCAGGGTGGTCAGTGGGAGAGAAGTTGTTTTGGGAGTGGAGCCCCCATTTCTCTCTCAAAGCCGTACAGTAAGGGGCTGCTCAAATCCTGTCCAATCAGTGTCCAGATCCCTCTTCTTCAGCTGCCCTTGTCTCTTACCTCACACTTTCCCTCAGTACATCATGGAACCATCCTGGCCTCACTCCATCAGTATGCTCTGTGGACGCCGCTTTCTGTCCTTGCTGCCTAGTGAGTGACTTCTCTACCTTGAATAGGCCAGAATTTACCTTACCAGCTTCCTCAAGTAGAGGCAGTACAGTCCTTCGCCTCAATAGGAACTCAAAACAGACCTCAGCAAGCAGCCTGTTCCTCACATGTCCTCGTGTCTGGGGAGATTATACTCAGGACCCATGTCACACGGCCACTGGCCCCTTCCTTATCTCCCTGTTCTGGTTCCATTCTGTTGCTGTGATTAACAGTGCTCTGACCAAAAGCAGTTTGGGGAAGAGAGGTTTTGTTTTTGTTTTTGTTTTTGTTTTTTTTTTTTGGCTTACACTTCTGGGTCAATCCATTATTGTCTCTTAGAAAAAAAAATCCAAAATCTTGCCTGGTGGAGGTGGCTACACCTTTAATCCCAGTGCTTGGGAGGCAGAGGTAGGCAAATCTCTGAGAGTTGGAGGCCAGCCTGATCTACAAAGTGAGTTCCAGGACAGCTGGGGATGTTACACAGAGAAGCCCTGTCTCAAACAAACAAACAAACAAACAAAACCAAAAAATATCCAAAATTTCTAATCTATGTGTTTCTTTAAAATAAAAAAATTAAACAAACACAAAAAGTAAATATTTCTAATCCCAAAATGGAAGAACCAAGGGCATAAGAATAATCACATAAAAGTTAAAGCCAGGTGTGGTGGCCACATATGTTTAATCCCAATACTCAGTAAGCAGAATCTTGTGAGTCTTTGTGAATTTGAGACCAGCTTGATGCACATAGTGAGTTCCAGGGCAACCAGGGCTCTGTGGACAGACCCTGTCTTCAAAAGCAAAACAAAACAAACACAAAAGCTTTACCAAAATCCATGTTCTGTAGTTCAGTGTCTAGCATCTGGAACTCACTTATGGTCTTCTGGGCTCTAAAAGGCTCTGGAAATTCTGCTTCTCCAGCTCTGCCATCGCACACTAAATAGCTTGTTTGGGTCAGGTTGGCTCCACAAAACCTGCTGTTGTCCTTGGCAGTCTTTCCCTGGCCATGGCAGTTCCAGCATTCTGGGGTCTCTTGTGCAACTGAGGCTGTACCTTACTTTGGGTTCCCATTGCTGTGATAAAACACCATGACCAAAAGGGAGGAAAGGGTTATTTTATCTTATACTTCTATCTCAAGGTCCATCACTGAGGGAAGTCAGGGGAGGAACTCAAGTCAGGAACCCAAAGCAGGAACTGAAGCAAAGGCAATGGAGGGGTGCTGCTTACTGGTTTGTCCTTCATACTTTGTGCAGCCTGCTTTCTTTGATATTCCAGAACCACCTGTGAGCTAGGCTCTCCAGCGTCAGTCATCAATCAAGGCAATACCCTGCAAACTTGCTATAGGCCAGTCTTATGGAGACATTTTCTCACTTGAGAATTCCTCTTCCCAAATGACTCCAGCTTGTGTCAAGTTGACAAAAAACTAGGCAGCACAATTGGCCCTTTGTCAACTTGACACACAAGCACATTGCTATTTATCTAGAATCTTTTCTTTCATATTTGTCCCCAAGATGGTGTGTTAATATTAATATCACAATATAAAACATTGAAACTTTTTAAAGTCCCATAGTCTTTAAAAATTCAAACACTTTAAAAGTTTAGTCTCTTTAAAAGTCTCAAGTCTTTCTAAAATATTCAGTTGGGTGCCAATTTGTTGTAAGGAGGCTGCTAGTTAGTTCCCAGCTGCTCAACCCCGAAATAACCACACAGAAACTGTATTAATTAAATCACTGCTTGGCCCATTAGCTCTAACTTTTTATTGGCTAACTCTTACATCTAAATTTAACCCATTTCTATTAATCTGTGTATTATCATGTGGCAGTGGCTTACCGGGTAAAGTTCCATCCAGTGTCTGTCTCTGGTGGGGCTACATGGCTTTTCCCTGACTCTGCCTCCTTTCTCCCAGCATTCAGTTTAATTTTCTCTACCTAGATCTACTCTGCCCTATTAGGCCAAGCCAGTCCTTCTTTATTCATTAACCAATAAAAGCAACACATAGACAGATGGACCTTCCACATCATAACCCCTTCTCTGTTTAAATAAAAAGGATGGTTTTAACTTTAACATAGGAAAACTACATACAACAAAACAGGCATCATCAAGCAAGAATTACAGTTACAATATTTATATCTACTTTATCTTTTATTATAACTAAGGAAAACTATAATTCTAACTATATATTCTTCAACTCCATTAAAGACTCTAGAAGGATATAATGTTACCTAAGTTAATAGAAAGTGTACTGTAAGCAACTTCCAAAACTCTAGAAATGACAGAGACATCTCATTGCCTGGACAGTCATCCAAAGTTTTTCTGTACTGTTGGGGCATCCATCTTCAGCCCACAGGCCTATAATATCCAGCAGACTTTTCCATGAAGCAGGAAACTTCAAGGACAGTTCCACCTATATGGGTAGTTTGTCAGTCACATTTTTCTATGTCCTGCAGAATGTCTGACAGACTCTTTCATGAAGCAGGACCCCCAAAAAATTGTCTCATTTTTAGTCAAGTTCAACAATCATTTCTCTGTGGGTCCTGCATGTCCAGTTCATACAGCATAGCATCAAGCAGTCCAGGAAAGAACAGTTTCTTGCTCAAATAACTAACCAACTCCACAGGGAGCCTCTTTGATGCCCATTAACCTCTTGAAGTAATTGGTGCTGCCAGGAGCAGTTGTGTCTCGTCATGAAAAGTCTTAAGCTCTTAAAACATTTTAAATGCCATATTCCATAGTCTTTGAAAGGTTTAAAGAATGCCTATCCATCTGAAATACATCTCTGTACATCTAAAAAATCTAACTAATATGACTACACAGATTGGAAAACACTGCTCTAGAGGAACAGAACCAATAGAATGACTATGTATCAAAAGATTTCTTAGATCGACTTGTGTGATGTGGCCCAAATAGTCTGACAATGACTGTCTCACATTGGAGAAGGTGAGAACTAGGTAGTTGTTCAGTCCATGTGTGCCTCAGTGGCCCTGATCTGTGTCAGAGGCCTGAGGGATCCTGGAGAGATACTGGTCTTCAGTCCATGTTGGAAACCTAAAGAACCTGTTTCTAACATTGTACAGGAATCAGCCGTGGAAACAACTGAGTAGCTGAACTGGACAGTGACGGCTGAGAGAACAAAGGAAGAGCTGGCACCTGGGTGCTGACGGAAAGTGCCGGTAGACTTATCGGGTGGAAGGGGTCATCCTACAACAGTTAAGGCATTGAAGATGTTCCCCCACAGGCACGCTTAGTTAAGGCTTTCTTCTAAAGTGAATAGATTGTGTCGAGTTGACAAAGCTAACCATCACAGAGGCGAACATTTTATTACGGAAGGGAAAAGAAATGACAGGTTCGGTATCCTTTGCCTGGCATGCTCGGGGACAAAGTAGTTCCTATTCTGGTGTTTTCAGATTTTGCAATATTTACAACAGCCCCTCCTTTCCTTCCTTCTGTTCCTTATTGTTTCTTTGTGCCTGTGCAATGTGTGTCTAAGTGTGGAAGTGCGTGTTTGTGTCACCGAGGGAGTGTGGAGGTCGGAGGACAACTTTCAGGAGTTGGTTCTTTGCTACCACCATGAATTCAAGGGATTGAATTTAGGCTTGGACAGCCCAGTACCCTCCCCTGTTGAGCCCTCTTGCTGGCCTTGACCCTTCATAGACTTTTTAAGATAGATCATCTTTAATTCAAATATCTGAAATTCAAGACACTTCAAGTTCTGAAACGTTCAGAGTGTCATCATAGTGCTTGAGATTTTGGACCATTTCAGATGCAAACTCTTTGGATTAGGGATGCTCTGTCTATGGTCTGTTCAAAGGTGGTATGTGTTATGTGTCCAAACAGGTGAGACGAGTGATTGATGCAGGAACCCAAGGAGACCTGGGAACATGGGAGGAGGTGCTTCAGTCTTGGTCAGGGACAGTGTGGCAGTGTTAGTCGCTTGCTTTTGCAGGAGTTGACTTTGCTTCTGTAGCTCTTGCCCTTGGCGTGGCTGCTGAGCTGCCAAGAGGGAGCTATGTCTATGGATACAACTGCCTTTCTCAGGGCTTAACTTGGTAAGGGGAATAAAGAAAAGAAAGGTGAGATTTACTGTCTAGTAACAGAATGGTAGAATCATATAAAATATGTCAGATTTTACCTGATATATTTCTGTGCTCGCGGTATGTGAGCATGCTGTTTTTATTTAACCTGGACTTTAGCTTTCCCTTCTTCTAGATCCCCTGAAGGTGGAGGGGAGACTCGGATTATCAGACAATTGAGGGCCGGCAGGAGGGTGGGCTGAAGACAAGGCACGTCACTTAGACTTCCCTTGTGGTGACAAAATACTTGAGAGAAACAACCTTGGGAGGTAGGAGTGGTCTTGGCACACTGCTCCGAAGTCTGCAGTGAAGCGAACATCATGGCCGAGAGGGCATAGATGAGCCAGGCTGTTCGCTTCAGAGTGACCACGACCCAGAGCGAGACAGATATGGAGGGGGGTGTGCAGCAGCATGGAGCCTCCAAAGACCTCCTGCGGAGGAAATGGGTGACATGTGGCAATGGCTGGGTTCTTAGTGGAATTGACAGGGAAAGTGGTAACACTGGGAGGTGACACTGGGTCAGAGGGCCTTGGAGTGAGAGCTCTGCCTCTGTGTGGTGTGAGGTGACAGGCTTGGCCTCACCAGGACAAAGGCTCTCCATGGTGACAGCCGGAAGGATGTTTTTATCCCTGCAGGCCTTACTAGGCCACTGTTCCATGATTGACTGTCCTCAAAGGTCAAAGTGGGGTCTAGCAAAGACTTAAGTCCACGGATATGATCTCAAAGATAGGCAGATTTGTGAGTATGCTCTTTCTGTTCCTGTGTGCCTTTCCCTCCTTCCCTCCCTCTCTTCCTTCTTCCTTCCTGCCTTCCCCCTCTCTCCTTCCCCCTCCTTCCCTCCCTCTCTTCCTTCCTCTTCTCCTCCCTCCCTCCCCCTTCCTACCTCTCCTCTTCCGTCCCTTCTTTCCTCCCTCCCTCCTCCTTCCTCGCCTCTTCCCTCCCTCTCTCCCTCCTCCTTCCTTCCCTCCCTCCTCCTTCCCTCCTTCCCTCCCTTTCTTCCTTCCCTTTCTCCTCATTCAGCAGCAGATTGAACCCAGGGCCTTCCTTGTACACGAACTCTGCCACTGAGCTACACTCCCAACTCCAGTGTGGTGACTTGAGAAAAAGAAATAAAATTCCATCCTAGATCTTCCATGTGGCCATCTTTTAATAGAGCTCTGTGCTGCGACTCTCAGGCCTGTTTAGACTGGCATATGAAGAGAAGAGGCAGAGTTAGTGTGGCATTCTCCCCCTCCCCCACAGCACAGATCTAGTGTCTGACAGGTGCCACAGGTACTGGCCGAGTGCCTGCCGTGCGCTGTGAACCATTGCAGAGATGAAAAAGGTATCCTGACTGCCTCACAGAGCTGACAGCCTAGGAGACACAAGGCCAACTAGGAACGCCAGAAAAAAAGGAAGCAGGAAAGACCACTGGTGGTGGTGGAGGGTGTGGTCTTAGGAACCACTAGCAGATTTGCAGCCAGATTGTGAGCGTGCGAGTGTGTGTGTGTGTGTGTGTGTGTGTGTGTGAACTGTCGAATGTTTTCACAGTGAGCAGTGACACAGTTGGACTCACCCTTTATGAGGATCATCTCAGCCATCTTGCTTTGGGTGATCCACCAAAGTATGCAAGAGTCTGAGAGGTGAGGGTGACTTCCGAGTGTGCTAGCCAGGCGGGAATCCCACTCCAGCTGAGTTTTGAAACAGAAGATGGCGAGTATCTTGGATAGACTGTGGAGTACGGGCACACGTGACACCAGAGGCACGTCAGCTTTGGAATGTAGCGACAGCAGAGCTAAGTCCTTCATCGCAGGGAACTTATGTTAAGGGGATATCTTTGGCTTTAGAGCTTACTCTGCATCCAGTCACCACCAGTTTCACTTTCACAGTCAAGTCGATAATGTTTATACAGGGCTCCACAGTTTTCCCTTTAAGAAAGTCAACATGGAGGCGGTGGCGGGAAGAGACAGAAATCTTTAATAGATAGATAGATAGATAGATAGATAGATAGATAGATAGATAGATAGATAGATAGATAGATAGATAGATAGATAGAAAGAAAAAAGTCAACATTGAAAGAACCGGATAAGTCCTGCATTGACTGTGAGGCTGGGCTGTGGGTTAATGAATGCATTTGGTCTCTGACTGGGGACTGTGGATGGGGCAGGCTGTGCTTCTGTGGCGCACAGGTAGGAAGCACAGGTCTCTTCTGAGGATGCTCAGTGTGTCAGGTCAGGGAGCTGTTGGAGATGACACAGCTGATCGCACCTTTTGTCATGCTTAGGGCCCACCAAGGGATGCTTGGAACCATCCTGTGGAAGTGGGCTGAGGTTGGGCCACATCGTTTTCTGCTATTATCTACAAAGACGACCGTGAAAATCCTAGATACACACATTGGTCTCCAGGGACCGTTGAGCAGGGTCTCTCTACTGACTGCCATAGAACCTCCCTGCCCAGGGAGCCTCGTCAGCAGCCTTGTTATCCGTGTTACTACGTGGATCTGGCTGCCTCCTGTGTCAAAGTAAAGCAGAGAGTGCATTAGGCTTCATTCATAAAAAGCGTTTTCTTAAGATGAATAATTTAAGCGTGTTCCAAAGCAATTCATTTTTATAAGGAACTATTAATAAACAATTTTTCCAAGTCCTCTTAAAAGACTAATTAGATTATTTTTATACCCCACCTCGTAAGCTATCCTTAATAAGAGGACTTAAGGTGTAATAATATACATTGAGATTAATGTTAATTTTAATGTCATCGGATTTATAACCAAAATGTGAATGTTCTAACGATTGAGCTGTCATGCCATATGACCACTTTTTGTGTGAATCACGCATGATTTGCTTTGGGGCGTTGCATCTGACTGGTTCAGCATGGCTGTGTCACCTGAGATGTGCCCATCCTAATTCACGGTTATGGACAAAGTTAGCACACATAGTACTAATTTTGTCCATGATGCCTTCTTTAATAAAAATATCTATGGATGAATCAGGCCCGTAATTCCGGTGACCTAAGCAGGAGGATAACATATTCAAGGTCCGACAGAACTGCAAAGTAAGTTTAGAGCCAGCCTGGGCAACTTAGAGAGACCCTGTGTCGAAACAAAAGGTAACACAAAAGGCTTGGGGATGTGGCCCAGTGGTAGATGTAGCCCATGCCTACAGTGTGTGAGGCCCTGGGTTTGGTCCCCACTACAGCCCCTCCCCCACAAACAATTGTGGAGGAAAACCAGCAATTCTAAACTGGCAAACACAATAAGAGTCTGCCACGGTTCTCACACGGGTCTTGGCCGTGCTGGTGTGAAGGAACTACACACAGCCTTGGGTTGAAGCCAGAAGTTGTTCTTTTCTTTCCCACTCATTGGAACCCTCAAGAATGTAAATAAGTACGTCAGTTTATATCCTTGATGAGTCTGTAATGGCTGCAGGCTGTGAAGGAAAGGTACCATGCCCACAGCCAGAGCAGCCGACACAAGCTGAGCGCATCTCAGGTTCTGTGCTGAGCTTTGGTGGCCTGTTGTTGCAGGACCTGGGGTCCTGTGGGCTGAGTGCCCTCAGATGGGCCGTGACTTGCAGTTTCTGTGTGCCAGAGAAGCTTTATCACACACATTCCCAGTGTCCAGGCAGGGCTAGTCAACCAGGCATCTTTTTTCTTAGCCTTTAATCCCAGCACTCGGGAGGCAGAGGCAGACAGATCTCTGTGAGTTCGAGGCCAGCCTGGTCTACAGAGTGAGTTCCAGGACATCCAGCGGTACACAGTGAAACCCTGTCTCTAAAACAACAACAACAACCAAACTTAGTGAGGACAGTCTTGGATGGTCTAGAACTAGAACGCATTGTCTTCCTGCTTCAACCTGGCAAGTGCTTGGATTTAGGCAGGTCCTACCCACTTTGCGGCCATGTTTAATCTCTCCAGAATAGGGACTGTGGGGGAAATTTCTATTATCATGCCCGTTTTACTGAAGGGAAACTAAAGCTCAAAGCTATATACTGTCGATTGCCTTGACGGGTTACCTCGTCTAGGGTTAGTAACTGTCTGGCAGTTCAGTTATTCCAGGGTCCTGGAGAGGCACTATGTAAGATAAATGGGCTAGAAGAGAAGAAGGAGGCCATGCTACATTTGTCAGAACCTCCGTTTATTAGAGATGGGGTACAGCTTTATATATGGTAAGGAGTTGGGGGATGGGCACAGGGGCCTGAGCTCTTGCCACGTGGTTCACGTTGGTCACGTAGAGGTTACCTTCGGTCAGGTCACTGTAGGCCAAGAAGTCGTGAGTTGCCACACCTAGTTCCCTAGATAGTTTGGAATGTGGGGTGGGTTCTGCTAACAGATAGCTCTCCATCCGCCAATTTGGGTGTGGGGTAGGCTCTGTCAATAGAACGATTCCTAACACAATTAGGGGTGTGGGGTTCTCTGTAGACTCCCCAGGGTGATGGTTCCTGCAATGATTTTAGGAGGAAAATGGCTCCCAACAATATACCACGCATAAGGATGCTCCATTGATAAACGATGTTTCAGCTGCGCTGTGGTGGTGCACACCTTTAACACCAGCACTCAGGAGGCAGCCGCAGGTGGATCTCTTGAGTTCCAGGACAACCAGGGCTACAGGGAGACCTTATTTTAAAAACAAACCAACAGAAATACGAAGCTTTAAAAAGCTTCGTGTTTCTGTTTTATCTGCTTTGGTGTTTTGCCATGGCTGTAGGGTCCCCTGGAACTGGAGTTACAGACAGTTGTGAGCTGCCATGTGGGTGCTGGGATTTGAACCCGGGGCCTCTGGAACAGTGGTCAGTGCTCTGAACTGCTGAGTCAGCCCTCCATCCTTGATTTTTTTTTTTTTTTACAAGTGTGTATGTGTCTTGGGACTGAGATGTAACTCAGTGATGTAACTCAGAGTACTTGCTAAAAATGCTCCAAGTGTTTGGTGCCCAGCACTGCAGGGAGAAATAAAAAGAGGCAGGAGTGTGTCGGAGTGTTCTGTCGCTGCTGCAAGATATTATTGGCTGAAGCAGCATTACAGCTTACTGCTCAGGTGGAAGCTTCACCCCAGCCCCTGGCATCCATATCCCCAAAGAGTCTGGAATGTTCTGGTGGAAGTTTCACCACAAGCACCTTCCCCAATTTCTCTCCAAACCCTGTCACATCTCAGAAAGCCTACCAAATGATGCCCCTCCCCAAAGATGCTCAGGACCACTCCCACAGGATGTTTAAACTGCCCTCCGGAAAAACGTTTAGACTGGCCTGATTCTCTGGTCTCTCTTTTCTATCTCCTCTCTAAGGGGTTAGAAAATCATCTGGGAGC
>NC_022030.1:23817219-23818740 GCF_000317375.1 Microtus ochrogaster
CATTATGGTGCTGAGCTGCTCCGAAAGTGCAGTAAGCACTCTTAACTGCAGAACAACCTCTCCAGCCCCTGTCAGTTTTGTTCTTTGAGAGGTCAAGATGATAGTTCCTTAATTCTGAGCACGCGTGACACGTGAAAAGGTCAGGGGCATTATTGGGTGGGGTCCAATCTTGAGAATAGTTAAGAGGATCTGGTGTATCCGGAATAGGTCTGACCTGGGGGGCGGGGCTAGCCACAGGCCCCAGGTCACGATGGGCTGCTCTTGCACATGCGGGTGTGCCCTTGCTGTTGGTCTTCACTGCTGTGGCAGGCTTTGTCTCTGATGAACAGGTGTGTGAGGTAGAGGCTATGCTGGGGCATAACCGTGTTCTTTTGGGCTATTTTACATCTCACAGCTCCCTTACTAGGAAGTAACCAACCCTGTGACATTAGGTCATCTCCCTTCAGTTCCTCATGGGCTGCCCAGAAGCACTGTCATTTGGTCCAGGAAATGTCAGCTTTCAAAACTGGACATCAAGCAGGACGACTGGACCGCTGGGGTGGGCCTGTTAGATTTAGAGGGACTTGATCTGCTGTGGCAGTCATGTAAGTTTAGCTGCCAGGATGGTCAGTGGGAGGTGGATGAGCCCAGGGTTGGGAGTAGGGGTGGAGGAAGACTGGGCACCTACTGACTAGCAAGCATCACTTCTGGGGGACTCGGTTTCCTTATTTGTAAAATGCCAACACTTCTGCATTCATTCGTTTTTCTTCTCTGTGACAAAATGCACGACATAAACAGTGTGCAAGGGGTGCAGGGTTTACTTTTGTCCACAGGTGAGAGGGTTCAGTCCATCATGTTGGGGAAAGCGTGGTGACTGGCATGGGCTGGATCTGTGACTGCAGGAGTTCGCGGTGGCTGGTCTTGTCTTAGGAATAAACCGAAAGCAGAAAAAACTGACTAGAATTGCGAGTCTGTGACCTAAGACCAGTGTGACCCAAGGCTAGTCCTCCATGGGGCACTTCTCAGCCTGGCCTTACCTTTTAGCAATTCTGCAGCCTCCCTAAATAGTGCCCCTAGCTGGGGGCCACGTGTTAGCATATGAACCTCTAGCGGATATATTCCACATTCGTGCTAACGGGCACCTTGCCTGGCATGCCACTCTGGAAAACTTTTCCAACCAGCTTCTTCCCCTAAGTCCATTTTACAGCCCAGTAGCCTTAAGGCTTAAAGGATTTTAAATGGCTCCTTTCCACAAGGGACTCCTGATGGAGAGGCGCAAGGAACATCTTTTGGTTGAGTATGTGAATACTGAAGGGCTTCATGATTTCCTTCAGCTGACCAAGTTTATGACATGTTCTGTACATTTCTAGATCGAAGTCTAACAGCAAAGTGCACAGATTAAGTTGGACCCACTACGATCTTGCACAAAGACCTATGCAGACGCTTGGATTAAGAGGTTGAATATTGTCTGCTCCCCACTCTCCCTTCCAGGCATTACCATTCACAGAAAAGTAACGCCACCCTGGGAATTTTATTTTATTT
>NC_022030.1:23819920-23821083 GCF_000317375.1 Microtus ochrogaster
GTCTTTTTTTTTTAATATTTATTTATTTATTATGGACATACTATTCTGTTTGCATATATGTCTGTAGGCCAGAAGAGGACACCAGACCTCATTACAGATGGTTGTGAGCCACCATGTGGTTGCTGGGAATCGAACTCGTGTCCTTTGGAAGAGCATGCAATTCTCTTAACCACTGAGCCATCTCTTCAGCCCCCCCTTCTCTTTTTCTTTTCTTTTTTATTATTTTTTTTTTTTAGGACAGGGTTTCTCTGTGTAGCCCTGCTGTCCCAGAACTTGCTCTGTAGACCAAGCTGTCCTCAAACTCACAGAGATCCTTCTGCCTCTGCCTCACAAGTGCTGGGATTAAAGGCATGCATCACCACTGCTGGGCTTATTGTACCTGGATCTTAATGGACATGTATGAACTGTATTTGTAGCATGATTTCTAGAAATAGAACACCTCAAAATTATCTTTTAAAGATGTTGCAAAAATAACCATTAACTACTATGCCAATTGACATTTCCCATAAGGGCTTTGACTTTCTGTACTTTAACCCATATAGATATCACCAGACTTTAAAACTGTAGAATAAAAATTTAAAAATATAATGTTTATTTTTCATGTGCTTATTGAGCTATATTTTCCATACCCTTTGTGATGCTCTGCAATATATATTTGATATTTTTTTCCTGGCTCCTGGAAGCCAGTTACTTGGGATTTTCAGAGTGATAAATGCCTTGTATAAGAGGCGACTGGTGGCTGGCATCTTCTAGATGGCTCAGGATAGGGGCTGATCATCTGGAAGGCCAGGAGAACGCTGTTGAACTGTTCCCCTCGGCTCCACCCCAGCCTCCCCTGGGAGCAGAACTGAAGTCCTAACTGACCACCAATGATGGAGCCAGTTATGCCTGCATGATGAAGCTGCTCTCTAAACCTAAAAGCAGTGCAGGGCACATAGTGCCTGGACAGACTTCCAGAGAAGTGCTGGAACCTCCTTACCCCTTTTCTCATTCCTCACCCTGCACATCTCTCATGACAAACCAATAAGCACGTTTCCCCAAGTCCTGTGAACTGTTTAAGTAAATTAATCAAAGCTGAGTAAGAAGTTGTGGGACCTTGCTTTATAGTCCTCCAATCAGAAGCAAAGTTTAAAAACAAATAACAACTGGGCAGTGGTGGTGCA
>NC_022030.1:23822473-23836991 GCF_000317375.1 Microtus ochrogaster
ACCAGACTGGCCTCGAACTCACTGAGGAATTAAAGGTGTGCGCCACCACCGTGCAGCTAATTTCTTTCAGTTGTATTTTTAGAGACACATTGAACTTCATTCTGTTTTAGACAGCCTGGTTACAGAATTGTGGAAATTCAAACTGTGACTCCCATTTCCTGATAACCAGCATCCTCCAGAAGAGTGGATGAAGTGACGCACAGATGTTATCCAAGGGTTTAGGGCTGGTGCGTTTCGAGTCTGAGATGCCCAGGGAGATGGTATTGCCACTCAGTAGCTGATTTTTGTTGGAGAGAAGGAGGAAGTCTCCAACCTTACTATCTGTGGCCCGAGTTTGTGAACTCCAAGATAACAGCACCGGAATCCGACAGCTCCACTTGACCTCACCGGAAATGAGATCGCAACCACAGGGAGGGTGGATGTTTGTCAGTCCGGAATCTGTTGCCTTTGTGTTGATATCTTCTCGTTCCCCAGCAGTAGCTCCAGATGGCTCTTCTTCTCTCTGGGCAGGTTAGCATTTAGGATTGTCAGGCTATCCCAAATGCTTTCATTCTCTGATTTTTCTTCCAGTTGAGAAATTCTTTTGACAAAGAATAATTTATTCCTTTTACTGGGACACCGGGTGACAGGTGACCAACTGTCTCAGCAACTGGGTCTTTCAAAAGTTTCTCGTGAAGTGGCTTCTGTGGGGCCATGTAAAAGTGAGGTCCTTCCTGGGAGTAGTTTTTTTTTTCCTTCTTCTTCTTCTTTTTTTTTTGACATTTTAATTTTCAGTATTAGGAATTGAGCCTAGGGTTTTGCATACTCTAGGAAAGCACCCTAACTCCCATCTACCCCAGCCATGTTTATGTGTATGTATAAATGTATGTCTTTAGATTAGATTCCACAGCCTGGTCAGAGAAAGATTCAAATCCCAAACCCCAAGTTTCTACCAGATGGATGTGGTGTGTGTGTGTGTGTGTGTGTGTGTGTGTGTGTGTGTGTGTGTATGCTGTGAGAGGCCAGCCGTCAATGTTGATGTCTGCCTCTACCTCTCTCCGTCTTATTTTCTGAGCCAGGTTCTCTCACTGAACCTGGAGTGCACAGATGTGGCCAGACTACTTGGCTATTGAACTCCTGGGTTCCATCCACCCACCACTGTGCCTGGCAGCTTTTTTTGGTGACTGATCCAAATTCAGGTCCTCTCGCTTGTGAGGCAGGTACTCTACTGACCCAGCCGCTTCCCCATCCTCCTCAGACTGCTTTTGAATCATCATAGGGGAAACCAGAAGCTAGCTTAGGAGAAGCCCTCCTGTGTGTAGTGTGTCGAGTGTGAATGCAAAAGATCCCCAATCCCACGGATCGCTGCAGTCCTGTCCCCCGTCTCCTTTATCTCCTGTCTCTAGGAAGACCAGCTTGTCTCTGAGCTCGCCTGGCTCGGGTTTGGGGATGTGCTTAGGCTGGCGGTCGGAAGGAGGAACCGCTAACCGGATGGTTTGGCCAGCAGGAGGCTGAAGTGTCACTCACTCTGTCTTCCCTCTGTCCAGAGTGCTTCCTCAGTGGGACAGGACTGTCCCTGTAAACCAATGACATAGTCCAGCCTGGAGGGATAGTAGTGACCAGCTGACAGGCTCCTCCGTTGAGCATGCTCAGTAATGATATCTGGTTCCCCATCAGCCTTGTTAGCAAGGTAAGGTATTAGCATTTGGTGCTTGGTGGAGCATGGGTCTCACATCCAAGCCTGTAATGGATGCGGCACTGGAGGGGCTAACACCAAGTATAGGCTGGGGTGGTTCCCATGTCTGAAATGTTCTGGTCACCGCATTTTGGTCAGTGGCAGGAAAGTGTACAGAATGGCAGGCTGCACTGTTCCCGCTCCCCCGTGCCCCCAGCACTTTCTGTGCTGGACTCCCTAATTCCCCCTCAGGGTGATTCGGAATCCCCCCCCCCCAGGGTGGTGAGTTCAGAACTTGTTAAGTCGGGAGGACTGAGTCTAAAATTGGGAATACACCGGGCTTCCCAACAGTATATTCTATCTTAGGGGATCGTAGGTACTAAGTCCGTTATTTTCTTAGAATGCTAGACAGAGGGGGGTCACTGCTGACACCAGGACAGAGCCTTAAACCCAAGGTGGATGACCGTGGTGCAGGGTTGCCACCCAGACTCCCACTGGCCTCCAAGGAGGTAGCCCTTCCTGTCCCTAGACCTGTGTCAGCATTAACAGGCACTCCAGAAGCCCAGGCTCACCCTCAAGTTCCGATTCTTACTCTCTGCACAGAGTGCCAAGTGTAATCTCAAGTCTCACTCCGTTTTTCTGTGTCCCAGAGAAACACATGGGACCATGGTCTGCTTCCCGCCCCAATCTTGTTTCTCTGCTCTGCTGGTTGCTTCCTGCATCCTTGGGCACCATCTCCCGTCCTTCTGCAGCTTGCCTCTGTCAGTTCATCTCCAGGCCTGGGCCCATCCGCCTCTTACAGACAGAGAGCCTTCATGTTGTGCTTTTCAGTGTTTCTCTAGAGAAATAAGGCCATTAAAGTTTGGAGCAATGTTTATTTGAAAGAATAAGCTAGAAAAGATATTCCAAAACATAGTTTGGAGGGGTGTGGAGGGTAATAAAGTTGTTATTAAAAGTTACATAAACATATAAATAAAAGCAAATTTCTACATGGGTTCAGGGTGTACTGGTAGCGTGTTCATCCAATATGTTCAGGGCCCGTGTTTGAGCCCCATCATCATCATCGTTATCATCATCATCATCAACAACAACAACACAATTCTGTTTCTAGTACTCCTGTTGCAGAAGTTAATTTGGCTGGCATCTGGATTTTGCTGGTATGGGCCTAATTTTTTTTTTCTTTTTTCTTTCGAGTCAGGGTTTCTCTGTGTTACGGCCCTGGCTGTCCTGGAACTCACTTTGTAGACCAGGCTGGCTGTGAACTCACAGAGATCCACCTGCCTGTCTCTGCCTCCTAAGTGCTAGGATTAAAGGCGTGCGCCACCACTGCCTGGTCCAAATTCTAACTGAAAAGAGAATTATCTAAAAGCAAGGAGGGGAGACATGTGTTGTTAGATGGAAATGGATTGGTGTGTTGCCAGGTTAGTGCCCATGCTGAGCAGCACACTGGGGCCCCGGAGAATAATAAGAAGTTCGTTCTTAATGTGCTGGCAATGCACGAGTGTCCCTGCTTTGTTTTATCAGAGCCGGTGAAGAGGAATATGGAGAGGGCTCATTGCTCTTTCAATGGAGGAAGCTTACTTTAGCTGGAAAGGAAGCACTGGTTGTTGTCTCTAATCCTGAACAATCATGAAGGGAAGGCTTCCTGGCTAGTTTCCCGAGCCACACAGAGAGCTGTTCATAGAGTGCTTCAGAAGTGTCTTGGGAGAGGGCTCTCCTTCCTGCCTACTAACCCCATCTTGTCCAGAGTGACCAGGCTGGCGCAGTACAACATCTGCATTATACAGACCATCAAATCGGTATGACAAAGGTGACTGTGCTTCCCTGGAATGCTCACCTCAGAGGGAAACAGATCTTGCTTCCTTCAGATCCCTTCTGACCAGAAACAAAAAGCCTTGAACCCTTCTTCTGCGTCTGTGATTTGAGCAGATGACCAGAGGGTCTGAATGTGCCCTGGGAACAGCCTCTGAGGAGCTGAGATGGAGTGGGGGGGTTGGGGGATGCAGTTGTATGGGATAGGCAGTGGGCCCAGGTTTTATGTGTTGGGTGAACTTCCCTTGACAACCTGAAAGCGTGATGTGATTTTGGCTATGACCACGGTTCATATAGGCAGCCCAATGCTCCAGTTCTCTGATACCTTGTGAGAATCTCTATTTTGCTTTTGAGGTGTTGGGGAGTGAGCCCAGAGGCTCTTCAGGGGCCGCCAACATTGTGAGTGAAGGGGCACAGTCATCTGTGACGGAAGTACTTCTAAAAGTCTAGCAGCATCATGTCACGATGTGGCCTTGGCTCCCCTGCCAGCTTCTAACCAGCTAGTTTGCAGGCAATAATGAAGTCACACCAGCCCAGGCCTCTGTGGTAGAGGCTTCTATGCCTCTTGCCTCTAGAAGCCCTGTGGCTGAGCCTGCGAGCTGCCCTTTGAGCAGATCTCTCATTGATCAGAAGGCTTGTGTCTGAACACGCTGGGCATGTCTTTATTCTCTCTAGCCCGGTTTCTTTAAAAAAGGCAACCCTTCTGCTCGCTTGCCCATCTTGCTGTAAGGATTCAGCATGGTCTTGGCCAACGTGAGAATATCTTCCTTTGATTGTAGCAAGGAACTGTAGCTTCAGAAGCTCACTGCCCACTGACGCCCACGCCCTTCTCGTGCCTTTCTCGCTGGTTAGACTATTCAGGCTGGCGATGGCCGAGGCCTCCCTCTGAGTGACACTCCTGCCACCTTGTACTACAGCTCTGAATCCTCTCTGATGACCACTTCTGATTGGTGGAACTAAAATTTTTCAGTGAGTGAATTTGTTTTTGTTCAGTTGTAAGTCCTGGGATAACTCCGCTCATGGAAATAGTGGCGCTGTCTCAGGTTTCTACGGCCATGATAAAGACCAGGGTCAAGTGACTTGCGATGAAACAGTGTAGTTGGCTTACATGTCCCAGGGTAGAGTTCACTGAAGAAACCTAAGCTGGGAAGTCAAGCAGGAACTTAAGGCAGGAACTGGTGCAGAGGCCATGGAGGAACAATTGCTTCCTGGCTTACTTACCCCGCTTTCTTATACAAGCCAGGACCACCTGCCCCAGGGTGGTACTAGCCCATGGTGGGCTGGGCCCTCCCACGTCAATCATTAACCAAGAAAATGTCCCACAGACCTGCCAGGATAAAGGAGGCATTTTCCCCATCTGAAACTCCTCCTCCCTGAGGGCCCTCGCTTGTGTTAAGTTGACAAAATCCTAACCAACACAGACATCTTGAGGTTTGGGGGCAAATATTTCTTGGTTGAGTTACTGTATGTAGCCTGTATCCAAGTTGACCCAGTGAATGCTTGTTAATAATGAGATTGACCAAAGGCCAGGGGGTTGTAACTGAGCTGGAAATCCTTCAGACTATAGCAGTCATGATTCACTGAGTAAATGTAGAACTCCCACAGTAAATTTACAGCCTTTATCTAACGCTCAAAAATGCTTAAGTGCCAATTAGGTAAAAGACACAGGGCATATTATTTTTGTCTCAAAATATGTATTATCTGTAGTTTCTTCTTTAAAATAGCTGTTTGACTTTATTACATATTTACCTGTAAATGGCTTAGGTCCTGATTCTAAGGCCACAACAACAGATTTACGTGTCTAGCAGAGAATGGGTTAATTAGCTTTGGACTGGGTACTAAGGTGACTTTCTCAGCTTTGTGGGTAGTGCAGGGGTGAGGTGTCTTGCAACCATGACAAGGGTCAGGCACATAGAGATTCAAATCAAATGCCATAAAAGGCGCAGTTCCATATGTCAGTGCAATGCTGTCGCAATCCTTTCTGTCCATAGGGGAGTCTGTCTAGTTCAGTTTAAGGCCAGCATCAGTCACGCCTCTAAAGTAGTAAGTACATATGCATACACTATATAATACCATATGTGGTATATGATAATATGTAGTATAGTGATATAAATCCCTTTACTTAGGTTGTAGTAGAGGCTGTGTGAAGAGAGAAAGGTATCTATAATTCAATATGCAATGTTTTTGTTTGTGAAATATGTTTGCTTTTCCATTGGGTGCTCGGTTTGGGGCAGGTAAACAATGCCACTACTTGCATTACTACTAATGGGCAAATTACTGCCGTCTCCACTGTAGGTCTTCCACAGAAATGTTGTCCCGAGGGCAAGCACACATGTTTATTATTCTGGTCATGGTCTAGCACCAGGTGTTAAAGACAATCATTCATGGCTTGGTAATAGGTTGTCACCAAGGCAGAAAATTGCGAGCCAAACCAAATTGTCCTATGCTGATTACACAATCTCAAGTCATTATGGTTGGTGATGTTCGGAGGGGCAGAACCGCTCTGCAACGAAGAAACACGGCAGAGGTCTCTAAATGGGTCAGACGGTTCTAACAGATACCCTGCCCCCTCCTGCTTCTTTTAATGAAAAGCTCCTGTGACTGAGTGGTCATAAAAAGAGTTTTGTCTAACGGACAGGACAGGATTACCAAGCGCATGGTCCTGGCAGGCACCCAGCCTGCTAATATTTAAATGATGCTCACTGTTAGCTGTTGTGACAGCCTACGGAGCCTTTCATGAAAAGAGGCACAGTTGCTTAGGGGGGTGCTAGTGTAACCTGGAAGGTGATAGCCAGAACACTTCCCCTGGCCCATTCCTGTTAGGAGATGGCAGTCTACTAAGTGTGGACGGATGAGATGGTATTGGGAAATACGTATTTGGTCTTCATCTCTGTGTCCTGACGCAACTAGAATTTAGGGTTCTTGGAAGACTTGTAGTCCGTCTCCAGAATGTTCAGTGCCAATAAGAAGCCTTTCTCAGCAAAGACCAAGGCGAGATGAGGGGACTTTTTCAGTCCCGCACATAACCTCTGGGGAGAGGGCCTGATGGTTGATTTAATCAGGTTTAATCAGGCATGCCTGTGCTAAGTGCATTATTGTCTCCCTAAAGGTTCAAAGGGCAAGATTGGAGTGCTCGAAGACAGATGAACTTGTGGAGTTTCCTGGAGGGTGGGGCATTCAGAGAGGATATGGTAGCTAGCACTGAGTCCTATCCCCATTCCCTCCCCTTCTGTGCTTTTGCACTGTCATCTTTCTAATGTCTATATTGACTGGAAAACACATTTGAGTTCTGTTGGCAGGGGAATCAAATTTGAGGGGGGTGTCATTGGAACCCCATAGATTTGTAGCTATTTGGTCAGAAGTACATCTAGAACAGAGGGGTACTCTCTGAACCGGGCTCTCAGCCTGAGGGTGTGAGGTGGTCTCTGGGTAGATGGAGACGGAGCCCTCAGCCTGAGGGTGTGAGGTGGTCTCTGGGGAGATGGAAACCGAGCCCTCAGCCAGAGGGTGTGAGGCGGTCTCTGGGGAGATGGAGACAGAGCCCTCAGCTGGAGGGTGTGAGGTGGTCTCTGGGGAGATGGAGACTGAGCCCTCAGCCTCAGGGTGTGAGGTGGTCTCTGGGGAGATGGAGACCGAGCCCTCAGTCGGAGGGTGTGAAGTGGTCTCTGGGTGGATGGCATCAGAACAGAGCTAATTACTGGAAAACAGCCTGTAGTTACCTGGTGTTTTGAGGAAACCAGCCCGTACAGTGCTTGGTGTGTGCAGGGAGAATCATACATGTGTGGACACAAAAATGGTCTATGTTATGGCAGTATTATATGGTAGGAAAATTAAGGAAGAAAAAAATAACCTTTCTAATCTACTGAGACAGCATTATTTCCAAATAGGACATTGGGAAGATATTGACCTTTAAAAAATGGATTGTAATGCCTGCTATAATGCCATGCTATGTAAACAAAGGCTATAAATATGAATTTTCCTGCTGTAAGGATTTGTGAGTCAGGCTTGGTGACTTAGAGCACTTACGAGGCTAAGACAAGATGATTGCTGTGAGTTTGAGGCCAGCTTGGGCTACTGAGTAAGACTTTCCTAAAACAACAACCACCCCACAGAAACCAGAACTAACCCGTAATCCGTAAGAACACAGTCCGGAGGAATTCATCCTTCATAGGGGAACAGTGTACAGAGCAGAAATAGGTCAGACAGGAAAACACAGCTTGTAAATTAGGCTCTCTGCCGCCTTCTTCTTCTTCTTACCTTTTTCTTCCTTGGTATAAGGCCTTGCCATGTTACCCAGGCTGACTTCAAATTCCTGGGCTCAAAGGATCTTGTGCCTTAGCCTCTCAGGCATCAGGGAATATAGGCTCACGGGTCTAGATGCAGTCTGCTGCTGAGACCACAGGAAGGCAGGTCTCAATAGAGCACCCTTAAGGAACCTTCTTCTTCCTTTGTCATTTGAGCTGACTACGGGGTCAACATAAAGCCCATACTCCAGTATCTTTTGTCAGACCTTCACAGGTACCTTTCCCTGGGAGGGAGATGGGGAAAGGTAGCTATCAGTTTGATGACCAATCACTTTTTTATTTTTAATTTTTTCTTAAGATTTATTTATCATGTATACAACATTCTGCCTCTATGTATGCCCGCATGCGGGAGGAGGGCGCCAGATCTCATTATAGGTGGTTGTGAGCCACCATGTGGTTGCTGGGAATTGAACTCAGGACCTCTGGAAGAGCAGCCAGTGCTCTTAACCACTGAGCCATCTCTCCAGTCTCCCAAGCACTTTTTTTAAAACTCAAGTTTCTTTCCCTTATAGATGAAGAAGCAACATGGGATTTCAGGCCCCAGGGGCTCTTGTACATGCTTTAGAAAGTTTCAAGAAGGCTCTCTCCGTAGGCCAACTTTGTGATACACTTTAGAATAGATTGTTACTGTAGACTCCGGGCTCTAAGAGAGAGAAGTAACAGCCTTATGAAAAGCTTTGCCTTTCTGGTTAGACTAGCCTTAAACCCACAGCTCCTACCTCTACCTCGGTCCCTTCAAAGGCTTCTGACAAGGGCAGGGTACTGAATGCCCCTGCTGTGATAACTTCTCAGCACCCGCCAGCCTGTTCCTCCCTCTCTAACCAGAGTGATAGATATCGTCTGCTTCCCTGACACTTCCAGAAAAGCAAGTTCTGCTCAGAAACCTGATTTACTTTACATTATTGCCCCAGGATGATGTCACTTTACCGTAAAGACAGCCTCTTGAAATGCAAAGTCGAAGCTTCCGTTTCCCAGTGAACTGGGTAGTTAGCAGTGACTCACAAGGCCCTCTCACACCTACTGACGAGCCCACACTGAAAGAGTGAACTCAGCAGGTGTCCTTGGGAAGTGAAACTGACAGCTGCCCCGCAGGGGTCTTCAAGGTAGCAGCGGCCTCCAGTGAGCACTGTGGTACACACTGTCGGTAGCTTGTGACCTCCGAGTTTAGAAGCCCAGCCTCTGCTGTGTAGCGTGCTGCTCCTGGTCAGGACCCTGGCAGGCTCCAGGCTGAGGCAGGCACTGGCCCCGCTGGGAAATCATTCTCAGGAAGTGTGAGAGGCTGATTCCGGGCACTCCTGGGATAGAATGAAGATCAGAATAGGGTTCCAGAATTGGGCAGCCAAGATAAAACTATCGTGTGTGGGTGGACCACAAGGCCAGAAGGCATGGATCAGAGCTGATGAGGCCTTATTCCCAGCTCCAATCCTCCTGTCCAGGGACAGGGACAGGGACAGCCTGTCCATGTGAGAGGGGCCCTGGTGGAGGAGGATGCACATTGGACAGGGAAGTCACACTTGACCCTGAGCGTTGATCCCTTCCTTGGATTTCACTCACACACACACATGCACACACAGCAACCGTGTGCATTGCTGGCTTTCTGAGCCGTGGATGGCTGCTGTCAATCCCAGTTGCCCCAGCATCTCCTCCCCCTCATGGACCGCAAGGCCAGCTTGCTGTGATGATGAGGACTTACTTCATTATTTCACATTAGCTCTTTTGTATCTTTCTTGGGTAGAACATATCCCACAGCCATTGCCCACAGGCGTCCTGTATGGTAGGGTGCCTGGAGACCTTAGGAGAAAGAAGCAAGGGATTAAGTTAGCACACTCCAAAGCAGACAGTCCGACGGTCGAACTCTGGGGCTAGGGGCTGTTCCCTGTGTGTTTAGCCCCATTCGCAGCCTGCATTGCCTATCAGAAGGCAGAGTTAACGTCACCACAATTCAGGCCAGACTTCACTAGAATGGTGGGTTTGATGTGGGATTATTTTTTTCCAACAGGGTCCTTGGGAGGGCTGGGTAGGTGTCTCCTACAGCAGGGCCAGGTGGATGCTCTCTGCATGGCGGCAGCACTGGATCCTGAGGGTTTCCAGCCATTTCCTGTTCTGTGGGAACAGACAGTCTTGGACACGGACGTGGTACTGGGAGGAGGGACACTAGACTCTGATGGAGACTGGAGGGACGTTTCCAGGGCCCTTAAGGATAGGCTGTGCAATTTTTCCATAGATTTTTTTTATTTCTGCCTTCTAATATATTTTAATTTATAAATGCTGTAGATGGGAATAGTCCTCATTTAAGAAGCAATCTGAAGCCAGGCGGTGGTGGCGCACGCCTTTAATCCCAACACCCGGGAGGCCGAGGCAGGTGGATCTCTGTGAGTTCGAGGTCAGCCTGATCTACAAGAGCTAGTTCCAGGACAGCTAGGACTGTAACACAGAGAAACCCTGTTTCAAAAAACTGACAAAAAATACTGATATGGTGGCACATGCCTTTAATCCCAGCACTCAGCAGGCAAAAGTAGGGGGATCTCTGTGAGTTTCAGGCTAGCCAGGTCTTTATAGTGAGCTCCCAGACAGCCATGACTACATAGGGAGATCCTGTCTAAAGAAGTAATCTGGTCAGGTTGGTGCCACAGGCTTGCGATTTCAGTTGCTACAGAGGCCGCAGGCAGTGGAACCCAAGTTCAAGGCTAGCCTGGGCTCTGGTGAAATCGAGGCCGGCTGGCCTGGGCCACTTAGTGAGATCTTGTCTCACTAATGAGAGAAGGGTCAGGATGCCACTCAATTGGTAGAGCACTTGTCTGCCAGTCCCGAGACCTCGTGTTCAAATCACAATTGCATGGAAAGAAACCAAAAAGCAAAACAAAACAAGCACGGAGTAAGCGAATCACGTGCTGGAATAGAATTCTCCCTGGAGGAATAAGGACTTCAGGATTCAGCCCCGGGGCCTACTTATTCCTCAGATGACTCTCATTTTCTGAGAATTTTGTGACTTTTTTCTTTTTACTTTTGCATCTGGTGACTTTCCCTTTTTGGACATTGCCAACCCGGAAAGGAGGAATGATGTCTAGACACACACAAATGGCGGTAATTTACACAAAAGAACCAGAAACAACCTTTGCTGAAGAGAGTGAGCAGGGCAGAGACTATCTTAAATAACTGAATGTTTAAGGCCTAAGGAATAGACAGTCGGAGTGTTTTCCCCCTGGTACCGTGCAACCACACTCCTTGTGAGGGCGTGTGTGTCCCCGGCTTTCCCAGCCCAGAAGGCTAGTTCCCAAGGAAGGAGCCTCTGGCGTAACTCCTTATCACAGCTCCTGCTGACAGAGCCCGGATGTGCTTCCTGCTCCCAGCTGCTCCAGGGTGTCTGCTCAGCGACTTGCAAAACCAGTTGTGTTACTCATCCCCGGCACACCGTCTTGGCTCTCAGAGAAGCCTTGGCAGCTGCCTGACACAGCCCTCTTGAAGGCCCGATCTGCATCTTTCTTTCCTGTGGTCTTAGGCTCCCACCACCACGGTGGCGCATGACCCATCTTTTTAATCACTCTGCTTCCCAGTCTTACTCGTGAAATAACTGACTCTGCAAAGCCCTTTGGTTTTTCTCCCATTACTTTTTATGCCCTATTCATAGGGAATTTAATCTCCCTTCCTTACATCTATTTATCTGTGCTTGTTTGGGCTCTATACACTGGTGCCGTGGTGTGTGTATGGAGGTCGGATGACATCTTGAGGGAGTGTGTATGGAGGTCAGATGACATCTTGAGGGAGTTGGTTCTCTCTTTCCACCATGTGGGT
The DNA here is from genome assembly GCF_000317375.1 of Microtus ochrogaster. NCBI lineage: Eukaryota > Metazoa > Chordata > Mammalia > Rodentia > Cricetidae > Microtus > Microtus ochrogaster. The sequence goes on from NC_022030.1 coordinate 23,834,036, forward strand.
CCCAGGAATCCAACTCAGGTTTTCAGAAGCACTTTTACCGGCTGAGCCATCTTGGTAGCCTTTGATAGGAAGTTTGAAACAAGCAGAAAAGATCTTACTTACTGTCTCCAGTGGGGAAATCCATCGTGCCTGTACACTGTTCAAGATGTCTGATCTACTCTTGCTCAGATCAGCTGAACATCTATGTAAATTGTTAGCAGTGCAAGTCATTATTATTTATATTTAATAAAAAAAAGTCAATTGACAGTGGCTAAGATGAACTTCTCAACTCTGGGAAAAGCCAATTTTGTGTTTACAATTTTATTTTATTTTATGTGTATTTCTATAAATTATGCTTTGACTACATCTATCTATATCTATATAATTAAAAAAATTTTTTTTTGTTTTTTGAGACAGAGTTTCTCTGTGAAACAGACCTAGCTATCCTGGAACTCCCTTTGTTAGACCAGGCTGGCCTCAAACTCACAGAGATCTGCCTGCGTCTGCCTCTTGAGTGCTGGGATTAATGCTATCTGCCACTACACTTGGCAGGACCACCTGTTTTAATTGATTGTTAACATCCCAATTTTCACTAATAATGAGGTCAATAAAATCTTAACCACATTTTATGTCTTTGAAAAAAGTATAAAGGGAGTTGATTTACTTTTGATTATTATTATTGTTATTTATTTATTTATTTATTTAGGATTTTTAAAAAAATCTTGATTTTAGCCACGCTAGGTGGCACATGCTTTTAATCCTAGCAGTCAAGAGCCAGAGGCTGGTGAATCTCTGAGTTTGAGGCTATCCTGTCTACGGATCTAGTTCTAGGACAGCCAGGGCCACACAGAGAAACCCTGTCTTGAAAAGCCTAGGGGGAGGGGAGGGCAGGTGGGTGGAGAGAAGAAGGAAATTGCGCCAGACTGGTTACAGGTAAGGAGATTGACGCGATGATGAGAAACCTCACAGAGAACAGGTCAGGGCAGGTGGTCCGCTTCTAAGTTTGAGCATTTAAAGAAGTTTATCAGCAACTTTCTCAGATTCTTCTAGAAGAACAGAGCAAGAAGAAACACATCCTAACTCACCTTAGGAGATCAGTCTTACCCTAATACTACAACCAGAGACAAAGATGCAAGAAGACTGCAGACCAGGTTTCCGTGTGTGTGTGTGTGTGTGTGTGTGTGTGTATGTATGTATGTAGCAAATAAAACCTTACAGATATTAAAAGGATTATACACTAAGGCCAAATGGGATTTAACCAAGGAAGTTTAAGGTTTACTGAAAGCCAAAAAACAAAACAAACAAAACCTTCCAGAAAGACCTAAGAACATCTAAGTAAGTGGGGCTGTGTCCCTGTTCATGAATTAAAAGACTTAATGGGTTCAGACAATGATTCTCGCTAGAGTGGGCCACAGAGGCAACACTGTTACTATCCAAAGTCACAAAGTCACCCCCTTTTCTGTAGGAGTAGAATTTACACTTTCAGACAAGAGTCTCTGTGCAGTCAAATTATGTAGGAAATGAAGAAGGTTAGAGGTCTCCCATTTCCCAATCTTAAGACTTATTGCAAACCTACACTAATACCAACCAAATGGGGTTGACTTAATAAGTCATTGGCCAGTGGAATAGAGTTGAGATTTCAGAAATCAACCTCTCCTTCTGCAGTGGACCGATATTGACAAGGGTACCGCAATCATCCTGTGGGGAAAAATAGCCTCTTTAACAGTGGTGCTGGGAAAACGGTTATTCATGTGTTTTAATTGGACCCTGTATTAGTCAGCGTTCTCTAGGGGAACAGAAACTACAGAATGAATCTATATATAGAGAGAAAAAGGGGATTTATTAGGTTGGTTTACAGGCTGTGGTCCAGCTAGTTACCAGTGGGAAGACCAATAATCCGGTATTGTTCAGCCCATGAGGTTGGATGTCTCAACTGGTCTTCAGTATGTGCTGGAATCCTTAAGTGGGCTCTAATGCCAGGGAATAAATGGTCTTGTCATCCAGAGCCGGTGAAAGCTGGCAGACATGTGAAACGGTGCAGCCTCTGTGGAAAAGCAGTACTTTTGTGGCTACTCAAATTAATCAGATTAACGAGATATACTGTAAATACCTAGAGAAGTCACTAGCAAGAAAAGTACTTGTACATGAATGTCCATAGCAGCCCTGTTCATGACAGTCAAAAGGCAGAAGCAGCCTGCAAGTCTGTTAACAGTGAGTGGATAAACCAATTATTGCAGTACGCATACAGAGAACTATTCAGCTTACAAAGGAATGAAACAGACTGGGGCTGGGCCAGCTCAGTGGTACGATGCTTGCCCAGGTACCCCAGCACCAAGGACTGAAATATCAATTATGTACTCTAATGAGGGTAAACCTTGAAACCCTGATTTTAAATGAAAGAAACCAGACAGAAAAGATGACCTTTTGTGTGGTTCTATTTAAACGAATATGCATGGAAATGAACATATGTGATTGGTAGGAGCTGTGGGACATAAAGAACCGTGAGTCTGTTGCTTAATGGTTACATTGATGTAGCACTGCTTAGGAGCTTTCTCAGTGGACAACAAAGAGAATGTACCAAATGCCACCAGTCAGTCACTTTAAAATGGTGGACTTTAGCGTTGAGCATGGTGGTGCATGACTTTAATCTCAGCACTCAGGAGGCAGAGGAAGCAGATCTTTGTGAGTTCAAGACCAACCTGGTCTCAAAGAGAGTTCTAGGACACTCAGGGCTGTTACACAGAGAAACACTGTCTCAACAAAACAAAACAAAACAAGTTATTTTATTAGACAAATTGCAACTCAATAAAAGTGTAACAGTTTATTTGGAGTATATAGTTTCTAGAAGGAAGTGGGAGTTGAAAACCAGTAATCAATACTTAACAGGTGCACAGCGGCATGTCTACAGGTGCACAGCGGCATGTCTACAGGTGCACAGCGGCATGTCTACAGGTGCACAGCGGCATGTCTACAGGTG
>NC_022030.1:23837091-23844021 GCF_000317375.1 Microtus ochrogaster
TGCACAGCGGCATGTCTACAGGTGCACAGCGGCATGTCTACAGGTGCACAGCGGCATGTCTACAGGTGCACAGCGGCATGTCTACAGGTGCACAGTGGCATGTCTACAGGTGCACAACAGTGTGTCTACAGGTGCACAACATCATACCTACAGGTGCACAACAGCGTGTCTACAGGTATACAACAGCGTGTCTACAGGTGCACAATAGTGTGTCTATAGGTACACAGTGGCATGTCTACAGGTGCACAATAGTGTGTCTACAGGTGCACAGTGGCATAGCTACAAGTGCACAGCAGCATATGTACAGGTGGCGTGTGTGCACCTGCACACAAACATTGTATATACAATGATAGTAATAAAAAATAAAAACAGAAATTAAATTCTGACCAATACAGATTAGAAGTTATGTGTCTATCAATGGGACAATGTAATAAAGTTTAATAATACATCTGTGCATTGTGTAATGTTTAAATTGAGTTAACCGTAATCACCTCCACGGACATTTGTCAATTCTTGTGGTGAATGCTTTCAAAATACTTTCCTATCATTTTTGAAATGTACAATGCATTTATCTACAGTGGTGCACTAGTACCCTGGAGCTCCCAGCTCCTATCTTACCATGACTCAGTACCCAGGGACACATGCCGTTGTTGTTTAAGAAGTGACGGTCCTGTTACGTTGCAGTAATTTGAAGACCGGGGAACAGAAGTGTGTTAATGTCAAGTTGTACACACACATAAAGGAACTAAGAGAAGGCTACAGAATTTGTGCGAATTCCTCCATCTAGATGTGTCTGTTAACATTTCAAAACAAAAACCCCACAAGGAATGTATTGAGCAGGATCACAGAGTTCTAACAGTACCGGATGCAGCAGAGGGTGAGAAGTGAAGGCAGCATTGGGAAGGGGTCTGGGGTTCTTTGGAGGAGCTATTTCATGCTTGTGTGCTCGTCATCACACGCAGTGCCATTTTATAGATAAACTTGTCACACAAATTTCCCCTCACACATGCTGGAGCTCTTGCCACCACCCACCAGTGAGCACCTGGAGATCAGCCTTGCTCCTCTAGGTGGCTGAGGCTCCACCCTTATGATTAGCTGTTGTTGAGCCAGCGCTTTCTCTTTAACTTTCACACAATCAATGGGACAAGGATTACTCTTGCCTTGTTTATACAGACCGGAGCACCTAAGTACAGAGACTCTTGAGATCTAAATCTTGGGTGTCTATTCCTGAGACCGGTTCTAACCACACAGAATTCTGCACCCTTGAACAGTGTGACTGTTGAAAATTTTATTTTGTTTTCTATACCAATTTTATATCAGACTCTTTCCTGAAAGGCGTATCTCTGGGACCCCCCCCCCCCTCCACACACACATCTCGGCCTTATGGCAGCTCTTTCTGTGCTGCTTCTGTTAAACTTGGTAACAAAATCCTCCTCAGGAGTAGCTCCAGATCTGGATCTATCAAGCTGAAATGGAGTGGCTGGTAACTCTGGTATTTATTACTGGACCACTCTGTTGTGCTGAGATAAACCATGTTTATTTCTGTGGGATGCGGCAAAGAAACCCATCCCGTTTCTTCTGGCTAGTGTCACTGTCTCCCCTCTCTTCTGTTTCTCCCTTCCCCAACTTGTGTGTGTGTGTGTGTGTGTGTGTGTGTGTGTGTGTGTGTGCGTGCACGCTCACTTGCCTCTGTGTTTTTGTGTCTCTGTACCAGGGGATTGTAGGTGTGGTCCAGGCTCAGCTTACCTCTTCTCTTCACACGGTTTTATTGTCTTTCTGGAAACTGAGCTCCCGAGTGTAGAATTACCTTAGCCCCAGCTGACAAACAAGCCTCACCTGAGCAGGTTGGGGGGGGGGGTCTACTTGGGGAGTCTGGGGAGAGTGAGTGTGGCCAAGGGTGCTCTGGTTTTGCGAAGCACTGAAAGGGAACGCTGCTGGACACATAGCCTCTGTGCTCCAGCTGTGGGTGAGAAGGGGAAATGAATTCCCTGCTTGGGATCCGGCATGAAGAAGCAATGCAACTTAAAACCTCCAGCACCATGCTTTCTGCCTGTGCTCAGCAGAATGGCAGGGTGTACCCTGGCTGACCCTGGCATTCATGGCCACACGGTTTCCTATGTAGAGACATTAGTGGGAAGGCAAGTTCGTGGAGAGGGACCCCGAACGCTCGGCGTTGGCTGCGACTCTGAGAACTCCTCCTGGGGTACGATCCATGTTTGGGAGAGAGACTGTCAGTCACATACCCAGAGGGAAGATATCGGGCACGGATTCCTCAGCATGTATTTGTGGGTGACAGACTCGTGGACAGAATTTCTGTGCTAGTTTGCGGGAGAAGCTCGGCGCATGGATAAAGAGGCCAGCTTCCCAAAGCCGCTGTTCAGGTGGGGCAATCAGAGCAGGGTGGAGCAGAAACATGCTGAGTTCAGGGAAGGACCGGAATAGCTTTCTTGGCACCTGAAGTGGTCCAAACCACCAAGTGAAGAAACAGACTTCCTTTAGTACATCTGACCAAATCATTATCTGTAAGCTGGCTGGGTTGCTTCAGTCTAACTGCTGTCTTCTTGACGGTTCAGGAGAGAGCTGGGAGCTGAGTGGGGAGGGGGCAGAGCGAAACCACAAAAGCCTCCACTCTAAAACTAACCTGTAGATGTCGTTCCTGGAGCTGGTCCCCGTCTTTCTTAGCCCATCCAATTATCTTTCATTTCCCCTCATAATACCAGTCATATTTTTATAAAACTAGAATGTAGACAGGCATATTTTCTGGTAGATGAATGGTGTACGTAATTTTGTATAATTTAATTTTGTATAACTTAACTTTGTGTAACTTATTATGCAGGTTAAATTAAGTGCCTTTGAACTTGTGCCTCCAAACCATGACCTTGGCTCCCAGAACAAGATGAATACCCCAGCATGAAGTGGGGTCACGTGATCACGTCTGATGCTTTTGGCAGAAGTGACTGACTGAAGCTGGCAAAGTCTTGATACCAGACTGTAGCAACCTTTGCCAGGCTTCTCCACATGTCAACTTTCTCTAGGTAGGAGAAGTAACATCTAGAGCTTAGATCACATTAACAGCCAGACGAGGGATCATCTTGCCAGGAAAAAAAAAATCACCTGCCCATACAGGCTTTCATGTGTGCGCATGTGGTTGATATCAGACACCCTAAGGTCCGTTTCTAAAATTCCAGGGATGCCATAACCAAGGGCTGAGGAGGCATATGTTTGCTTGAGATGGAGAGAGGGATGGTCGGAGGGAGCGGACTCAAGCTCTCTCCATAGGAAGCTGTGCTCTGGATGTGAATGGAGTTTAATTTTGCCTCTTTATCATAGTGGTGATAAATAGAAGCTTTGCCATCAGTTTTTCCTAATGAGCAAAGCACCACACGGGAGCTCTGGGCACCGAGACTCTTGCCTAATTGTGAGTGATTTTACAGGCTGTGTCTGCTTCAGAAGGAAGAGAGGGGAAGTGTTGGGCTTTGAGTGTGCAGTGTCCCTGGGGTCATGTGTTTGAATGATCAGCCTCTAGTGGGCGTTCTGTGTAGGGAAACTGAGAGCCCTTAGGAGGTGGGGCCTTCTGGGGTTTTACAGCCCATGCTCACTTCGATCTACTCTGGTTCGCTGATCAGCGGAACTAGAAGCGAACCGCGCTCACAGCCACGACGGCTCCTGGTGCCGTGTCTTCCGGACCACCATAGATTGCTCCTTTAAACTGGGAGCCAAATAAAACCTCCCTCCCTTAAGTGGCAGATTTGGTCCACAAGACCTACAACAATGAGGAGAGTAAGCAGTACAGATAGCATGGTGGGAGGGGGCAGTAGCAAGCCAGGGTGGTTGCTGTGGGCACAGTCCCAGGAAGAACCAGTTAGGGACATTCGAAAGTCATTGTATTAGATTTTGGACAGGGCAGGTGGTTCAAAAGGACACTGAGACACATTTCTATGGACGAAGGAGTGTATCAGAAGAATTATTAATGCCATAAACAGACTGGAAGGCAGGCAGACAGACAGAGGGGTAGCAGCATGGTAGGAGACTTTGGATCCCAGCACCAGAGACAGACAGCGCAGTGGCATCTCTGAAGAGGAGCAGAACCTGTGTGATGGGGTGTGTGTGTGTGTGTGTGTGTGTGTGTGTGTGTGTGTGTGTCTTTTTATACATCGAGCAGGAGTGGGGGTTTTCACAGCAAGAGTTTGGCCAATCTCTGGCTCTCGGGCAGAAGGCAGGGAAAGAAGCGGGGAGCAAGACGTGGCGCCTCCGCGTGAAATATCAGGGCACCAGCAGCCTGCTAGCTCCGAGAGCAGGATGTGTCACAGCCCCTGTCAGTGTCCGCGGGAAGAGAGTCTGGATCCTGACATCACATTCTTACACATTGCTTGCTGGGCCTCTTTGTCCAAGACTTTGCTGTTCAGCGTTTCCCCCAAAGCCCTTCAGGATCTTGAGAGAAGATCTTTTACGAGGTGTTAATGACCTGAGGCGCTGAGATGAGAAGGGAGCTTTCTCTCCTCAGTCCCACACCAGCAGTTCAGCTTGTGATGGTGGGGGGGGCAGATGTGGGGGATGATGGGGGATGGTGTGGGGGGGCAGATGTGGGGGATGATGGGGGAGCATGTGGGGGGGAGGGGGCTTGGGCGCTTCTGCTGTTTCCTCTCAAGTGTGTCCTGGTCCTCAAGGTTCCCAACCAAGGACCTGTGGAGGGAGGGAGGCCTGGTGGCTTGGTGTTGGATGGCCTGCTGAGTCACAGTGGATGGGATGACATCAAATGAAGGACAGTTTTCTGCTGAAATGCAGAGGCACTTGGTAAAACAACATAGCAGGCCTCAGAGGACTGTGTTAGTGCCTACACAAAGCAGCTCCGAAATGAAGTCTAAAAGGCAGGTTCCGAGGTCAGTTTCTTTGCTTTCTGATTGATCTATTGCTCCGGTATCGTCTCCTTAGTTTCTCTGATTTTGATCTATTGCTCTGGTTTCTCCTCTCAAGATGTACTCTTGAACTGAATTATGCTCGTCATACATGCTTCCGTCATTTGTTGACTTTAGGTTTGCCACTAGTGTGAAATCATCCTTTGTCGATTTTGTTAGGTAAGCGATGTCGTTGTTTTCCTTTTTCCTAGTCCGGAGACTTCTGTGGAATATTCAACACAATCGTTCACAGGGCAGAGTCTCCTAAGCCCTCTGCAGTATTGTCCTCCTCCATTCTATGCCAGCCTCTTCCACTGCCAACTAGCTAACCAAAACGGGTCTCACCCTTCTTCCCTGAGGGTGTTGCAGGAGTCCAACCCGCAGCCTTCTGGGTGGAGCTGGCGCTTCATATGTGTCCTCCCTTACAGCTGCATGAGTTACACACTGCTGTATAACAAGTGGGCCCTCCACTTACCAGCGCAAACGAACGCAAAACAACGTGTCCTTGTTTCCTCACGGTTTTTGTGGGTCAGGAACCTGTGAATGAATTATATATAGGCCTCCCTGTTCAGGATCTCTTACAAAGCTTCCACCTGGTGTCAGCTGGGACCACAGTCATGCCAAGGTGGACCTGGACGGGGTTTGCTTCCACATTCTGTCTGAGGCCGCTGACAGAATGTAGTCCCCTGTAGCTTACGGCAGGCCTGTGCTGGGGTCTCTCTCAGTTCCCTGTCTCTGGGTCCTTGTACAGCTTGCTTCATAAGGATGAACAAGCACTAGAGAGAAGGTGAAGGGGTAGAGGGGCGTATGGGGATGAAGACACTCACATTCCGCAGAAGGGACAAGCAACACGGTTGCCGTATTCTGAGGAGTAAGTCCTTAGTCAAGCTATGCACTGCGAGTCCCCAGCCCTTGGGGACCACTGGGAGTCATTTTGTAAGCTGTCCATTACAACTGTGCTCACTCTTTTGCTATCTTGGCAACTCAGGAGAAATAAAAAGTGTTTTGAAAAAAAGTAACAACAGCAACAACAAAAAGCACCACCAAACTATGTCACAGTAGAAACCCTGAGTTTAGAGCTTGGTGTCTCAGTAAAAAAAAAAATTCTATATGATCAGGGGTTCCCTCTGGGGATGGGAACTTGAGGCGTTTCCCCCACCATTTGTTGGGTGACTTGTCTTGCTCAATCAAGAGCTTGTGAAGAAAGGGAACTTTGCAAAGGAATGGTTGGGTCCTTTGCCATACAGCCCCAAAAGGAAAATCTGTGTTATTTTATTTTTAACACGAAATACCTCCAAAGACTTACTAGATGAACTCAAGTTTCTGTGCAGTTGTGCAGAGTTTGCACATTGTGACAAACTGCTCTCCGAAAATGACCGGATGCGGTGGGGGCTATTCTAAGAAAAACAGGAAGCGAAGGAAATAAACTTCCTCTTCTTCCTCATTCAAAATTGTCCTTGCTCTTCAGTTATCTGGGGAGTAAGGGTGAGACGGTGGGATCCTGGCGCGGTGCCACACAAGCGAAGCGCCTGTACTTACGGGGCTGAAGCGGGAGAATCATGAGTTAGAGACCAGCCTGGACTACATAGAGAGACCCTGTCTCAAAGATAAAAGCAGATAAAGGCCCCTAAGTCTATAAAAATGGATTAAAGTAAGAATATACAGCTGAAAAAGAAAAAATCGATATTTGAAAATTATCTGTGCGCCACTCATCCTGTTAGGTGTGTCTGTAGGAAGAACTGGAAGGTGAGCCAAAGAGAAATCTCCAAAATGAAATTCAGAAAATGAAACCCAATGAGCAAGATGTGTGTGATGAGTCTTTCATCCTCCTTCCCTCTCTCCCTCCCTTCCTCCCTCCCTCCCCCCCCGCCTTTGTGTAATAGAAATACTTTGAGTTCCAGAATAGAAAGTATTTATAAGGTAAGAGTAATATTTAGGGTCCAAGGGCATATCCCAATGGTTAGTGCTGGGGGGGTCTAAGGGCATATCCCAATGGTTAGTGCTGGGGGGGTCTAAGGGCATATCCCAATGGTTA
>NC_022030.1:23844491-23869171 GCF_000317375.1 Microtus ochrogaster
CACACACACACACACACACACACACACACTGCTTAAGGGATGTTAGATGCTCCTTTTTCATATAAACTGTTCAGTTTCGTGCCTGGGATTTTATATGTGGTCAGCGAATACACACTTTTCTCTTTGTCAATCTAATTATTACACTCATCCCTGCTCCTGTATGATATTGGCAGTATGGTCCTGGAGTCCAGATTAGCTAGTCCTTTGTTTCATGAAGATCTTCCAGTCCTGGGAAAACTCAGCTCCTTCTAAAGACTTGGAAGTTAGGTTTAGTTTGGCGTAAGTTGTCTTTGAGATTAGAGTCAGTTTTCCTACGGGCTAATGCTGCAGGTGGATCCAGTTCCCCTGTAGAGTGCTGCAGACCGGTGGCAAGGTGGGAAATAACAATAATTTGCAGCTTACTTTCAAGTGATTAGCTCACAGGTACTCTGCAGGAAGCCAGCCACCCTCACTCCAGCTGATCAGCACCCCATCCCTGCCTTGGTTGCTCTGTCACGTTTAAGTCTGTCGTGTTGAGTCTCACTGCGGGAACCAGAACTTAGTTTTTCCACCCCCTGCCCTTGGACCCTGCTGCCTGCATAGTGTATTCCTGCGTAGATTGGATGAACGGGTTTGTGCCGCCTGCCCATCATTATCAAAACAGAGGCCCTGTCTTCATACCATGCTGAGTAACTTGATCTGTGCAAAGTGAAACCAGAAAGGGGACAATCGGGGTACTTTAGGTCTGATAAAAATTTGCACTTGGCTTGGGAGACTGATTTATCCTTCAGGAAGGCCTGACAGGGACTGGGAACATGTGCTTCTGACTTTCCCAACCGGTTTGTTGTATGACCTTAAGGAAGTCACATGAGCTTCCGCTTTTGCAATAGCAGAGGATTAGACAAGATAGGCTGTGATGGTCTCAAAATATAGAATGGAAAAACTATACATAGACCAGTTTCCATTAGCATAAGCTCACTGAAGGTACGGTGGCCTTTAAACTGGGGGCAGTCAGGACCTTTGTGCATTAAGACAGGGTTTATCTGTGTGGCCCTGGCTGTCTTGGAACTTGCTCTGTAGACCAGGCTGGACTTGTGTGGCAGTCATGACTCACTTAGTCTTTTCCTCCATGATTGCGGGTCACAGTCCAGTTGTTTTTGTGGGTCCATCCCAGTCAGGTTCTGGCAGGAAAAGGAAGTCCTTGAATGGAGGGCACCCTGGGCTCTCCAGCCAACAGGTGAGCATGTCTCCTTCTTGTGGTCATCAGGGGAATAACAGCTTTCCAAAGGTGGAGCCCCCCAAGTCCCAGAGTTCAGGGGCTCCACCTGTCACCAGTCAGAGAAATGTCTTGGCTCTATGCTTTACAAAATATTCTATTTTCTAGCCAAATTAAAATGAATATATTTTGTTGTATGTTGCCTATGAAATATGTAAGCAGTAGCTATTGATTGAGTCAAACTGTGAAAGTAAGACAAGACAAAGTGTACCTGTGTCAGGGATCCAGCTGCACTGGAGTGGGCTTGCCACTCTAGCTCACCAGAAAAGATGGCATTTCTCATGGGCCATCTGTAAAAGGCAAGGAGTGGACTTACTGACTAAGATGGTATTTGGAGGGCCAGGCTTCAGGCAGGCTCTACTGTGCACTTGGGACATGGAGTCAGAGCCGAAGGCCCCAAGACTCAGAATGTGTGCTCCCCAACTGAGCTTCACAACCACAACACCCCAAGACTCAGAATGTGTGCTCCCCGAGTGAGCTTCACAACCACAACACCCCGAGAGTCAGTCCAGAGAGTACAAAAAGGAAGATTCAAGCCAGGAGAACTATAGATAATTCCAAGTGGTAGTTTTAGGGTACAGAGTATGGTGAGCTTGGGTGTGTCCTGAAAAGTTGTGAGGGGAGGGGAGGGCCAGGTGGAGGAGAGCCTGCTTTAGAGCCCTGGGTGCTGGGGTTGACATGAGTGGGCACCTCGGAGTGAGCAGACACTCTGCTGTGCACCCAGAACTCCTCTGGGACCCCTGCAGGCTAGGAATGGTAGCCTACCATCTCCCACCAAGGAGGTCTACAGACCAGGGAGATACTGGTATCTCATACCAGTGGAGTAGACCCTACTGTCTGTATAGAGAGAGCAGGAATTTGGGGGTGCTTACTGGATGAGTGAAGAATGAGTAAATCAATGGAAGATCCCTGAGAAAGAATTCTTAAACCATGAACCCTGATGTAGAAGGAAGAAAAAGAAAGGGGTGTGGTCCCTATCCCGCCCGCGTTGCAGCTTCCAGGACACAGTGGCTTCCTGGAGGAATGCTTGCGGCATGGGGTGTTTGCCATGCCTTCCTGGGCAGGGCAGGGCAGGGCATTGCAGCTGTGGAGTTTCCGTTTCCCTGGGGCTGGCATGAAGAAATTCATCTGTAGGAGGGGCTTAAAACAGCTGAAGAGGGCAAATGATCTGTCCCTGGAAAGGTGGTGAGGGCACCTGGGCCAGAATCCATGGGAACGTGTAGGCCAAAGGCAGCAGGCATTGATTAGACTCTTAAAATTTTTTTTAAATTAATTAATATTCTCTCTGTCTCTCTCTCTCTGACTTGTTCCACTCTCCCCTCCCCTCACATGTTTCAGGACACACCCAAGCTCACCCCACTTTGTGCCCTAAAACTACCACTTGGAAATGCCCATAGTTCTCCTGGCCCAAGGTCTTCCTTTTTTTGTACTCTCTGGCCTGACTCTCGGGGTGTTGTGGTGTCTCCGCCCCTGCCGTGCACCAGCCATGACAGATGCTACATCTTCTCAGCTGTGATGCTCATGCAGAAAGTGCACATTCTGAGTCCCGGGGGCTTCTGCTCTGACTCCGTGTTCCAAGTCCACAACTCAGCACAGCAGAGCTTACCTGAAGGCCAGCCTTCCAAATACCATCTTACAGTCATGACGTCCACTAGAGATGACCCACGAAACACCAGCTTTCCTGGTGAGCTAGAGTAGCAAGCCCATCCGTACATCCGAGGACAGCTTGAGGGAGTTCTCCTCTACCGTGTGTGTCCTGGAAATTAAACTCGGTCCATTAGGCTTGGGGGCGTGCGCCCTCTCTGAGTCACTTCATATGCCCCTTGATTAAGTCTACTTAAAAACGTGTAAGAGTGTTTTGCCCACAAGTATTTTCTGTGCACCGGGAGTGTGTGCAGTGCCTGTGGAGGGCAGAAGAGAGTGTTAAATCCCCTGGAACTGGAATTCCAGATGGTTGTGAGCTGTTGTGTGGGTGCTTGGAACTGAACCCTAGGTCCTCTGCAAGAGCATCATGTGCTATTAACTACCGGGCCATCTCTCCAGCCTCAGTCTTGGGGCTTTTAAAAATCACACCTTTAAGCCGGGAGGTAGTGGCACACACCTTTTGAGGCCAGCTTGATCTACAGAGTGAGTCCCAGGATAGCCAAAGCTACATAGAGAAACCCTGTCTCAAAAAAACCAAAACAAAGCAAAATCATACCTTTAGGCGCTGGGAATGTAACTTGATTGGTCAGAGCAGTGGGAGATGCCCTGGGTTGGATCCCTAGGGAGATATAAGCAAGGCACGGTGGTACCATCACCCCTACAATCCTAGCACTGGAGAGGATTAGGAGAATCATCCATCTACATAGGAAGTGTAAGGCTGGCTCAGCCTAGAGGCACTGTCTCATAATAAATAAATAACAAGGAAACGGACAAACGAAGTGACATCTTTAACATGAGAACCATATATATCCCCTGTATATCTCTAAGGTGTCTGGGTTAGCCAGCTTTTCATTTCTGTGGAAAAAATACCTGTGAAAAGCAACTCAAAGCAGGGAAGGTTTCTTTTGTCTCATAGCTTCAGAGGTTCAGTTCCAGAGCATGGAAAGCCCTGGGGTTGTTAGCTGTTGTGCACGATACCCTTTAACTGGGAGATCCTGGTGTCTGTATATGTGGGGCTTCCTCCTCTACCCAGCTGGGGCTTCTGCTTAAGCTTATGTAGCCTCTTCTGTCCTAATGCGCCTGACGTCTTAAGTCCTGGTTTCCTAAAAGATAGCCCTCTCTTGCTTCCTAGAGTGCCTTCCTGCGACATTTCAGCCTCGTCCTCAAATGCCTGCTGTTTTCTTAGTCTGGGGCAGGAGCTGACTTGCTGCCTGCTGCGTTTCTCAGTCATGAGCTGTCTCTCCAGACACTGCTGGTATCATCTGTCTGGGCTTGGCCCTTGTGAATTTGGGTCTGTTGTTCCCCAAACTACTTGGCAAGGTTTTAGAAAGGAAGTAGAGACACTTGTCTGCGCTTGATTTCCATGGTGTAAGGGATCCCTGTCTTGATTAGCTATAAAGAGCTGTTTGGTCAAGAATGAGACCTTAGCAGACTTCAGCTTGTGTCCATTTGCCACGTTCTAAGGCGATGTTGGAGATGTGGAAACTGGAAAGTAGACATCTTCCGGGGTGTTGCCTAGAGAGGCAGATTAACCTGACAACGTTTCTACCAACATGGCGGGATGCCACGCGTCTTCCCTACACCCCTCCTCCATTCTCCACCTGTGGAATTGTATGTGTTAGGAACATGCTAACTGCTGCATGTATGTGAAATGTGTTTCTAGACCTGCTTTTACCATGCCTGTTTTCTTTCTTTGCACTATAGAATGTTCTAGTAGGAGACAGCAGACGTTCTCTTCCAGTCCTGCAGTTCTGTCACCGTGCCCTCTTGTCACGTGTTTATTTCAGGTCAGAGTTGCTGGATGTTCACGGTCATGCTTTCATTCTCTTCTAGGACACGGGGGTCGGGAAATCAAGCATCGTGTGTCGGTTTGTCCAGGACCACTTTGACCACAACATCAGCCCCACCATTGGGTAAGTGACAATGTGTTTCTTTTTTGACATCACTTTTTTGACCAAATATTTCCAACTCCACCATTGAGAATTGATCTCAACTTCAGAAATTTAGGGCTATTCTTGTATAATTTTTTTTCTTGTCAGTCTTCTTCCTCTTGAAAGACAAGGCCATTTTCTTGACGTCAAGACCATGGCTCTCAAGAGCAGGTTGCCTTTATCTCCGGAGGGGAGATGGTGTGCACTGACAGCTCCTGGTGTGTGGCTAGATTGCCTGGCTTTAATCCCCAGAAAGGCTGATCACTGTAGATTGAGGAAATCCAAAGTTTATGTGGAAAGAATTATTTTTTCTTTTCTGGAATGATCTAATGCTGAACAACCTCCCTCCCCCCCATAGCTTAAGTTTGCAGTGACAACATTGTTTCTGATGGTTGGGATGCCTTATGGCAGCTGCAGTGCCTAATGGGAGCTGCTCTACTTCCTGCTTACTTTGCTCTTCACTGTCTTCTGGTATTAGGAAGACTCAGCTCTCCTGTGTGTCTAAGAACGTCTAAGGCTTTTTTTTGACATAGTTAACTTGCACTCATAATTTTCTCTTTTGGAGCTTTGAGAAGGTGTTTCTAAGTTTCAGTCTCAGAGAAAAATAAGGCTATCAAGAACACTTCCCAAGTAAAATGTGGGTTTATTGGAGGATGATGGAAATGGAATTCCTAAGTTCCAAAAGCTTGATAGATTAGCTACCCCAAAGTGTGTTAACTCGGTGAGCCAGAATTCTGGCTTGAGGGCTCGTTTTGTTTAGCCTTTATGGAACTTTCAAAATTTTAAGCCAATATATGTTACTGTCTTTTCTGTAGTAAAAAAAAAAATAGCTGAAAAGACAATTTAAAGGAGGAGACGCTATCTTGGCTTACGGTTTCAGAGGGTTCCATCCATGGCTGCTTGCCTTCAGATGAACAGAACACCATAGCAGCAGAAGCTTAGAGTGGAGTTGAGCTGTGTTCAGGTTGTGGTGGCCAAGAAGCAGAAAGAGCGCATACAGGAAGAGGCTAGGGCAAGATACAGCATCTAAGGACTTGCCCTTAGTGACCAACTTCCTCTACCTATGTAGATGAAGCTGCAGGCCGCTTCCCGCAGCCCAGCTCCCACACGGCTAGCTTTACCCGAAATAATTACACGGAAACTGTATTCATTTAAACACTGCCTGGCCCATTAGTTGCAGCCTCTTATTGGCTAATTCTCACATCTCGATTAACCCATTTCTAATAATCTGTGTAACACCACAGGTGGCTTACCAGGAAAGATCTTAACCTGCTTCTGTCTGGAGTGGAAGAATCATGGTGACTGCCTGACTCAGCTTCTTTCTCCCAGCATTCTGTTCTGTTTACTCCGCCTACCTAATTTTCTGTCCTATTAAAGGGCCAAGGCAGTCTCTTTATTTAACCAATGAAATCAACACAAAACAGAAGACTCCCACATCATACCTAGACCTCACTTCCTACTTTTCATTAATGCTATTATATTATTAGCTCTTCAAAGGACTAGTCTACCCATCAAGTCAGAGTCTTTATGATCTAACAGTTCCCGGAAATGCCCCCACAGACACACCCAGGTGTATTTCATTATTCCATTAGGTGTCCCTTCACCACAGCCAATTTTGAAGACTTTGTGCTTCTGGCTTTTCTTGAGAGATCCATGGATATGGAATGGCGGGGGGGGGGGGGGTATGGCTGCCTGCCTGGCCACCCAGAGCCGGGCACATGGTATGGGGATTTCCTAGACTTATTATTACTGTTATTTTTGTCGATATAGTTGTCTTGCCTTATCTACCTGCTGGGTTGTTACCTGCCTGATCCTGTGGACCGTTCAGTTCATGTCCCTGAGCCAAGGGTTAATTGTGATGGCTTCCATGGGTCAGAGCACATAGGACGTCACAGAGATACAGACCTGACTCAGACCGAGCCAGTCAGAACTGGAGGTGTGGCCTCAGTACAGCAGTGCTTGTATGAAGTGGGTTTGATCCCAGCGCCACCGATACCAACCGGACAGACAGATGACAAACCGAGTTACTCTGTTCTCAAAGCCTGCCCTGTTCTTCCTGCTGGAATCACATTTGCAAGAGGACATCGTTTCTGCATCAGGAGCATAAGCCCACGTCACCTGAGTGACTCATGCTGGTGGTCATATAGATAGTGAAACATGGCTGATTCAAAGGCAGCTACATCACAGGCTCTGTACAGGCATGCAAGCTGCATCCCTGGAGCTTCCCGCACAGCCTTGCACCCATGCACTTGTTGCCTTGTGAATCTTGTTTTATTATATTATAAAAGAGTGTTTATTGTGGGAGGGTGATGTTTGCATGCATACCACAGAGCACATGTGGAGGTCAGCACAGCTTGAGGGAGTTGGTTCTCTCCTTCCAGCCTGTAGGTCCTGGGGCTCAAACTTAGGTTTTCAGGCTTGGTGGCACACACCTGTACTCTGCCTGACCCATCTTTCCCAGCCTGCCCCGAGAATCTTGTAAGCTTTAGGGTCTTCTGAGTTTTGCTTGCTTCTGCGTTTCCTTTCCTTTCTGAGTCTTATGAGCCTCCCTTCTCTGTCTAGGAGGATTGTTTGAAATTAGGTGAGCCATCTGAACAGGAGAGGATGATGAGAATAAAGAGGAGATGCCATTTTCTAATGTGGTCATGGGAAATTTGAACGATGGAAAACGGTTAAGGAGAAGACCACCCCGTAATTATACATGTGTATGTTGGTGTAACTTGAGCTTGGTACAGGTATCCAAAGTGGAGCATGCTTTTTAGTAATTGCGTCTAAAGCTGCACATGGTGGCACACAACTGTGACCCAAGCATTCAAGAGGTTAAGGCAGGAGGATTATGAATTTAAGCCCAGCCTTGGCCATGTAGGAAATTCAAAGCTGTCCTGGGTTATATAGTAAGACTCTGTCTCAAACAAAAATAAATAAAAATAAAAATGAAAAGAAATAAGACTAAGGAGGCAGGGAAGCATAGCTCAGTGGTAGAGCAGGTGGTGAGTGATTACAGTCCTCAACCCCAGCAGTCACCCCACAAATAAATAAATAAAATAGAAAAGAATTAAGTCTATGGAAACAATTATACAAGGACACAGCATATGCCACAGAACACTGAAAAGACTCATAACATGGTGTGCAATATTGTCATTTTAGAAACTGAGATTGATTGTTGTTCATCGAAATGGAAAGGTTCACAGAGTATAAAGTGGGAAGCCTAGCCCTAGATAGAGCCTTATCCATTTTCCAACTAAGAGTTTGTATAAAAGCAGTTAGTTGAGTTATTAGCGGTAGCCATGGCTAGGTGCTGAACTGGGAGCTGATATTTATTTCCTTCTTAATTCTCATTTCTTGAATTTCCTTTTTTTCTCCTTGCATGTGTGAGGTATACACATTGCTTAGTGGAAAAGAATAGGATCCATTTTTAAAATCTATTTGCTCTTGTTGGTAGTCTGGAAGGTCTTGTTTAAGTCCTCTAAAGGGAAATGAATCGACAATATTGGATTGTGTCACACGACCCTAGACTTTCCCTTCACTTCATGGCTTAGTCACTAAGTGTCACATGTTAACCTCTGGTGTGAGCGTGTATGTTGGTAGTGGGTGTGGAATCGCAGGGACTCAATGAGGTTTCTGCATTCAGCCTCGTAGGAGAACCGGAGGCAGAAGAAACAGTGCTCTGATGAGCCCGGAGCACACTGTGCTGGACCATGCTAGGCCATAGACTGGGCCAGATGCCCTGAGCTGCAACCTCCCAAACTATAGACCGTGTCACCCAAGAAGGAGAAAAACACTGCTGTGATACCTCAGGAATTACCTTGACTCAGTGATGGAACCTCACACGTAGTCCAATTTCCGATGTGACTAATTGTCATTGGTTTTAATTTTCATTTTTGCAGTATTGAGAATTGAGCATAAGGCCCCGTTCATGCCAGAGAATAGTCATGCTAAGTATTATATTCGTGAGCTGCAATCCCAACTCCTCTAAATGTGCTTAAAACAGTCTTCAAAGCTCTTTCCCAGAATCCAGGATATAGTCAAGGCTCCTATTCAGCTGTTACCTCTTTTCCTTTAGTTTAGGTTCTGGAAAAATCTTCTGGCCCTTTATTTATTTATTTTTTGCGGTGAACTTCTCTACCAGAGAGGAAGAACAACCACCACACGAGGATTCTTCTCAGATCACGCTTTAATGGACTGCGTCAGGATAGGCCCAAGGACTCTAAATCACTGCGCATGCTGGAAGCGGGGGACACGCAGCTCCCAAAGGCATAGCCAAATATGGAGTTGTTTATTTCCAACAAGACAGGATGTCGGCGCCATCTTGTAATGGCAATCCTGTCCGGCTCCCTGCAATTTTTTATGATATTTAAAGCACCCACAGCAGCTGACTTATGGAATGACCCTCATCCTACGCTTACCTGCTTGCTACCTTATAATGACATCCAGACTAAACTTCCATCTTAGGGTTTCTATTGCTGTGAAGAGACACTATGACCCACGGCCACTCTTATAAAGGAAAACGTTTAATAAAGTGGCTTAGTTTCAGAGGTTCAGTCCATTATCACCATGACAGAACATGGCAGTATGCAGGCAGACACGGTACTGGAGAAAGAGCTGAGAGTTCTGCGTCTTGATCCAAGGCAACAGGAAGTGAACTAAGTATCACACTGAGCTTTAGTATAGGAGGCCTCAAAGCCACACCTCCACAGTGACACACTTCCTCTAACAAGCCACACCTCCCAATAGTGCCACTCCCTATAGCCCTATGGGGGCCAATTCCATTCAAACTACCGTAGAATCCACACAGGTGGATGTGGGTGTTTCTTAGCCATCCCAGCAGCTTCTCATAACTTGTCAGGGTACTGGCACTGCTTGCGGTTTTTTAATGAATGGGAAACTTTAGTGCATAAAGAGAGGATATTCAATATTCTGTGTATTTGATTTTTTACACCTCTTATGAGCACAAAGAAAATGCTTGTTCAGAGGAAAAAGGTAAGAAAAGAACGGCAAGTGTTTGATGATTTACTGGCACCATAAAGTACTTCGTTTTCAATGGACCCATGCATATGCTTGTGTTATTTATCTCCGTGCTGGATAGTTCGCGTCGACTTGACACCGGCTACAGTCATCTCAGAGGAGGGAACCTCAATTGAGAAAACACCTCCATAAGACTGGACTGTAGGCAAGCCTGTAGGGCAGTTTCTTAATGAGTGATTGATAGCGGCAGGCCCAGCCCATTGTGGGAGTACCATCCCTGGGCTGGTGGTCCTGGGTTCTATAAGAAAGCAGACTGAGTAAGCCATGGGGAACAAGCCAGTAAGCATCGCCCTTCCATGGCCTCTGCTTCAGCTCCTGCCTCCAGGCGCCTGTCCTGTTCGAGTTCCTATCCCGACTTTCTTCAACAATGAACTGTGATATGGAAGTTTAAGCCAAATAAACCCATTTTCCCCCAAGTTTCTTTAGTCATGGTGTTTTATTTTTTAAAAATTTATTTATTTATTATGTATACAGCATTCTGGCTGCATGTATGCCTGCACACCAGAAGAGGGCACCAGATTTCATCACAGATGGTTGTGAACCACCACGTGGTTTCTGGGAATTGAACTCAGAACCTCTGGAAGAGCAGCCAGTGCTCTTAACCTCTGAGCCATCTCTCCAGCCCCCGGTCATGGTGTTTTATCATAGCAATAGAAACTTTAGCTAAGATCATCCCTACGTTTATTCAGACAGGTTGAGATTTGGCTGTATTTTTCTGTACTTGCTGCTAGTATTGAATTCATACTAGTCAGCCCAGGGAGTATGTTAAGACAACTTTCTGATTCTGCTCTTTTGATGCCAAAGTTTTAAAGTAATAAAATAAGACCATTTTTTCCCCTCACATTTGTTATAAGAATATGACTTTACATCAAAGGTTAGATATTTAATATTTCTCTGATATCAAGAGAATGTTATTCTAGGACAGTTGAATCTGTTTCTGCAGGCATTTTCTTTTAAAGATTTTATGGGTATGTGTATTTTATCTGCATATGTGTATGCACACCACATGTGTGCAGTGTCTGAGGAATTCAGAAGAAGGTATTGGATCCCCTAGCACTGGGGTTACAGATGGCTGTGAGCTGCCATGTAAGTTCTGGGAACCAAACTTAGATTCTCTGCAAGAGCAGCCAATGCTCTTGACCACTGAGCCACTCCTGCAGGCCACACATTCTTTTGTTTCGAAGGTCTAGCTGGATTACATAAAATGCTGGCTATCTTATTTACAGTAAGTAGTACAACTTTCATTACTACTTCCTAGGGGACTAGAGTTCTTGGGGTCTTCTTGAGGCTTAACATTAACATGGGTTCATGAGTTTCTGTGAAGGTTTGATAATGCAGGGGGTTGACTCTCTTTTCAGGGCATCTTTTATGACCAAAACTGTGCCTTGTGGAAATGAACTTCACAAATTCCTCATTTGGGACACTGCCGGCCAGGAGCGGGTGAGTACACACTTGTTTCTGACTTTCTAGGGACAAATTGGAGATAGCATTTGTATTTTGATTGGTTGTGGTCTTTTGTATTGGCCCCCATCTGTTACAAAGAGAAGTCTCCTTGATGAGAGGCGAGGGCTATACTTATCTGTGTGTAGAAGATGAAATATTAAAACAATAGTCAAGAATTATGCTGGTTTATTACTGTGGTAGTTGCGGGTTGACCTGGACCAGTAGGTTATTCTTCAGTGACAGGGCCTCAAGTGGGAGGTGGCCAGGAGATGAGAAGATAAAGAAGAATATAGGAAAGTTTGGCATCAGGACATCTTGCATAAGCTATGTCTTATGCCAAGCAAGCTCATTCATCAGTATAGCATCTTCTATACTGTTTTTAGGGGTAAGAAATGGGGTGAAATCAGCAGGAAGCTCATCAGACAATGTCACACAAGGGGAACATAGGATATCTCAAGAGAATTACAGTCTGAGCACACAGAGGCCTTGGGACTGATAACCACAGCCCCATACTGTGGGCAGAGTTGGGTTCTCAGGATCTGAAGCCAAAGCTCCCTCAAGGCTCTGGCCCCAGGCCATCACCATCTCTGCCAAGGGTATTCCTGGTTTTAGAGAAGGAGCTGTGGTCCTTCTTCAGCATCAGAATATCAGGGAAAGCCCTGGATCAGCCCCAGCCCTGCTCCAAGATCCATGATTTCTCTAGCCCTGGGTAGTTGAAAGGACAAGACTTGATTTCTCTTTTCTTGATCTTAAATCCAATTAGACAGCTGTTAGATACTGACAAGGTATGTCCACCCCAACTGCACCCATAGAGTTATCATGCCATGTTGGCTGTTGTTGTGGTTCCTAGGCAGCTTGGTCAGGTGGGCTTGTTGGTGGCTTCCCTTCTTTGGAAGCTTGCCTAGCATCTTTTGGTATCATGAAAGCTGGTCCTCAGGGAGGAGGTGTTCAGATCAGTTTCAGCTCAGGGGCCTCTGGTCCTTGTTTCTGAAGTGCATGATGTCTTCAGCAAGAGGGACTTCATTTTCACCTCTGGGGTACAGTCAGCGGCAAGAGCAATAGCCTGTAATATGTTGGGAGTCTCATGAACAACCCTGACCGATGACTCAAAAGAGGGCTTCTCGTGCCTGGTTTTGGTAGAGAGTCCTCAGCTCTAGGGGTGGGGGGGCATTGTCAGCTCAGATAGAAAAATTTCATTGTACTATTATGCATATTTATGTACCAACTTAAATGTTCTGTAGATATTTTTAGGTAAATAGTTAACAATATGATTCTTTATAACTTTTCCAGACATATTTACAGTTTCCTCACCCCTCCCTAGATAGACATCCCCCCCCCCGCCACCTTTCCCATTAACCCTTTCACATCACAGTACCCTGCTATTCCTTTCTCTGTTGCTTCTCCAACTCCAATCTGCATCCTGGTAATGGACTGTTTTCATTGTTTCCCAGAGGGTTTTTGTTTTGTTTTGTTTTGTTTTGTTTTGTTTTGTTTTTCGAGACAGGGTTTTGCTGTAGTTTTAGAGCCTGTCCTGGACTAGCTCTTGTAGACCAGGTTGGCCTCAAATTCACAGAGATCCGCCTGCTTCTGCCTCCTGAGTGCTGGGATTAAAGGCAAGTGCCACCACCGCCGAGCATGTCCCAGAGGTTTTAGTGTGTGCTGTTTTCATTTTATTTTCATTCCAGGAATAGTTTTTATTTCTTCTTCGTATATGTATTGCTTGTAGACAACAGATTTTGTTCTTTGGTTCATTCAGTCAGTCTGTGTGGTGTTTTGAATGAGAACAGCTTCTATTGACTCATGTATTTGAATGTTTGATTCCCAGTTGGTGGACCTGTGTAGGAAGGATTAGGAGGTGTGGCCTTGGTGGAGGAGGTGTGTCACTGGGGGTGGGCTTTGAAGTTTCAAAAGCCCATGCTAGGCCAGTCTTGTCCTGTTTCAGCCTCTGCCTGCAGATTGGAATGTAAGTTCCCAGCTTTTTCTTCAGTGCCCTGCTTACCTTCCTGCCCTCCATGCTTCCTGTAATGATGGTCAGGGACTAACCCTCTGGAAGTGTAATCAAGCCCCAGTTAAATGCTTCCATTGTGGGTTGCCTTGGTCATCACGTTTTTTCACAGCAATAGAACAATAACCAAGACGGCCTATTTCTTTTGATTAGAGAATTGAAGCCATTAATATTTAATGTTTTAATTGAAGTGTACATGTTAATTAAAGTGATTGTGTTGTTGATTTTGGGTAGTTTGTGTTCTCAGTGGTGGTAATTATGGTTTCACATTTCTTTTCAGAGTCTCTTGGATTTGTTTATTTCTTTCTTCAGCCTGAAATACTGCTTCCTGTATATGTTTTAGGTTTGGTTTGTGAGATATACCCCTTTATAAGCTATTTATATCCTGAGAAATTTTTCTTTTTCCTTCAACTCTGGTGGTAGTTTTTTGGGTGTGTTAGAATAGGTTGGCTGTAATAGTCTTTTAGAACCTGGAATGCACTGCTCCAGGCTTGTCTGCCTCTCAGAGTGTCTACTGAGAAACCAGCTGATGGATTTTCTATTATATGTGACTGGTGTTTCTCTTCTTCTAGTTTTTTTTTTTTTTTTTTTTTTCGGGACAGGGGTTCTTTGTGGTTTTGGGGCCTGTCCTGGAACTAGCTCTTGTAGACCAGGCTGGTCTCGAACTCACAGAGATCCGCCTGCCTCTGCCTCCCAAGTGCTGGGATTAAAGGCGTGCGCCACCACCGCCCGGCTCTTCTTCTAGTTTTGCATACACTTTTTTTGTTCTCCATACTTGGACCATGGATATTTTCTTTCTGGTCTTGTCTATTTGGTGTTTTACATCTGTATGAGTATATCTTTCCTTTGTTTGGGGAAGATATGTATTCTATGAATTGAAGGTTTGGTTTGTACATGATGCCCCATATTTCCTATATGCTCTTTTCCTGTGTTTTAATTTTTTTTGTTCAGATTTTCTACTTTTCTTTTGCTTATCGAGCTTCCCTTTGAGTTTTCTAGTTGGGTTTCTCAATTTCATCTTCATTTCAGCTTGAGTCCTCTTCAGTGTTTCTGCCCCTTCAATAAATTCTTTTCTCAAGTCCTGGAGTATCTTCATTTCTATCTTCATTTGTGTTTTCTTGGGCATCACTCAGGCATTTAGTCTCTTTAATTTCTAATTTCATTGAGCTGTCTCTTAGTGTCATCTTTAAACTCTTTGAATTCTTTGATGATGTTTATGATTGTTCTTTCTAATTCTGTCTTCTGGGTTTCATCTAAACAATTCTCACTGGTGGATATTTCTGCAGGACTGTTGGGTGGTAGGGGAGATACTGACTTGATTTTTCATGTTGCTTGTAGGTTTTTTGTTTGTTTGTTTGTTTGTTTGTTTGTTTTTTATGAGATCTAGGCATGTGGACTTCTTTTGTAAGTTCTCTGTCTGATGTGGACAGAGCAGGTTAGGACAGAGGATGTGTGGACTGATTGAACTTGGAGGTTAGAAAGGGCTTAAGTGGAATTAAACCAGGTAGGGATTGGGGATTTGGACCAGATGAGCATCTTGGTCCAAATCTAGAGTGTGGGATAGATATGTCTGAGTGGAGATGTTGGATATGGTGTGGTGGGGCCCTGGTCTAGAGATTGGTTGTGGTGCAAGTAGATGTGGCCAGACTAAGCTAGGGCACTGGTTCTGGGACCTGGGCTGGATCTGGAGTGTTCAGAAGGGTCAGGCAGACTCACTTCATTAGACCTCGGAGAAATGTACAGTATCTGGCTGGGTGGAGAGATAGGATGTTCAACATGCTTTCTCATGCATACAACCCAGAACCACCTTCAGGGGCAGCACTACCCACTGTGGGCTGGGACCTCTCACATCAATCATTAATCGAGAAAATGTCCCCACAACACAACTTGTTGGGCATTTTCCTAGTTGAGGTTCCCTTTCCCCAAATGACTCTAACATGTTGACCAGAAACTATTTTATGTTGACCAACTTCTATTTTAATTCACTTAATAATCTTGTCTGTCTCTGAAAAGGTTTCAGTTTCTTATCTTTCTCTCAATGGAAGAATAATCCTTAATTTTCATTTTTTTGGTACTTATAAATGCAGTGCTTATGTAATATTTATTTTATAGAAGTCCTTCCTTTAAAACTGAAGTTCTAAGCTAGGTGGTGGCATACCCTAACCCCTGACAGGCAGAGACAGGCAGATCTCTGTGAATTTAAGACTAGCCAGGTCCACAGAGTGTAGATGGACGTTTCTGTCCTGCCTGGTCCTGCAGCTGTTCAGTCCCAAAGAAACACACAGAGGCTTATATTAATTATAAACTGTTTGGCCTATTAGCTGAGGCTTATAATTAACTAGCTCTTACAACTTAAATTAACCCATAATTCTTATCTGTGTTTAGCCATGTGGCTTGGTACCTTTTATCAGTGTGACATTCTCATCTTGCCTCCTCTGCGTCTGGGTGGTGACTGCAGACTGAGCCTTTCCTCTTCCCAGAATTTTACTCATCTGGTCACCCGGCCTATACTTCCTGCCCAATTAGCATTTTATTAAACCAAATATGAGTGGTAAATCCTTGCAGGGTACAAGAGCATTCTCCCACAGCAACAGAGTGAATTCTAAGACAGTCAGAGCTACACAAGGAAACCCTGACTGGTAACACAAATAAACAAACTGAAGTTCCAGTAATTTCAGGTTAAAGCCTTTTAAAGAATATTTCAAGAATTGGGTGATTTCCTGGCCTACAAATGCTAATCTCATTAAAATGCCTTTTTTTGCCAGCTAAAAAGTTTGAAAGCACAAACTTTATTTATTTATTTGACTTTTTTTAAGACAGGGTCTCACTGTGTAGCCCTGACTGTCCTGGGACTCTTTCTATAGCCCAGGTTGGCCTTGAACTCACAGAGTTCTGCCTGCCTCTGCCTCCCAAGTGCTGGAATTAAAGGCGGGAATCACCATCACCCAGGAAGGCTACATACATACTTTTATAAAGTGTAGGCCTGGGGACCTTCTCTAAGGTCCCTGCTGCTCCCCAAATCCAGCTAACATATTCACAGAGAAAATGTGTGCTTGGAGGCTGGCTCCTGTCTTTACTTGCCTGGGTTTCTTTGCAGTTGATTGGCTGTCTTTTCTTGCTTGTTTGTTTTGTCTCTGGGTTGTCATAGGAACCTGACTGAGTTTTGCCCCCTCGGTTTGGCCATGAAGCAGGTGCTTTAATGAAGGATGATCCGTCAATTTCACAGGAAAGTGGCTTGTCATGAGCAAGCAACAGCATGGCGTCTACCACCCGCTGATCTTCCTTGTGACTTGCTGTGTGCAGATGTGCAGACACTGCCCTGAATGCCCTGTGTGTAGCATCCTCTCCTCTGCGCTGTGAGGTACCTGGGACTACTCTCATTGACCAGCGAGGTCATCAAACCACAGAGGTTGATTATGGCACTCACGGCCATATGGCTAATGAGGCACAGAGCTGAATCTGATTGAACAATCTGGGTCCTGGGTTTCCTTTTTATTTATTTATTTATTTTTAATAGAAACCATACAGTTGAAAACACAGGCATCCGCCCAGTTATTTCTACTGTTGGCACAGCCTGCTATTCTTCAGAGCAATTGATGGAGGTCGTGGCATCAGGATCAGCTGTTTCCATCAGACTGTACTGTGCCACCCAGGAGAGACTTCTGAACAGTCTGCGCAGAGCATTGATGTTTCCGGGGCCTGCTCTAGTGAGCAGATTGCTTTCTATTAATTTGGTACTCCATCCCACTGACTGTGGCAGGTTCCCCAGTGTCTATGTCGAAGGAAAATAGCACCAGGAAAATTTCAGTTGGTATTTCTAATAATCTTAATTTCTAATTGTCTTCGTTTATATTCCTAACACTTGGCTGCTATGGGTTGTGGACACTGCTGATTATAGTACCATGTATGTGTGTATGTGTATATATGTGTATGTAGATGATTACAGTTCTGAGTATGGAATGGAGCCACCTCCAGCCTTACTGTCATAATTCTTAGGAACACTGAGAAGCAGTGATACTCATCTTTATGCTTCCGGGGAGCTGGTTTCCATTTTGACTAGTGATTTCAGGTGAATGTGTGTGGGTGATAGCTACAGGCCCATACAGGCATCAGTCTCGCTTCCCCTCAGTGACCTGACTTGGTTATTCTTGGGCTGGCCTGGTCTGCTGTCTTTTGATGGAGTCTCAAGTCTGCCTAGCTTTTCAGTTGTCACTGCAGCTTGCTGCCAGCTTTAATTGTGGTTGTAATGACATTGCCTTATGGAAGAGCTAAAAATAAATTCTTGACGACTTCCCGTGCCTATTGCTGTTTGTTCTGTTTCAGTAATTATTGGAGTCCAGTGGATTTTATTACACACACACACACACACTTCTGTGGAAATCTCCCACCACTATCCTCTTAGAACTTTAAACAAGCACAGTGTCTTTGGTGCAACACTGTATCAATATAATGACAAAGGTTTCAGTGTTGGCGGAGGGTGAGCACTCTGCTGTGTTAGTTATCACCGTTTGCTCACCTGTGAGGGGAGTGTGTGGCATGCACAGCATGCTAGCAAATGCCCTGCTTGCTGTCCAGCACCAATTCTCTTATATTTGAGGCACAAATTTACATACTCTGAAAGTAATTTTCTCTGTGAGCACAGATATTCATTCCTTCCTGGTTGGGAAGTGTGTTGGGCCTTGATGTGTATGTAACCCGCATCTTGCTTTCTTCATGCTGCCCGGAATCTACAAGAGCAACAAGTGTTCTTAACCACTGAGCCATCCCTCTAGCCCCTTGTAATGTTTTTTAAATTAACTAACATTAAAAATAAAAGAAATAAAGAGAAAACACAAATATAATAACTATAAGGAAGCCAGGGCTGGTGTCACAGGTTTGTAATCCCAGTTTCTCAGGAAGTTGAGGCAAGAGGTTAAGAAATTTCAGCCAGGCAGTGGTGGTGCACACCTTTAATCCCAGCACTAGGGAGGCAGAAACAGGAGGATCCCTGTGAGTTTGAGGCCAGCCTGTTCTACATAGTGAGTTCCAGGACAGCCAAGGTCCCACAGAGAAACCATGTCTTGAAAAGCCAACCAACCAAACAAACAAATAAAAAAAAACTTCACGGTCTTATGGAGTTAGGGTGAGTTCAAGAACTGCCGGGCAATTTAAGAAGGCCCATTTTCAAAAATAAGACGTGAGCCTGGTGCACAGCCTGTGCCTGCAGTCCCAGCATCTGAGAGCGAGCCGCGCAGTCTCAGCATCTGAGAGCCGCGCAGTCCCAGCATCTGAGAGCGAGCAGCGCAGTCCCAGCATCTGAGAGCCGCGCAGTCCCCGCATCTGAGAGCCGCGCAGTCCCAGCATCTGAGAGTGAGCAGCGCAGTCCCAGCATCTGAGAGCCGTGCAGGCAGAAGTGTCACCATTTGCTTCACGTCAGACAGAGCTGCAGAGTGAGACTGTATCTCAAAAGAACAAAACAAAGTAAAAAGTTAGGGAAGTTGGGACTGGAAGAGACAGCTCAGCGGTTGAGAGCATTTGCTGCTTTTACAGAGGACCTGGGTTCAGTTCCCAGCACCCACGTTAGATGGCTCACAACTACCTGTAACTCCAGCTCCAAGGAATCTGACTCCCTCCTTTGGCCTCTTTGGGTACATGTGTTTTGAGGAGCCTACAAAGAAGACCACTCAGGCAGTTTCTAGCCAATCGAAAGTTTTCATTCCAGACAGCTGGGACTACACTCAGGTACTAGGGTACAAGTGTAACCCTGAGTATTCAGTAAGCAGGGTTCTCAACCTGTGGGCTCTGATCCCTTTATGGCTATTGAAAATACCAGATATTTGTATTCTGATTCATAACAGTAGCAACATTACAGTTATGAAGTAGCAATGAAAATAATTTTATGCTTGGGGGTCACCACAGCATGAGGAGCTGTAGGGTCACAAGCATTAGAAAGGTTGAGAACCACTGCTCTAGAGCAAGGAAGGGGATTTTAAAGGCAAAAACCACATCCTGGTATCTTGCTCAGCAGCTGGAAGGGGGAGTGGGGGGTAGGTTTTGCACAAGCAGCAGTTTAATAGAAGCCAAGATAAATTAGCTGGGTCACCTTACCCGACCCACCCCAAGACAGGGTTTCTCTGTATAGCCCTGGCTGCCATGGAAGTCACTCTATAGACCAGACTGGTCTCGAACTCAGAAATCCACCTGCACCTGTCTCTCAAAGTGCCGAGATTAAGGGCAAGTGCCGCCGCCACCTGGCAGCTGGGGCATCTTGACCTTGGTTTCCTAGAATGGAGTTGGGTAATTTTCCACAGGGCTTATCATCAAGGAGATCACATTCTAGTCAAACCTAAAATGACCACGGCGAGAATGCAAGATGGAGGCACCTCTGCACGTGTGTCTCGTCCGGTCACACCTGTGCTCACGTGCACATACCCACACACAGACACACACACATAAAATACAACTTAAAAGTCTAAGCCCAAACTTTATACTTACAGAAAAGTTGCAAAAGTAATCCAACAATTCACTAGGTTGGGGGTAGCCACAACTAGCTAGGAAAGGCGATTTGAGAGGCACAGGGGAGCTATCAAAGGCCAAGCTAGAACGAGAAGCTCACCTCAGTCTGAACCACAGTCTCCAAGGTGTGTGATGGCCTGAGGAAAGGCAGTGGGTATTTAATAATCTTTAGTAAGAGGAACTGTAAGTAGAGCATGGATTCCAGAAAAGGCAGTCATGAAGAGACACGGTTGGTAGTTTAATCTTCTACGGGTCTCTGTTGGGTTCTCAGCCAGTTTGTTGAAGGGACAACTTCACACTGCTTTATTAAGACATCTCTCTGTAGAATATTCTCATGAATGGTCTAGAAAGTTCTGCCCAGAAGGTTCATATATATAGAGAGAGACACATAGAAACACAGACACACACACACACATATACACACACACACACATCTGAAGCTATACAAATAACATTGTTCAGAGATACTCACTACTTCCTTTTGTCTTTCCTCTCTCACAGCCCCCTCTTTACTCACTCTCGACTTCCTCAAAGCTGACGTCTTTCCCTTTTGTCTCCTCTCTGATTGCCTTAGGAGCAGCGGAACCCAGCTTTCATTATTTGTGGGAAGCCACCCTGGTGACTTCCGTGGTTTGGAGCTATAGTGACAGAGGACGCTTGTGTCTGCATTTGCTCCTTCGTCCCTTGTTGGCACGCAGAGTAATACTTATCTCCCTTCTCTTCCCAGAACTCAGCTTCACCAGGATCTAGCTCACATACAGCACACGTCATCTGGTTAGAATGTGGAGTTCAGGGGTTCTGCAGTACTCAGAATTTTGCGACTTTTACTGCAGTCAGTTTTTTTTTTTTTCTTAGAACATTTTCATCTTAATGGAAAGAAACTATCCACACATTTGTCTTGGGATTTCACCACTGCGATGACACATCATGACCAAAAAGCAAATTGGGGAGGAAAGGGTTTATTTGGCTCACATTTCAGCCTTGCTGTTCACATTGAAGGAAGTCAGGACAGGAACCCACATACACCTTTACCCACTGAACCATTTTGCTGGCCCATTAAATTTTTCTTTCAGTGTATAAAATAATAGATTTCATATGTGTGTGTATATGTATATATATCTTTGTGATTTGCTTATGTTCATTCAACCATTACCCTTTTTTGACCTGTCCTTGTTTGTGTCCTGCTGGTATCCTCCCCACAAATTGTTCCCTCTCTGCTTTCATTTCATATATATATAATTATATATACATTCAGTATATGGAAGAAAACATTGAATATTTGTCAGTCTACCCCCCACCCCCACCACTATCCTCTCTTGATCCCCTGTCTCCATTTTTCTCCTCTTTAGATCATCTTTAGGGGATTTTCTTCTCTTTCATGCTGCCCCCTTTACTTTTATCTATCTATCTATCTATCTATCTATCTATCTATCTATCTAATCTATCTTCATCATTATCATCATCATCATCTGTCTATTATCTATCTCTACCTCCACACATACATATATACGTGCATATATACATATACATTAATTTAAAAGATTTTACATATAGAGAAACATGGTATTTGCCTGAGTCTGGATTATTTCATTTAACATGATGGCCTCTTTTGTTGAAGATGATGTCATTTCATTCTTCTTTATGACTGAACAAGACTTGTGTGTGTATGTGTATCACAGTTTTTATCCTTTCATTTGTGCTAGACATCTAGGCTGGTACACACACACACACACACACACACAGAGTTTTTTAGAATGGCTTGCAGGCTGTCGTCCAGCTAATCCAACAATGGCTGTCTACCGATGGAAGGTCCAAGAATCCAGTAGTTAAGTCTGCAAGATTGGACGTCTCAGTTGGTCTTCGGTATATGCCAGAATCCTAAAGAAGTAGGTTCTAATGCCATATAGTAATGAACTTGCCTGTGAGAACAAGGGCAAGCAGGCAAAGAGAGCAAGCAAAAAGCTTCCTCCTTCCACGTCCTTACATAGGCTGCCTGCAGAAGGTGTGGCTAGGATTAAAGGTGAATTATCCCCACCTCAAAAGATGTGGATTAAAGATGGATCTTCCCACTTTAAATGATTTAATTAAGAAAAATCCCTCACAGACGTATCCAGCCACTTGGACTTTTGTTAATTCCAGACGTAGTCAAGTTGATAACAAGGAATAACTACCAGGTTGCTGATTCTTTTAATTTTGTTATTTCTGGTTGGTCTGAGTATCATTTGTTACTTTCTTTCTCTCTGATGCATATGAGAAGTGTATGGGTTTTCTGAGTCAACACAATTGAGTCTTTCTTGGCTTCTCTCTCCCATGTAATTTGTTTTTGCTGCCTGCTGGCTTGCTGGCTGTCAGTTACTCTGGTTTGTGCTTGCCTGGAACAGTCTCTGTCAATCACTTTCACAGATAACTTCAGAGGGTAGAGTACTCATGGCTGGCTGTTGTTCACTGTTCTGCTTTTTTGGCTTTTAGCATCACTGCTGAAGGTCATCGTTCTAATGGACCAGCTTTTGTTTGTGACTTTGGTTTTTTATTTTATTTTATTTTATTTTAATCTTGCAGCTTTTTTAAAAAGATTTATTTATTTATTATGTATACAACATTCCTTTTACATATGCTTGCATGCCAGAAGAGGACACCAGATCTCATTATAGATGGCTGTGAGCCACCATGTGGTTGCCGGGAATTGAACTCAGGACCTCTGGAAGAACAGTCAATGCTTTTAACCTCTGAGCCATCTCTCCAGCCCCCTAATCTTGCAGCTTTTAATATTGCTCCTTTTCCCTGCTTTTTAACTATAAAGTGCTATAGAAGGTTCTTCCCTGGTCATGTCTGCTTGACGTTCTAAAGAGTTCTTGTTCTTGGATAAGATTCTTTCCCTAGGTTTGAGCAATTCTGCTAGGACTTCATGACCGTGTTTTCTGAACTTTTATTTTATATTATATTACTTAACTGTACTCTCTTTTTGTATCAAATTTATTTTAGGTTTAATTTTAGGCTTAAGTATGGTGCTAAGAGGGGATAGAGAACCAGGCAAGAGAAAGTCTGCGTGTAATACTGAATGGATGTGGGTCTCTCCTGTCCCCCATTGGCATCTGAGTGCCGTATTTTCTCACGCTTCTCTTCTGTGATGCTCCCTCTTGTGTTTGATCTAGTGTACTGGTGATGTTTTCTGATTGACTTTCTCATTCCTAATATTTCTCGGTATAAGTTTTTTGTGTGTGTGTGCTTTGTTTTTGTTTTGTAATTTCTCATCTGAGTTTCTGACTTTCTTACCTGTGCTCATGAATTTTTATCCAGATCTTGAATTGATTCTCTAGTTCATTGATCTCATTGTGCCCTTGTTGAAGTCATAGGTCAGTGTTACAAGTTGAGTTTTGAATTCTTTGACATTTCATGCATTTCAGGATTTTTATGTGTGGTACAGAATTGTTAGGATCTTTAAAGAGGCATTGTCTTAACTTGGCTTTTTGTTTGTTTGTTCTTGTTTTTGTGGTTTTATGTTGCAATTTGCGTAGCTGTGGCTGTTAATATTCCCTCCAGTTTTAGTTTGGGATCAGCTTAGGGAGACCATCTCCCTGAGGGCGAGAGTCCAGTACTGCTAAGAGAGGAAGCAAACTGCTGTCAACATGACACAGGACGGCGCAGGACCGGGAGCAAATCCCAATGAAGCCGAGCACTGGATCAGCTACAGCGTGAGAGAGGACAGAAACAGCACAGATGTATATGTACGTTTGTGCTTCTACTGCACTGGCCGGATGTCTGTCAGAGCTGTCTCCGTGTTAGGGGCGTCTCTTTCTCTGTGTACCAGGAGCCTCTGCTGGCCACACGCAGCTTCGCAGGCTGTGGGTGGGGCAGGACCTGTCAGGCTTCAGTTGGTACACCTAGGCTGGCTACCGGTCGAGCCTGAAGGGTATTGCCCACATGTGCTCTGGAGTTGGGAAAGCGAGCAGAGCTTCTGGGGTCTGTGCTGTGGGGTCAGTCTCAGGGCTTTCCCTTGGGAGGCTGTGGAAGTCAAGCACTCTGCTGGAACGTCTCAGACCACCAGGACTGAACCTCAAAGCAGGTGACTCCAGGCTGACTGCAGGCTTAGGGCTGTCACTCTCTGCAATTATCCTGAAGAAAGAGTCTGCCCAGCAACCCAGGCCAGAGCTGCTGACCACAGTGCCCTTTACTGCCTCAGTGAATTTCTCAAGGTTCCTGCATCTGGCCCTCCTCTCCAGTGATCTTCCATGGCCACCTCCTAACCAGGCTCTGAGGCAGGTTGCCAGTCTCCCTACTCGATGGCGGTTCTCCTCTCTTCAGGCTTCAGAATTACCTCAGTCAGAAACAACAGGTTTCTTCCATACAGCTCAGGCTACATGTAACCCTCATAGGCAAAATGGTCCTCATCATAGTCTGCTTTCTGTTGCTATGATAAACACCATGGTTTAGGGGGAGGAAAGGGTTTATGTGGCCTTCGGTTCCAGGTCACAGTTCATAGCTGAAGAGTCGGGGCAGAAACTCAAGCAGGAACAAAGTAAAAACCGTCCTTGCTGGATTGCTATCTGTTTCCTAGGTGACTCTAGGTTGTGTCAAGTTGGTAGTAAAAACTAAGTCACACAGAACTTCTCTCAGATTCTGACCTGTTACACAGCAGTTACTGTCTGACCAGATTCTCAGCTGGATCCAGGACTCACAAGAAGTGTAGCTTGTCTGTTTAAAGGATTGGCTTACATATGCCAGAAATACAAGACAATGCTAGATCCTTGTTCCAAAGGCTTTGGTAGAGCCATGTGCAGTGGCACATGCCTTTGTTCCCAGCATTTGGGAGGCAGAGGCAGGCTGATCTCAGTGAGTCAAGGCCAGCCTGATCTACAGAGTGAGTTACAAGATGGCCAGGGCT